>NW_028277170.1:23196250-23522500 GCF_051122295.1 Plectrocnemia conspersa | reverse complement strand
CAAACGATCAAGGCGATTGCCGTGACTGTGTCGAATCTGGTCGATAAAGTCAACGAAGATCATCAGATATTTGAGCGATTGAATGCTACCAATAAGGTATGTAACACAAATACTAATAATTTAATAGACTGATTATAAATAAAGCATATCTAAACCGTATTTTGATCAATAGGAGTACGGAAAAAACAATTATCACTTCTCAGAAGTCAAAAATCCACGTCAAAAGCAAAAAAATCGTGCCGTCACCGCCGCAGTGGGATTTTATTGCTTTTGACGTGGATTTTTGACTTCTGAGAAGTGATAATTGTTTTTCCGCTCTCCTATTGGTCAAAATTCGGTTAGCTTATATTTTGGACTTAATGAAAATTCTAAAACAATAATTAGTTTTAGAAATTTCGTTGGCTATTTGGGTTTGAACAGCAAATGGACGTTTCACAACTGTCAAATAGTTTCATAGACATTTTAGAGCAGCAAAAATTTGAGTGCCGCTGCTCGGTCTTGAACTTGGGCTATTCCGTTCTTATAATATCTACAATAAAAATGCATTAACCTAACCTATCCAAGTGTATGGTTTAATCGCTGATATGTAATGTCCATATTCATAGATCATCGTCTTTTGACTTTTGGTACACAGTAGAAGTATGATGTTTTAAAATCAGTTTATATAAATACACCCACATACTTAAAAAATGTATACTATTTACTAATATCTGTTTATTTTAATTTAGGATAATGCACCAAGACTCTTGAGCGAATTCCGAGATTACAAAGATGCACAGAAGAGATTCGATACCATTGGTCCATATCTACCTGCTAGTTGCGACGACGTAGAAGATGTAAATCAGCATTCTCTCATTGCTCCATCTCACGGCTCGCCAGTCATCACTGCATGTGAATACGGATGGACTTTGGTTCAACAGCGCATCGACGGATCTCTTGATTTCAATAAAAACTATCAAGAATACGAAACAGGATTCGGCGATCCCAAATCTGAATTCTGGATAGGCAACGACGCACTCCACAGATTGACGTCTGAAAACTGTTCCTCACTGCGGGTAAACATGATAGACGTGCAGGGAATCAGCTGGTACGCAGAGTATAGCTACTTCCGCGTGGCTTCTTCCAGCGCCGGGTATAGATTGAACATCGCTGGGTATTCCGGTAACGCTAGCAATGCTCTCGAGTTCCAGAACGGAATGGAGTTCTCCACTATAGACAACGACCAGGACAATTCAAAGCACAACTGCGCCGCTAACTACGAAGGAGGATGGTGGTTCTCGCATTGCCAACACGTCAACCTAAACGGTAAATACTCGTTAGGTCTAACGTGGTTCAATTCACCACAGAACAAGGGGATCGAGGTGGCTCGCAGCAGAATCATGGTGCGCAAGAACGACAAATGCACAAGTTGAAATATAATAACCGATAAATAAAAAAGAGACACAAATGTACCAAAGATTTATTAATGCAGAAATGTGTGACTACTCATATAATGTATAAGTTAATTTATAAGACGATTTAACTGAAGCACCAACAGAAATAACCAACCGATTGTTAATCTCACCAAAATTTAAGTTTAATTGTTTCTTGTATATATTTATGTATAGTATTTTTTTTAATTAATTGATAAATTCATTTTTATGTGTTAAATATATATAATTCTCCGTAATTATTGTTATAATGATACTCAAACGTTACCTGATAATTCAATAATATATGACTGGAACGGAACTAATTGCATTTTATTTAATAGTATTTTTAAGATCGAAATAAGTTTATTTGTAATTATAAAGCAGCAGTTAATCTGTATAAAACTGTTATAAGAAAATGTTTTGAACAATATTTTATTAAAATAAAGTTATTGCTAAGTTTGCTGGAATATTTGATAACCGTGACTGCAGAATTGTTTCTCTAACATATATCACAAAAATACATCCAAAAATCCAATAGTTATGTAACAAAAAAATAAATATTTTGGCAATGTAAGTAAAGGTACAAGAACAAATTGTATTCGCAATGACTCAATTAAACAAATATCATGCCACAGTGTTTAAAATATGTTAAATGAAGTACATAAAAGTCCAGGACATTGAAGTATTGCTTCTCAAGTCTCTTTGAAACTTCCACATTAAGACGTCTTTAGAGTTGGCCGGTTAAATATTTATAAGCAGTGGATGGAGCATAAAAGAAGTGGGTTTTTTATTATTAATATTATTTGTAAATCTTCAATCAAACGTTAGCGCAATCGGGAAAATCATATTTGGCCAGACGGCGATCGTTTATTTAATATTTAGATTTCATTAAGATTCATAGTATTTTATTAACTCATTAATACGCAAATGAAATATTGTTTTATTGTTATTTATTACATTATATGACATACTGAGCAAAGAAAAATATAGATATATACGTATAACTAAGAAAATAAAGGGGTGTACACAACTGTGTACAGGGGTGAAATTTTCAAAAGCATGGTCGCTCAACACATAACGTTTTCTTACAGAGTCCGAAACGCCAGCGACCTCGGTTGTAACAAATAACACAACACAATGGCGCAGCGCGATCAATTAAGGTTAAGCATCTTACTTGCTTATTTTTAAAGGACTGTTAACCCTTTGACTGTGGATGACACCTATAGACGTCATCAAGAAAATCGCCAGTACACCTAAATGTCATGAACCTTTGAGCCTTGTAATATGTTCTTTGTTGAAAAAATATTTAAATAACTTATAGCATAAATAGTTGTTCCCCTACATATTAGCAACATTTTGAAATGGCGCGCAAAAATATCAGCCGTGGTGAAAGGGTTAAAAAATATTATTATATAAAAAAAATACACATATGTACATAATATATTATATTTAATCTTTGTATCATTCAATAAATAAAGTGTATTATCACAACATGGATTATCTTCAGTACAAAAGTTGCAAACATTTTATTTATCGCACTGCAACTTGGTAATGTTATTGTTTTATTTAGTATATATATTAAAAATAAGGTTACATATTGCACAATAATTTTATGGATAATTTAAAAAATATTAAAGTAGGTACATAACACAAATATACAATATGTATAAAAACATTATTTGATCGTTTAGTTTACATTAAACAAGGATTAAGAAATGGAATGCATCTTAACCACTTTACTAATTTTATATCTGCTTCGCGATGTTATGATGCATTTCCAAAGTGGTTGCAAGATCATTTGTGTTAGCTACCCCTGCTTTACGATGTTAGTATTTTTTTTACACGTGTATCTATGCATTCTCTCATATGTGCATTTATGTTGAAGACATTTACCCTTCATAAATCAAATAAAAACTGACACTTTATGATGCTAGTATTTATTTTACACGTTTCTGTTCAGATTGCTTTCATTTCACCCACTTCCATGGACTTCGGAAATTATCAAAGACAATTCGAATATATTTGCTTTATTTCTGGATGTCATCATAAATTAGGTAACAAAACAGAAACTGTAAGTTTCAAATATTTTCCCAGAGGATCTGCTCATTCAGAACTGCGTATTATATCCAGGTGGTAAAATATGTTCGTGTAAAATCCATAAAAATCAGAACCAAAATTTAGTTTACTTGACGCGAATGGGAAAAAAATTAAAAGAGACACAATACCATTGTCCAGAATGCATGGTTGCTTTATGCATACCTTGTTTCAAAAATCACCATACTGTATTATACGGTATTTTTTTTATTTAACAACAAACATTACGTATATATACACACGCATACATATGTATTTTTATTTTATGTTTGAATGAAAAGAAACAGAAAAGGAGGCAACTTTTAATTTTTAGTAATTTAAAAAAAAAAATTAAAGTGTAATAATAATAATAATTATGAATAAATAATTTTAAACTGATTTTTTTCATCATTCTCATAGCACATCGCATAATAAATCGCAATAAAAAAAGGTGATTATTTTTGGCCATTTTTTAAAAATAATCCCGAGGATGAAGTGGTTAAATTTATTTACAGCAGATAGCAAATATTCACGGTTTTTTACTTTACAAATATAATAGAGAGCATGTTTGATTTATACATCTAACATTTATACGCAGATTTTACATATAAAAATAGGAGTAAATATTAGCAGTACAGTAGACCTCCCAAAAGCACAGTAATTGGGGACGTGCTATTTGTGTGCTCGTTACTTTATGTGTGAGCGAGCCAAAGAAAGGATATCTCACCATACGCACAAGATTCGTACGTATGTATTGTTAAAAAAATCTAGTCTCCCAATTACATGCACCCAAATAGCACGTACACAATTCACCGTGTTATTGGGGGTTCTACTGTATATAAAAAATGCAAGCAAGAATTTACAATAAACACATTTTTAATTAACAACTTTGAGACAGATCATATTAAGACTTTCTTACACATTTTATTTTAACATTGAAATAAATCTATATATCTACGCAATGAACATTAACGAAACGCCGCAATAAACAAATTACTGATACTTAGCTATTTGTAATTGTGTGGTCATAATTACTAATATTATTAATCTTATACATGGTTTTCAAGTAGGAGATCACGTTTTATTCGACCCATTTGCCGTCCTCTTTCTGATAAGGAAACTGATTTTTCGGATAGTGAGAGTCTTGATATTTATCTCCGGCCAATCTAAAGTTCACCGCCCGCAACCAACGGACTTGATCAGAATTGAACGGATACTGCGTGACCATCTCTTGAAAATGTTTCGAGCATTCCGAGCAGCCGAAGAAGTGTTTGACATATTCGAACATCGCTGGTAACACTTTGCGTTTGTTGGACTCTTCGGCAGTATAAAATAGTTTTTAACGATCGATCAACGGCAAATACGGCATGCTGAGTTTCGGAATTCAGAAACATAACAATAGTCGATTGGTTGTGGACGCTCAGAACCTTCACATTCTTTATGCTCATCAGATCCAATTGTATCTAGCTCCCGATCAACGAATGATATCAGTGAGCCGTTGAGTGGTGATGCCTCTGTCTAATACTTCTTTGAACACTACGAGCGCTTCTTTGAAATTTACGCCAAAGAACTGTATCATAGGATTGATTCCGAAGTTGGTATATACCGGTGTTCAGCTCTTTTTTTTGAGGGGAGGAAATCTTAAAAACACCACCAGCCTCCAGATTGCTGGTGATTGTGCCGGATTCCGATGCTTATAGTGACCTACCGGATTCCGATGCTTATAGTGACCTACCGGCTAAAACCCTCCATAATGACCGATACTATATTTCAGATATTACACTTCGGTTCGTCCAGTTTAGAGACTCTGTCCTGTTAGGGCCGCTATCTTGCGCTGTCTTTCAGCGTCTTCTTTAACTCTAAGCGCTTCTGTCCATCCACAGTTGTTTCGGCATTCTAGCATGGATTAAGTCATAGTGTCTGCTGATGCAGGCCTTCCTATGAATCATTCCAGGGCAATCCTTTCTGTCGTCCAAGCTGTGCATTTGAAAACGGTATGCTCTGCGTCGTCGTCTTCAGAGGTGTCGCAATGGAGACACTTAGCACTCGCTGTCTTGCCGATTCTTTTAATGTAATTAGTGTTTAGCTCTTGGGCGCAGTCGATGGCGCCTAACTTGAATATGCCGTTCCATCCGTGCACTCTGGAGGCTTAGTATTTTCAGACGGGAGCGAAGCGTTGACAGTGGCCGCATCAGCTGTTGTAAGACTCGACGTACCAAGCGTGCGGCTGCTCGTAGAGGCGCGCTTTGAAGTTGGACACATTTAAGATTTCCACATTGTCTTGAGAAGAGTACAAACCAAGAGCAGGAGATTGAGTCGGTTTCAGAAACACATCGGCGCTCCTCCCGTTTGACAAGGGGAAAGCAGATGAAAACAGCAACAAATGAAATAACGTGTACTCCATCTTACGTCTGGATCTCACGGGTCGAAGGTTGCATATAAAAATCGTCGTCTGTAGGCGGACTTTTGAATGCGATCGAGTGACCTGCTAATCAGCATCTTAATCAATATAAGCAAGTTTAATGACGTAAGCGTTTGATAAGACAAAATGTTTGCACAGAAATTTTCACTTCGACAGCAGCGTCTATTTTTTTAACGGATAACAGCTGCGCATGCTCTAGCTAATAACACGGCAAAAAGCGACCAGATTTTTTTATCGTCAATATTAAAAATATTTTTAATGATGTTCTTTTTCAGAATTTTAAAATTTAAAATTATATTCACTGTGTGCTCCTATATTTTATTTATTAATTTTGAGATTATAATAAGGAGGCTTCCAGAAATTATATCAAAGGTTTATCGTAAATTTTTCACCCCCCCCCCCCCCGCTCTTATGTCACAAGTTGTATTTACGCCAGTATCTTGTTTGCTTCACACTGTCACCATTCCGTTGACTTTTCCTTCCCTAAACATGTGACATAATTTATGGAAGCCGCATAATGAAAATAAAATGTATATGATACATATCAGGTTGTCTCGAAACTATGCGTTTTTTTTCTTTGATTTGCAAAAATGTTTATTAATTAATGATAATTTTACTATTTTTTCGGTGTTTGTTAACAGTAGTCGTATCAATAATGCTATTTTGTAACGGGATATTTTTTGTTACAATGGCCGTGGATATTATATAAACTCGGTCATAATGCGACAATAGCCGTTAAAAACATCTGTAATGCAATAGGCAGGGATATCATTAAATTTATAAATTCGTTCCGGAAATTTTGACATTAAATATCTACGTAAAGACGGGTTCTTTGTAAGAAAATTAGGGCTGATATCAAATCAGGTTCGAAATTAACGATACAGAAACTAGTACAACGGCCCAACGTGTCGTCTACATCAGTTCATAAATATTTAAAAATTAGAAACGGTGTTAATTTGTAGAATCTGGGTGTTTCATAAATTGTAGCATTCTATATCTTAGCTCAGATTATTTTATATCTACTGCCATTGTTGATTTAGGGTTCAAAATATACCATTACTAAATAGCATTATGGATACGTCTACTGTTAACAAATATCGAAAAAATAATGAAATTATCGACAATTTATAAAAAGTTATACATTTTCGCAAATGTAAAAAGAAAAAAACGCAAAGACTTTTTTTTGTATTTATATTTAACGTATTTCTCATCCTAGATAATATACATATTTTCTTACTAATCTTTTTGATTTTGGAATTACAATTCTCTTTATTTTTATTTATTTACAATTATTTCTATAATTAATTAAAGTTATTCAAAACCTGTACTTAGCCCCATATATTGTTATTGACTAGTATATGGGTCGTCAACCTGGTCCGTACCGCTCATTAGTGGGCATTAAAGGCTTCCGTGGTGGGCGGTGGGCGATTTTTGCTTTTACCCCAAAATCATTCAAAATTTTTGTTTTTTGGCATAGCTTCACCCATGGACTAAACACATTGTGGTAAGATAATACTCACAGATGTGCAGCTGTTTTGGACTAGGTAATATTTGTTGTCTTCTTCTTTTATTCAATACGACGACAATATTTGTAATTTCTGAGAAGTCAAAATCATCCTAACAAAATAAAACTTCTGGGTTGAAATTACGGATATGAAATATGGACAAGATCCTGGCAATCCACCTCAGTATCACAAGCAGCTCACATCGACCGGTCTTCATTAAGTTTCGCTCTAAAGCTCTTCAATGATATACTTCTAAATTCGGCTCACTTCTGACTGCGTGACTTCAAAGAATCAGTACAAAACAAATGTGTAGTGTTTGATTGAAGGCAGTACCTACCTATTTAGATTTGTGATAGGGCAAAGTTAAATAGTTGCGTTAAATTAATTTAATAAAATGTTTAAAATAGTGTTCCCATGTCTTAAAAGAAGAAATACACTCATAGATATTCGACAGAATACTTGCAGATGGGTTTCATCAAAACACCGCATAATAATATGTCTACTATGCCAGAAGACTTTTTCCAACGAAGCAATGAAGCCAAGTCGGTTGAGAGACCATCTTACTATAAAGCACGCAGAATAGTCAATTGAATATTTTCAAGATTTCAAATTCGTCCTACAATGAAGACTTGAGTTGAGAAACAAAAGGAAAAAAATTATTTATTTATTTATTAAAATTATAACCATCGTGACCTGACAGGCAAACCTAATGTGTCACGATAGTAAAAAATGAAGATGGATTAATAGCATCACATCACATGTCAAAGTTAATTGCAAAAACTGGCAAAAGCCACAACATTGGAGAAACCTTGATAATACCCTGCATAAAAGAATTCATAACAACTGTAATGCACCTGGATATACCTGATAAATTAAAGACACTTCCCTTGAGTGATACTATCATTAGAAGAATTGGTAGGCATGAAAAGGTTGACGACCCCTGGACTAGTACATATAATCTATTGTAACCATAACCAAAATAAACTCAGACTTGAGCATCTTATTTGCTTATTGTAAAAGGATATTTAGGACGGAATCATTAAAAAACTATTATTTAAAAAATTTACATGTATTTATTATATTATATTTCAATAATTAACATTTAGTATCTTTGTATTATTCAATAAATAAAGTGCAAAAAATTCATACAAAAAAATAAATAAAGAGGTGACTTTGTGATTACAAACATCCACCAAAACTATATAAGCAGGTAAGAGACCATGGTCTAGAAACTGCAAAACATTTAATACTCTATATAAATAGAGTTCATTATCACATTGATTTTCCGCAGTGCAAGAGCAGCAAACATTTTATTTTTCGCACTGCGACTTGATCATGCAGTTTTGTTCTATTTAATAAATATAATACAAATATGAAAAAATATTGTACAATAATTTGATCGGTAATTTAATAAAATATATTAGTACATAATATAAATATATATATATATAAAAATATGAATATAAAAACATTATTTGATCGTTTCGTTTATATTAAACGAGGAATGTAGATATGGAATGCATCTTAAATTTGTATATGGCAGATAGCAAATATTCATACTTTTCTACTTTACAAATATAATAGAGAACATGATCCAATTATTCATCTAGCATTTAAAGCGGTATTTATACGAAGATTTTACATATAAAAATACAAAAAGGAAAGTATATGTTAGTATAATGCAGGCAAGAATTTAAGTTAAATACATTTTTATTAACGATTTATAGACAGGTCACTCGTTTTATTTTAATTTTGAAATATATCTATTTTAATATAGAAAAGTAATAAATTTGACGAGTAAAGTTTTGCAATGATTCAAGAATGATTATTATAATTTTATAGGTGATCATCGTTAGGCGAGCTTATAAAGCGTCGCCATATTAGGTGTCAGTGTTTACTAAAGAAATACGGTTTCTTCTTGTACATTTTCTTCCCGCAAAACATCTTCACGATGAGTACCAACGAAGCGCCGCAATAAACGGATAGTATTGTCAAAATCATGCCATTTAATTCTGGCGAATTATTCATACTCAGCTTTAATTGTGCAGCCATCATGCTAATATTATCAATCTTATACATTGTCTTCAAGTAGGAGATCACGTTAGGTTCGACCCATTTGCCGTCCTCCCAACATTGCGGGCAGTCTTTCTGATAAGGAAACTGCTTCTTTGGATAGTGAGGATCTTGATTTTTATCTCCGGCCAATCTAAAGTTCACTCGATTGTGCGCCCACCACAACCAACGGACTTGATCAGAATTGAACGGATACTGCGTGACCATATCTTGAAAATGTTTCGAGCATTCCGTGCAGCCGAAGAAGTGTTTGACGTATTCGAGCATCGCCGGTAATACTTTGCGTTTGTTGGACTCTTCGGAAGATTCGTTCACCGTCATCGTATGAAACAATGTCCACAATCCGCACGTGAATCCTCGATAGTTATCGGCGCTTCCTCGACACCCGAGCCATTGCAAATTGGTGGAATATACCGGCTCGTGTTTCGTCTCTAATTTTTTTATGATATCATGTAAGCGTTCGCCACTCAAATTGTTCTTAATCTCTGAGACTTGATCGTTTAAATCCAATAGAAATGCTTCAGTATTGCTTTTAGATGGAAAATGTTTACATAGGACGTGTAAATATCCTTTTAAAGCAGTTAAAGATTTTCCTTCGATTGTTTTAATAGAGGCGATCTCGTGTATTAACGTATATCTTAAAGTCATTTCTAAATCGGATTGAAAAACAGTATTACCAACCATCTTTTGAATGAGTGGATCGATATCGTTTAATATTCTAGGTTTTTCGCCTTCGGGAAGTATAGTGGTCTCGATTTTCGACACTTTGATATTGTTCATGGTCATGAAATTAAACATATCTTGAACGATTCTCTCTTTGAAATTTTTCAGTGATACTAAAATAGTTTTTAATGATCGATCAACGGAAAATACGGCAGGCTGAGTTTCGGGATTCAGAAAAGTAACAATAGCTGATTGGTTGTGGATGCTCAGAACCTTCACGTTCTTTATGTTCATCAGATCCAGTTGTATCTCACTCCCGATCAACGAATCGTGGTGTTCGCATATTAAAAATATTACATCAGTAGAAGTCGGTTCGTTTGTCCATATGTTAGCTAGAGTGGTGATGTTTTGAAAACCGAACATCGGCCAATTAAAGTTACCGCGTCCGGCTTCTTTCTCAGAATGCAACTTTTTGATTATGATATCGGTGAGCTGTTGAGCAGTGATGCCTCTGTCTAATACTTCTCCGAACATACCAGGTGCTTCTTTGAAATTGACGCTGAAGAACCGCATCATGGGATAGCCGAGAATTTCGAAGTCGCGACATATGCCAGTGTTTTGCTCTTGGGCGCAGTCGATGGCACCTATCTTGACAATGCTGTTCCATCCGTGCACTCTGGAGGCGAAGTCTTTCCAGACGGGAGCAAAGTGTTGACAGTGGCCGCACCAGCTGTTGTAGAACTCGATGTACCAAGCGTACGGCTGCTCGTAGAGACGCGCTTTGAAGTTGGACACGTCTAAGATTTCCACATTGTCTTGAGGAGAGTACAAACCAAGCGCAGCAGGTTGAGTTGGTTTCATGAACAAATCGGCGCTCCTTCCGTTTGACAAGGGGAAAGCAGCCGAGAGCAGCAACAAGTGTAGTAAAGTGAACTCCATCTTACGTCCGGATACCGCAGGTCGAAGATTGCGTATGAATGTCATCGTTTGTAGGCGGACTTTTGAATGCGACAGAGTGACCTGTAAATCCGCATTGCAGTAAATTAAAGCAAGTTCAATAACGTAAACCCAGACGCGTGACGCAGGCCTAGTTGATTAGGCGAATATGGCAACCATAGACGCATACGTGTACAGAAATTTCTACTCTGACAGCAGCAACCAATTTTTTTCACGGATGACAGCTGCGCATGCGTCGGGTAACAACACGACAAAAAGCGACCTGATTTTTTTTTTAAATATGTCAAGCAAATAAATAAGCAAAATAAATAATATTTTTTTTATTTTATAATAATTTAATTCAAAATTAAAATAAACTGTGTGCTCCTATATTTAATGGGCTAGTATTATTTATTTATTTATTTTGTAGCGATCCGTAACGATATTTCGCTCAAAAACTCACCCTCAACTAATCCAGTACGCAAATCAATCGATCAATCACGGAAGCTGGCCGAATCATACAATGGGTTGCCATATTAATAGACATACCAATGATTTTTTGCTTTTACTATATTCATAAAAAAATATATCTATGCTTTTAGGCTCAGTAATTTTTATCTATTAATTATTTAATTTGGAGAATTTTAGCACCATATTCGTTATTCATCTGCATTTATTATTTTATTTAATTATAATTAAAGATTATTGCATAAAAAGTGAAAATTTTGTAATACCGTCTTTTGCCGCAATTACAGCTTGTATAAGTTGTGGTATATTCTCAATGTATATTTTGCATTATGCCTTAGCTCAGGAGAGTGAAGCCACAACCGGACGGGGGCTTTGATGAGCTGCTGCTTGTTTATAATCACTCCCTTGCCCCCCCCCCCCTCTTCGTGGACTCTCACAAGCTTTCAATAGTGTTCATATCAAGAGAATTCCCTGGCCAAGTATATACGAGCATGATCAATAATAAAAGATAAGTCAATTAAGGGATGAGAGTCTTCAAGGACATAACAGCAAAATTTAACGGTAGCAATAAAATATTAGCACTGTCTATTACAAAACTATTATTTATTACCAAAACGTATGTGGAACTTTCGATTTATATCTTTCTTAAGACGTACGTGAAACTTTTGTTCTGGTAATAAAATTACGCGTGCATCGTGCTTTGTTGGTCACAGAGCTGTGTGTCAAATGCATAAAGTAATAAAATTCACGGATTTAGATTTTTTAAATTTATTACTTTTATATGTTTATATTTGTGTTAATATGTTTTTTATTATTTATTTTTAATATTATTATTTGTAAAGAAAAATGTGAAAAAGTATATTGTGTTAGTACATCTGCCTGTTAACCGCTCGTAAACATCCGAAAAACTACCTTTTTGGGCGTAAATGATACGTGATAGATAATACGTCTATCCTGCGTAAAAAACGTACACATATTTCTTTGGTTGAATAATCAAGCGATGCAATTGGCCCACCAACATCCGCATCTGTGATTCGGCAGAGCTGTCTTAATTCAAGAGTATAAAATATTTGACGCTTTGTCACATCTAGAGATGTGACAAAATCGTGACGAGACAATAACGCGATTCAAAACACAGTCACACAGATCCAGAGCACATCATTTCTCCAACAGCACTCCGTCTACAAAATACAACTCGACAGCATTTCTCTGTAGTATATTGTACAAAATAAAAATAAACGTTTACCAGCTTTTAAGAGTTACATTGACTAATAATTAAAAATAAGAGCTTCGCAACATCAAGGAGATTTTATGTTCATGGAGATCATGTACTGCAAATCCTATGATAATGAGATAATTCTGTCAATAATTAATTATTAATTTATATAGTGAGCTAAATAAACTATGGTCTCTAAGTAGACATGAAAGGTTCATGATTAAATGTGTTTATTTTGTAAGGAAGTGAAAAACTGAAACTTGAGTGGTTAATTGATTAACGTGATCCTAGTTTTTATATCTTGATATTTTATTGTAAGGTATAATCAAAAATCGCCTCTATCCACTATGTTACGCGATTGAGTTGTCGTTTAACAGCTATTTTTTTCATCATCCCATACTTAATCCTCAAATTTTTAAACATTAAATTTATAAAAATAAAAAGAAAACATATACTTTAAGTATTTCATTATTAATGTGGTCCTAGATTTTATATGCTGATGATATATTGCTGTGAGATAACATCAAATATAAAATTTTCGTAGTTTTTGATATCACTATAAATATAATATCCATCTCATAGTTACAAAACAATAAATTTATTGTTATTATTTTCGGTTTCATTTTCATGTAAGAATTTTTTTTGACCATTTTAGTCATAAAAGCTAAACAGAGAAACTGAATGGACGGTAATGCAGCACTTCGTCTTTCAGAAACATCGCTGAAGTCACGGATATAAATTATTATTGCAAAGAAGCAGCAGTAGATTCTGCATTATTTTTAAAACCATTGCTATCTGAAGATTCTAGAATTACTATTACAAAAATAGTATTTACTGATTGACTTCTGATTATTTTAATTACAGTGCAAATTTTATATTTAATGTTTTTTTTTTATATATATGTATTAGTTATATATTATAACTCTTAAAAAATAATAAGCAAAAATAAAAATTTTGTGATTTTGAGTTTTAAAAATACACACACATATTTTTCATAAATTACCCTTTATATGTTCATGTAACGCTAGAATAATCATACTATATAAATATTATTTCTGCGTTAATGGCCTGAAAATGTTTCTCTTATTTTCGGTGGTCCGCAGGTATAAAAAGGTTAAGAAACCCTGCCCTATAGCAATATATACAAAGGAGATTAGATGAATTCAAGGATAGCATTAAAGCAATTGAAGCAATTTCAGAGATAACTACGCCGTAGCATCGTCAACAATTTAAAGTACAGATTGGTGTAGCTTTTATATAAGTTGTTAATATTATTTTTAGATAATAAATTGCTTTTATAAATATATGTATTATAATATAGAATAATTGATGTTTTTCTTAATTAAACATAATTATATTTAATTCAAAGGTCATAGATAAACATCGCTGAATTTACTGAATCGAAAAGTTTCTTGTGATCGAATTGTAAAAATGCAATGTTTATTGCGTATACTGATTACTAATCATTTTAATTACACTTATTATTTCCTTGTGTAATCAGTGATTGTATTGAATATTGAATATGGATTGAAATAAAGAGGGGACAAGATGATTCTAAATAATATAGTGTTTGAAATATCTCAGCATACCTTGTTGAACTTTTAATGGCTAATAAAATTGGATGAAATTTATGTTCCTTCATATAATAATAATTATTATAGATAATATTATTTTCATTAATTTTTATTACTTTTCTAAATGTAAATATTTTAGAAAAGCTATTTTTGCTGAAGGAATTAAAAGAAAAATTGGTTTAAGACTTGGCTCATTGTTTGCTTAATGTTATGGTCAATAGGTGTCACTAGTTGCTATAATATAAGCAGACGGTTGCGTAACAAGCGCGGTCTTTTAATCTGTTCAGTATTCGATTCAATCCTTTCACTTTCTTTTTGAAGTCTTCCGCCCGGATGCAAAGTGTCAGGTTTATTTGACTTGTGGTCAGTCGTCAGTAAACGAACCGAGCGAATCAAACAAAGCTTCCCAAATGCGCGATTTTATCGCCGTTCGGGTAAACATTTGGCTGTGTTATTGTTGAAACCATACGGAACCTCTCTTAACTCTGGACCACACAAATTCCCACTAATAACAGAGTGTGAAATTATTTATAGATTATTTATTTTATTGCGATAATTTTATGAATTTAATATTTCGTGAGAAAAGAAAAATAGCAACATTCGCAGCAAAAGTTTTCTTCCAATAAATTCTTTATTTTAAAAAAAAATAATTTAAAGATTTATTACTATAAACTTGATAAATGGAATAATTACAAATATAGGGACAATAATCTGTAGGCTGTCAATCTCAATTTATTTCTAAAATTGAAAGTGAACTGAGAGCACCAGACGGTGTAGTTATTTCCTTCTTTCAATTCCTGTAGAATACATTCGTTAATTTAATTTATTTTCTTTCTGACATCCATGTGTCGCTACACTTTTAGTATAATGCCTTTTAATTGTTATTCATTAACATCAAATTCATTAGAGTTCATTTTCAAGAACAATTCTCTGATAACATTATTATAAATTTAAGCAACCATATAAATACTTACTATGGTATACGATCGAAATCAAAGTTGTCACTATATATGGACTTGCCATAAAGTTTTCTTTAAACTGGGGCAATTTTGAGAGTTTGCTCTAAACCGAAGTACTCAAGACTAAAAATTCAAGAGTAATTAACAAAAAATTATAACTATGTAGTAATAATTTTCAAGTACACTTAACTGAACAGAAATTATCAATAAAAAGGTAAACATTTTTATGTCTAGCTTATTTTTATCGTATCGAAAAATTTAATACAACTTTGCAACGCAATTACTATTCTATCATTTTTTCAGACCCTTTGCACTTATCATTTCAAGAGGTGTCGACATACCTTCCAAGCTGAAAATATGTTTTCTTATTTGGACAATATTGGGCAATGAAATATTTTTTTCTTTAAATGACTTTTTTTAATACGTTTATTTCAATAATATTTGTAACCATTTTCATGTTTACTTTTTGTTTCATAACTTAATGTAAAGAATACAAAAAAAATGTTGTATTGTCATATTATTAATACTATTTATTTTACAGAAATCTAAGAAGTTGTTTTTGCTTTTTGAGGTTTAAATTAGGTCAACGCCTTTCCTCAAGATTTGTTTTAATTTATCTAATACCCTTGACAATGTCAATTGCAATCGCTTTTGTACTTTCCATATTTAAATTTGATTTGTTGAACAATTTGAGCTGACTTTGCACAAACCACAAATACATTTTATCAGTGGACAGTGTTTTTCTGGAAAAAAATATAATCTCAGTGCCTCAAAGATTTCAAATATTGTGTCAATAGCAGGAAGAAGCGGAAGAAAACTGGTGTTGCCGTATTAAATAACCTTTTTTTACTCTACATCTATATATTCATAGCAAGGACGTCATTTAATTTAATGAAATAAATATATTAAAAAGCTGAAATGACGCCCTAATTCTAAATCAGATTTTATTCCAAAAATATGTCATTTCAGTAAAATGATATCACCAGTAGATATATATTTTTACCAGTAAAAATATAATTTATCGTGTTAGTGAAATTATATGATTTTAACTTTTTCATACGTAGCAATACATACTAATCATTACTTATTTACTAGCAAGTTAAAAATGTTGCAGTGAATGTGTATTTATCGGTGAAGTTATATTTTCACTAGTGAAGTCCATATACATTTTCACCACCAGATATAAATTTCTACATTCAAAAATATAATTTAAGTAATAGGTGCTAATATGCTGCTCTAAAATGTCTAAAATTCTTAATTTAACAGTTGCGAAACGTCCATTTGCTGTTCAAACCCAAACCTAACCTAATGAAATATTGTTATTAAAAGATTTTATATGAACGCTAGATAATCGAGAGCTTCCATTGTAATGGCGACGGCTCGGTTTTATTGCTTTTGACGTAGATTCTAAACAGGAACCCTCTTTTTTGGACTTGGACAGAAAAATACATGTCACTTAATAAAATACTATGAATCTTAATACAAAAAAATTAAAAAAAAACGATCACTAACTAGCCAACTTTTGACACCCCCCCCCTGAAAAATATAAAATATTTACAATTATACATCTATTTTAATTTTCAATTTATTTTTATAATTAAATAATATTTTGACAAAATACGAAAATTAAATATTTTAGTTGATAATCTGTGTTAGTACATAATAGTGGACAGAAATTACTTAGTACCGAACCCGGTTAATTTAAGAAAAAATATCTATGAGGTGTGCGTCATAAAATATGTTTTTAAAACTACATATTATGTTTATTGGGGACCCAAAAATAACGAGACTTTTTTATTTTTTAATATTTTTACACGAAATTTTGAGCACTTTTAAAGTACTCTACATTGCCCAATATTCACTTTTACAAGAGTTTTTTCCTTTGTTCAAAACAGATCTAAAACTCAAATAATGGGATGTATTTTAATTCCTTTTCCACAGGCTCAAAACGTTTTCTTTTTATGTCTCTTCTAGGAAAGGATTAT
Organism: Plectrocnemia conspersa; assembly: GCF_051122295.1. Taxonomy (NCBI): domain Eukaryota; kingdom Metazoa; phylum Arthropoda; class Insecta; order Trichoptera; family Polycentropodidae; genus Plectrocnemia; species Plectrocnemia conspersa. The sequence continues at coordinate 23,505,214 of NW_028277170.1, read as the reverse complement.
TGTTTTTTGCGCCCTCAAATTGGTTTAAATTTGGTTTAGAAATGCTTCATTCGGTTCTAAATCGTAATATTCTTATTAAAAGGTTTAATATAAACGATAGAGAACCTAGCGCTTCCACTGCGATGGCACCGGCACGATTTTATTGCTTTTGACGTGGATTTTTGGCTTCTGAGAAGGTATAATTGTTTTTTGGGCTCTTAATAATAAATTTATTTGTATATAATCTTATTATTTAAAATAATGCGGCATAATTTTTATTAATTTATTCCTAAATATTGATAAATTGTATTTTTATGCAAAATAATAATAATAATAAAAAAGTGATTAATTCAAATTTTTATTTCATTTCCTTAGCTTGTATGTTAATTTTAAGTTTATTTTTAATAAATCATTTTTTTTAAAACGACCGCCAGCAATATATCCTTTTTTTTTAAATTGCATAAAAAACTTTGCTAGTTGCTTGGTATTTCCTAGATATTCTTAATCCCACGGATGAATATAACGATAAACAATTTAAGTAAATTCAAACTAATGTGATGTATTAATTATGAAAGCATTTTTAACATCATCCAGAACCGTTGCTTAATGATGATGTTAAAAATGTTTTAGAGAAGACATAAATCCAGTGGAGTAGCTATGGGGGATGGGGAGCCGCCCCGGGCGGCACTTGCTTGGGGGCGGCATATTCGCGATGACATCGTCTAGTGTGGTTCTTAACCCTGAATGCACTAAAACATATATAAATCCACGAATAACAAGAGCATAATATTAACCAATTTATTATTTTAAGAAATGCTGATTTTATGACCCTGCAAAAAATGTATGGGGGGCGGCAATTTTAAGGACCGCACTGGGCGGAACATACCCTAGCTACGCCACTGCATAAATCTCATAAAATAATTCAAATGATAAAAACAGAACGAGTACAATATAAAGTTTTAAATGTAAAAATATACTATCAAATCACTAAGAATAGACAAAAAAAATGTGTAAAAAACCGATAGATGAAATAAAAAATAAAAACAGTAAATAAATAATTAATTCTATTTAAGGATATGACATAATAAATATGGAGATTGATATAAAAATAATATAGGAAGGACTGTGAATACAATACTACAATATAATAATGAAACATTTAATGTGAAAATTTTCAAAACATAATTTGTTAAATAAAAAAGGAATTAGTACTGATGAATTGGATGTAAATGTATATTAGAGCATCATGGAAAATATCAAAAATAAAAATTAAAAAATAGGTAAATATATTTGGATTATGAAAATACAAGAACGCATTAATAGATTTAGTTTTTACCAATAGTAAAAGAGTACAATGTAAAGTGAAAATAATTCCAAGAATTACTGATCATTTTATTGTATATATTTATATACAAAAATATGACGTAAATACGGTAAAAATAAAAATGAGACTGTAATGTAGGTAAAGATAGAAAAATAAAATTAATTATAATTAATAATAAAATAATAATAATTTATAGACATTGATTTCAGTCTGGTGTTCCACTACTTACTTAGTAGTTGTAGATTTATTTTAACCCGTTTGCAAAAAAATTTTTAGTTCCTTTCATATTTTTTATGACTTCGATTCTAATTTTATATAGTTAATTAGATTAGTTTTATCAAAACTGTATTATTTCCGTTGAGATTCAACATCTGCGATTCCAGTGTAATACATTGCGTTATATATTATAATATAATAATAAAGAGCAAGAGTTTCGCTTATGGTCGTTGTCGTTATCGCCGTTTTTAACGGCGCTAGAATTCCTCTCGTCTTTTCTGCCCCTTGTTCGTTTCTCTTTCGTCTTTCTCTCTCGCACGCAATGTCTGTAAGATTTAATTAAATGCAACACAGAAGCTGTAATTATTTCTGGGCTATCTCCTACCGTGGCCTAATGGCATTATCAAATGGCACCCGTGGAAATTAAAAACGAACCCACGCTAATTTAAACGTTTTCACCTTGATGCCGACCACCCACAATACCACCCCAAAAAACAACCCTCTACCCAATTATTCGACGCTGATTGATTCAAATGGAAAGCCTATGCAACTTAATCAATAGAAAATATCATGTGACTGTTTTGTTATTTTATGTAATACATAATTAAGTTTATTAATATTAAAAATGGTATATACAAAGAAAATTACTGAGATATTTGTATCTGTGTTTTCTTTTTTATATAATAATGCAGATCCTTGCTGGACCCATTTATGAACGAAAAAAAATCTTTTTAGATATTCTAAATTTAAAAACAATGATTTATTCTAAATATAATTTCTGTAAATAGAGCATTATTTTAATAATACGTTTTTTATCTCCCTAAAAAATGGTTACCTTATATGAAATACAAGCAAATAATACGTCATTATTTATTAATTTCAAGTAATATTGAACCACACATATGTTGATGAAGTTTTATATTTACAAAAAAAAAATATAATAATATTGTAGCAGTTCGCAATATAATGTTTTTTATCACATCCTTAGAAATTTCATACAAATGACTATTCAAGGTGACCATGATCGAACTGAGCGCAGCTGGATTTTCCATTTCAGCGGTCTTTTGTCGCCCCCTAAAACCGCCGCCCGCGTTTAAATCAACAAAAGCGGAATTTTAAATGAAATAATTTATACGGTATTCATATCGCGCCAGTAAAAAACGGTCTAAAGTGAAAACGGCTCTTTTTGTGGTCTTGATTAACGCCGTCACAGTGACCATGAAAAACTGGGAAAATATGGATAGATATGCTTCTTGTAATTATATCGGAAATGGGTCCTTGAAAAAACAATGATTCCGGGCCTCATGACAATTTTATTTTTACATTGAAATATAATTCATTAAATATATAATAATAGGTACAAGTTATTTTATGCGAAATATTTTAATTCAGCATTAAAATATCTACTCACAATATTCACCTAATTTTTTTTGCTGCTCAGTGTTGCCATATAGTGAGCTTCCAGTCCAGGTCAAAAGCAATTAAATCATGCCATCGCGGTGGAAACGTTTTAAGATAACAAAATTACGAGTGAGAATCAAATAAAGTATTTTTAAGCCGAATCATAACCAATAAGAGAGCGCAAAAAACAATTATCATTTCTCATAAGTCGAAAATCCACGTCAAAAGCAATAAAACCGTGCCGTTGCCGAAACAGTGGGAACGCTTGTTATCTAGCGTTTATATTAGGTATCTTATAATAATATTACAAATTAAATGAGGAACATATAAACCAAATTTTGCCCAATAGGAGAGCGCAAAAAAAAATTATCACTTCTCAGAAGTCAAAAATCCACGTCAAAAGCAATAAAATCGTGCCGTCGCCGTCGCAGTGGGAACGCTCGTTACCGAGCGTTCCCACTGCGACGGCGCCGACACGATTTTATTGCTTTTGACGTGAATTTTTGCCTTCTGAGAAATGATAATTGTTTTTGCACTCTCCTATTGACCAAAATTCGGTTTGAATATACTTTGTTCAGCCCTTATATATTAGAACACCATAGTAATATCAGTGAGGGTAGCTATCATGTTTTTAAAACTATGGAGCAATATCTAAGATGCAATGTATGTATGTAATTATTCTTCTGCTCATTTTCTCCTGAAAGATGAGTTGGCTTAGTTTGTATTTTGGACTTTATCTAATAAATTTCATTAGGTTAGGTTTGGGTTTGCACAGAAAATGAACGTTTCGCAACTGTCAAATTGAGTTTCATAGACATTTTAGGGCAGCCTATTAGCGCATATCAGTTAAATTATATTTCGCTAGTAGAAATATATATATAAAAAAAAAATATTATTGCACAATAATTGAAGTGTGCCCCACTATTGTAATTTTTTTGTATTTATACTTAATATATTTTTCATTCTAGATAAAATACCTATTTTTACACTATTTTTTTAATATGTAATTACAATTTTTTATTTACAATTAATTTTAAATATTTCATAAAATAAACTATTTTACAATATAGTATATTTATAATTAATAAACATACATTTAGTCTAAGTATATTATTTTTTAACCATCTTTCTATTATACTTAATTCGTTATGGTATATACAAAAGTATTAAAGCACTTTTGGATATAAATTAAATAAATTATTTGAAACCCATAAAATTATGGTCACCCAAGCCAAGTCGCACTTTAAAACTCCGTTGAATTAAACAGCGACTGTTTCACTCGACGCCTCTAACCCTAAGATAACTCAATATTTACTTGAAGAGAGATTATGCCATTATTGTATACAGCGTCCGCTAAACGAGATTAGTAATTTGATTAGCGTTTATATAAAGATACGTATGAAATAACTGAATAGTTTTACTATAAACGCATTTTTCGTAACAAAACAAACATTTGTTATAAGGATAATACAGAGAAATCTCAGTATAGCGAAGCTCACGGCACCGAATAAAAAACATCGTTATACTGAATGTAAAGAAGAGGATATATTTTTATTTTATTTTTAATTACCATATTACTACAGTATTGAAATAATTTCTTACAATTTAAAATTTTTTTTTTTTATAAAAAGTTTGAGGGTCAGCGAAACACTTTGAATGTCGCTTGTGAACACACCCGGCACACGCCAAGTCAAGGACGAACTGAATTCGTAAATATATTGTGTTAAGCTGTAACGTCATTCTTAAATTCGGATCAAAACATTTCGTTATACTGAGATCAGTATTCGTTACAATGAAAACATTTTGTATCAAAGTTTTTCGGCGACAAATTGAAGATTCGTTATACTGAGAATTTCGTAATTTCTATATTACAGAAAAAATATTTTTATTATTAATTATTATAAATTATATTACATAGTTCATTTTGGAATAATATAAATTATAATGCATAGTAAATATAATTTAGCTTTTTTTATATTGATATTTTAAAATTATTAATATAATACAGTTTCTGTTAATATAATCTCTAATAAAGATGCTAATATAATATTTTTAATATTATGAGCTATAATAAAAACATAAAAATACAGAAAAAATATTTTTATTTATATTTAAGCTATTTTTTTAATATAAAATAATATAATATTTGTATTAAAATAATGAATTATATTTATTACTTAATTTAATAGAAAATCTAATACGATTGCGAATCCTTGTAGAATTTTGATATTGTAATATTAAATAATAACATAATGGTTGCATATGATGTAAAATTGACGACTTAATGCGTCGCTCGGCAAAGTCGTAAAGGACGTGCTGAAAACCAACACATGAGAGTGCCATTGAAAAGAAATCAGAGGGTAACTGGGCGCGGTTCTAAAATACGCACGTAATATTTTTTGCAAGGGGAACCAGAGTAATTTATGGCTAATTTTTATACGCTCCCGTCGAAGTAAATTCCTAGGAAATCGGTTTAATTCCCGAACAGATTCACCTAATATTCACCCCCATATAAATATCCTTCGCGGATGTGTGCTACAACTAGAATGCAATCAGAAAGATATATTGCCTACAGTTAGTCTCCTTAAAAAATAATATAAACATAGTACGAGCTAAACATAACCTATTATTTTTTATTGTGCATCTAACATATTATGTTTTTTTATTATTTAAAATTTTTATGATTATTTAATAAAAAGGATTTTCTTATTAATTTTATATATTTATTTAAAAAAATTGAGACCAGAAGGATCTTGTAATTAAAAATTAATTAAATATATATACTCAGGCCAGGAGGGGGTTGATGAAACAAATCATAGTAATAAAAATAAAAATGGACTTCAAATAATGAAAAGTATGTACTGATGTATTTCAGGTATACGTTCCTTCAGCCCTTTTTATACATACAAGAAATAAAAGGAGTGGAACATTGCTTTCAAAAGCACTGTTATGTTTTGCTATATTAATGATAAAAAATAGACAAATGGGTACCGCACGAACTAACCGAAAAGCAACTTTTATAATACAACTTAATATATCAAATCAATTAATAAGAACACGATAATGACAAATAATTTAAGAAATACTTATATATTTTTCATTACCTGCATATATTTTGTACTATATATAGAATAAGGAAATAGCAAAAGTTGCCTTTTATCGGGTTTCATCTAATTGAATCCGGCTCAAAATTATTATTTAAAATTACTTGCCAAATTGGTCGTATAATTCGGGGCGTAAAGTTTTAAAACGCGGATGAGGGGTGATGGGGAGGGGGGGGAATGAGCAATACAGCTGTGATTACAATCTCTTATCCGACCGTTTATCAGCCGACATAAAACAAGAAAAACACCCTCGAATAAACAAGCACTTACGAGCCAAAGTGACGGTGGGCGAACAGGGGGAAAACTGTGGGGAGGGTGTTAACACAAAACCGCTGGGGAATATCGTCGGAAAATTCGCATAAAATCCTCTAAAGCGAGCATGTTCTTGTTACGTATTATATATCGGGTATTAAGGCATGCGATGGGGAATCGGTTCTCGTCAATATGAGGATATGTTTAACGCAAATTACTTCCTATAAAGTAATACTGGTTGAAAATTACATTTTCAGGATAAAAATTACATTACAATTTAAAATTTGTCCTTGTTCTTATTTGATTCGTCACGGAAAATCTGTTCTGTAATTTTAGGCAGTAGCGGACAGGAGTCTATAAAAAATTATAACTCACAATTCACCGCCAGCAATTAATCGCCGCTTCAATTGAATTCATAAACAATTTATAGCCTACAAATGATCGCTAGCATATTTTATCACCAGGCAATACATATAATTTATTGAGCATTTTCACCAGTAAATATATATTTCTACTAGCGAAAATATAATTTATTTTATAGGCGCTAATATGCTGCTCTAAAATGCCTATGAAGCTTAATTTGACAATCGCGATACCTCTAGAGTTTTAGAACTTTCATTAGGTCAAGTTCAAAATACAAACTAAACTAATTCATTTCTTAGGGGAATATAAGCGGAAGGATAAGTACAAACAGACATCGCATCTCACATATTGCTCCATAGTTTAAAAAAATAATATTATTATGGTAAATGTAAATAATAGTTTATTATTTAGTATGGTATATTTTTTTTATTATTTAAAAGAAAAAAGGAGGATTTCGTCCGACAGTGTACATACATATGTCTAGCCTCATTTTCTTGTCCTTTTAGAGTTTCTATAAATTTTTATAGAAACAATAAATAAAAGGAGTGGAACATTGCCTTCGAAAGCACTGTTTTGTTTTGATATAAAAATGATAAAAAATTAACTATAAATTGCTATAATAATGATAAAATAGAATGCTTGTAATTTCTAGGAATTACAAGCATTTTATAGTCCTCAATTTTTTTTCGCGAAATATATACGACCAGAAGACAATATATATTCTTTATTCAAGAGATCATTTCTATCCTCTATTAGTAGTGTAATATCCTATGAGTTGATCCTTTAAATCAGGATTATTAGTTTAATTAAGTGCATTGAACTTTTTCGCGCAGATATTAAAATAAATATATTTAATCGATATTACAATATTACATAACAACGTTGCCGAAATAATGATATCGTTTCGTAGCGAAAGTGTGGCTTACCTCGTGTTATAAATGGCCGCCGGACAAATTGAACGAAATCCTTCGATATCCGTAAAAAAATAAACGGCTTACCCCCAACTTACGCAACGCATAAGCGATTTGCGAAAAGGGCGAAAGGGCTCGTTCCGGACAATGTGACCCTCAATAGGAAACTTCCGTTACAATCTTGTGTACGCGAAAAACAAAGGAATTGATAAGATGCTGAAGATATAATTTTTTCAAATAATAATATATAACAGTTTTATATTATTATTTTTGTCGAAAGCCAAAGACACCATTTTAATGTATTTGCCGTGAATTTTTGACTTCTGAGAAGTAATAATTGTTTTTTGCGATCTCCTATTGGGCGAAATTTGGTATATTGATTCTCATTTAATTTGTAATATTATCATAAGAGGCGTAATATGTACGCTAGATAACTGAGCGATTCCACTGCGACGACGACGGCACGATTTTATCGCTTTTGACGTGATTTTTTGACTTCTAAGAAAGGATAATTGATTTTTTCATTATTCTATTAAGCAAAATTTGATTTATATGTTCCATATTTAATTTGTAATATTATTATAATAGGCGTAATATGAACGTTAGATAACCGAGCGTTTGTACTGCGACGGTGACGGCACGATTTTATTGCTTTTGACGTGATTTGTTGACTTATGAGAAGGGATAATTGATTTTTTTACTATTCTATTAAGCAAAATTCGGTTTATATGTTCCTCATTTAATTTGTAATATTATTATAAGAGACGTAATATGAACGCTAGATAACCGAGCGTTTCCACTGCGACGGCGACAGCACGATTTTATCGGCGACAGCACGATCTGAGAAGGGATAATTGTTTTTTGCAAATTGGACACAATTCGGTTTCAAAAAAAAAATATTCGGTTCTCAATCGTAATATTTTTATAAAAAGTCTTAATATAAGCGCTTGATAATCTAGCGTTTGGACTGGAAATTCACTATATGGCAACACTGAGCAGCAAAGAAAACACGACTAATTATCAAGTAAATATTATGAGTAGATATTTTTAATAAATTTTAATGCCTAATTAAAATATTTGGAATAAAATATGGTTTAAGAAAATATGTGCAGCATATTTTTATTTATTTAATAAATCATATTACGATGTAAAAAATACATAAAATGTCATATTTGTCATAAGGTCCGGGATTATTGTTTTCTCAGGACCTTTTTTTTTTTTTAATTTATTTAAATTTTAATAATTTATTATTCATTTTAAATTAAAAATAAGGTTCACCCACTTATTTTTAATTTAAAATGAATAATAAATTATTAAAATTTAAATAAATCATTGCGGCGGTATACTACTAACGATTAATTTCTGGCGGTAAATTGCTGGGGATAAATTACCATCAATAAAATTTAACAGACATCAGCGGACAGATAGCAACGATGTCAGTATTCCAGCAGGACATACATACATGCATTAAATCACGTTTTTTCAGCAAACTAAAATGTTAGAATGATACATTCTTTTTTTAATGGTTAAGGCTGTATGTTTTTTTTGCACAGTTTTAAGACATTCTCATAACCGAAGTTTCGCACATAAGGCGTCGTGAATTATATGCGTTTATAAAGCTAGGCGAGCAAAAATGATATGTGTCGGGTCATAAACACACTTGAGGTGGGTAATTTAGATGTTGGTGGCCCAATAACGAGACCTGGACGACGCCACCGTCTTAGGGGGTGAGTTATTACCCCAATAATACAAAGGTTGGCGGCTTGATCCCCAAAAGGATTCGGGGTATCAACAGGCCAGCGATCCTTCATACCCCATTTGCGACGAGAATGGGGTGGGTGCGATACCCACGCTTTTTGTCCGGCGGTTAAAGTTTAACGGATAAATGTAACTCAGAAAGGATTCAAACTAAAAAAGAAAAATAAAAGATATGCCTAAGAACTACGGCACGTATATTTTATTTTAAAATATCAGATAAATCCAAAATAAATTACGTGTTTTAAAATTCATTAAATTTAATATAACAAAAAGGTCTGCAGTTGTCAACATATACTACAACAAACTAAATTGCCTGAATAATTTGATCTCATCCATCTTGCTCCTTCTGACTATTAATTATTTCAGTCGATGGAACATTTTTTAGATGAAAAAAAAATCAAAATTAAAAAGGTGCTATTAGAATATTTTAAATCAAAGCCTTAATTTAATGCTAATGGAATTAAAAATTGATTGAGAGTTGGAAGAAAGTTATGACTCTAAAAAAAAGAAGGTTCTATTAATAAAAGTTGTTTTTTTTTATGGTAATTTAATTAGACTCATATATGAAAAAATGCAATTGTGGATCATAAACAAGAATATTTGGTGTTAAGATTATTTTTATGGACATTTTAACCAAGGGGTGGCAAAACGTAAAAAGAAAAAAATGGCCATTAATGCGATAATTTTCATTATGCCGCGAAAATATAAAGGGAGATTGGGTACCCTTCGCAAAGACGAGGGCTAATATAAAAATATAAGAGGGTAGTGTAATTTTATCAGTCGAGTCATTATCGCACTTTTATCACTTCGGAACTTGTTCAGACAAAACATATTTTAATGAAAAATCTCATTTTTTCTACATCACCCCCCCCCCCTTCTCCGCCACATCTCCTCGCCCTCCACTTTGCCCTCTTTGGACGAGATATTAAATAGCGAACACTTAATATAATATAACAAACGCCCCCTACCTTGTTTATTATTACTTCAACGAGCTATAAATATAATATTTTATATAAAAATATGCACCTGAGATAAACAATATTAAAACTTATCAGTTTTATATGAATTTTAAAGCTATCGACTGTGTCGATTCTTTGCTGAATTCTGGCATATTAAATTTTATGGCAGTGTTACAGCTTATATTATATACGACTATATTTATTAAACTATTAAAACCATGCTATAATATTTTTATAAATATGTCAATCAGCAATATAAATATTTTAAATATATATTTTTTTATTCTATAATAATTAAATCGAATTTAAAATTAACTGTGTGCTCCTTTATTTAATCAGCTAATATTGCGATAATAATAAGGAAAAAATATACCTTACTTTTACGCAGTGAACGTCAGAGCTTCCATTTTTTTATCCAAAACACACGCACGCTTGACTAACACTATCACACGTTGGAAGCTACTGTGATATTACATAAATATGATTTTTTATTTAATTTGTGCGTAATATTTATTTTTATATATATATTATTTTTATATCGACAAATCTATACATATATGATGGTAAATTTCACGAATAAATTTTAAATGTTTGGAATATACCAAAAAGTGCAACCAGTTCGGAAATATTTAGAGTCAATATGTATGTGACTATATAAAAAAATATTTTTGTAAATAATATATCATACGTATAAAATTGTTAAACTCGCCAAAGTATGCCGATATTCTGCAGTATACCGATAACAACTGTTATTGCAGCGCAGATAGAAACAAAAACAACACACAATCGTTTTTTCTTGCAACATATATTACTTAAAATTGGAAGCCGTGTCATACACTGCTTTAAGGAATCCAATGAAAAAATGAATAAATTCAGATTGTTTTTTGTATAGTTTCGATTGTTATTTTTGTGTGCAGTATTTTGTAACAAGCTAGAGATTTTTATATTATTACAATTATTTTTTCTATAAATTGAAGGCAGTTTTAAAAAATAGACAGATTAATATGTTTTTTTTTTAAACAATTAGATTACTCGAAATATGAATCTATGGCAAAAGTAAAATTAAAAAACAAAGCATATGTATTTTTAAATTATTTTTAATGTTTTAAATTTAGACAGCAGTTTCAGATGAAATTTTAGATAACAAACACAAACAATAAAAAACTTATTAGAATAAATTTACTATATGGCAACACTGAGCAAAAAAAAAACACTAAATATTTTTAATTCAAATATTAAAATATTTCTCATAAAATATGATTTCAGAAAAAAATTATATTTATTTTTAGCATAGAAAGGGTTAACTCATACCTATTAATATATATTTAAAAAATAATATTACGATGTAAAAAATACATAAAATGCGATTTTCGTCATGAAACCGCGAAGCAATATTTTCTCAGGGGCCTGCATATCATATATAAATGTAAATAACATAAAAAACACCGCGATTTCAATTTATTGTAGTGTGCAGACATAACTCAAATAATTTATAAAACTATACGCATGTAACGAGTCAGGTGCCACTCATTTAAATGTATTTTTAGATTTTGCAACTGACATCTGACATTACCTGATACCTGACAGGTTTTCGCAAAAATGTAAATGAATCGTTTTACGCATGTGATAACGCGTGGCTTAACGATCAATTTATAATCCATTTCAACCCTTTATGTCGCGATTCAAAAAGGTCAACAGCAGCAGCTTGTTGCTCTCCCACTTAGGCATACATATTCTTATGTTATATATACATCGTACCCTCGACTTGAAAAGTTTATTCAAAAGAGCGTGTCCGAGTGAGTGTTTTACGATCGCGACCGGACGATCGTAAAGCGCGTGCTTTACAACCATAAGACGTAGGCGGGTGATAAATCGGCAATATGACAAACGCTCGCTTTGTGTGTTCGCGGGGATGGGGACGGGGACGATGGGGTGGTCCGAGTCTCCAGGTGCGTGGATGCTGCGCAAATCCCCGCGGCAAATGAATACGAGGAATACGAATCGAGAGGAATAAATACTGGTGGCGAGCGGGATCAGTGGCCATGGCTAGGGGTGCGCGAGACCCCAACCCCCTAAGCGATACTGATTAACGGCGAGGGCTGCAATTAAATTTGCGATCTCGTCATGATGGGCCTCTAATCAAAGATAAAAGGAAAGAAAATTAACGGTTTATGGTTAAACTCGAAAATTAAATGTTAATAAAACCCTTCATTTCATCGCCTTCCTGACCCAAAATAAATATTTTTGCAATAATAAATTACGCATATCATTAAGACACCAACTAGCAATGAATTCTTATAACGTTGCAAAGGGTTTAAATTCTATATGAACCCATTTAAACCGATCCAATGAATATGTGCAAATTATTAAAATAAAAATATTCAACAATATTTGCATTGAAACAAATGATATAATGTAATAAAAAGGTCAGAATGGCGTAGTCCGCAATGGCTCAGACTGGTAATCCGGAGGAGACGGGTTCTAGCAATCACAGCAAACTCGATATTATATTAATAAAAATGCGCTAATATTTAAAACAGACGTACCACTATAATGATTTTTTTTTACATAACATTTTAAATATGAAATGGTACATGTTTCACACTCTAAACTAACTGCAAAAAATGGATTTTAATGGTAATATAATAACAAAAAAAAAATATTTGCACAAAAAATTAGTCATTCAAGCTATATAATTATATATACGCAATGTCTTCTCTGTTAGATTCTAGACGTCGAGCTGTATAAGGTTGACGTGAAGAGGGAAGCGGCTGCTTTTTCGATTTCGTCAAATATAGATCGATTTTTACAAATTAAAAAGTGAAATTTCTTGGAAGCAAGTTTCAAACGATAGGTGTTATTTGGGGGCAATGCAGCGTACGCTACGGCTTCCAATTTTTTACACATGCTAGGGCCGAATCACAAGAAGAAGTCGTATATGTCGCATAAATTGTGTGCCATTTTTGTTTTTACATGCGCTGAAATAACGGTTATTATTGAGAAACTGCAGCGAGTGTATGCAGAGGGTAATAATAATGTTACACGTATGATATAATATTTACAAAATGTAATTAAAAATATTTAAAAAATTAAATATGCGACGCAAATAACGTTGTAAATCTGAATTTTTATCGAATAACGTTATATGAGTGACTACTTTAAAATAAAAAATAAAATAGAGGTTTCAAAATATCTACCGGAAAATGAAAAATTATTTAATATTAAAAAATGTAAAAATATAGTAGTAAGCTACTGATTTTTTTTTTTTTTGCTATACTTGTCAACATTATCAAAAAAAGACTAGTAGCTTAGTAAAAGAGCGCATCGGTTTGTTTAGCCCTTTAGGCTTATCTGGTGGATGTTTGTATTAGAAAAAATCTAAAAAATAATAAGAACACATTTTTGCGGTATTTTAAATTTTGTTTATCCAAGAGTTTCTATTTTTAAATTATGCTGTAACATTGAAGTGCGGACAAACCATGGAGCATTTGATGAGATTCTTAAAATATTTTTATTCCAATCCAGAAAAGCGTACAAAATTGCAAGTCTTATTAAAAACATATTGATAAGTAATTTTTTTAATATTTAATTTATTTTTAAGAACAATAATTTCTGGTTTTTTTAATTTTGTATCTTTACGAAAGTTTATAAACTATACTTTTCAATAATTTTATTCTTTTTTAAAAACTATCAACTGCTCAATAGAGATTTTTCTAAGAACATAAAATCATTTTTGTGCGGCGTAAATGTTGTGAATAGCAACGGTCCTAAAATTGCACATTGGGGGACTCCACAGACATATAATTTTTAATTTAATAGATTTTTAAAAACACAAATTAAGCATTAATTATAAATATTAAAGAAAATAAGTTATATCAAATCAATTAGCTGCTTCTATATATTTATAATAATTACATTAACTTAAAAAAAATCACAACAGTTTTTAATTAAATTTTGTGACACCCCTTACACAGAGAGAGCTGCGATATAAATCCAAGCGATTTGTGTCATGTGATAAGGCGCCTACGTATTTTTTCCGGGTGATGGGTGGATGCCCCCAGAGGGATGTACTTTTCTGGATGGGGAGACTACTATCTGCAGATATATGGGGATGCTGAGGTTTATGCAAATGTTTCTAAATCGACAAACACCGACCGAAAAACCAACAGCATCCAATTACTTCAGGTCAACTATATGTAATAAAATATATTTTATACAACATGGCAAATTAATAATAATATCATTTTAAAATAAATTAAAAAATATAATATAATTTTAGATATTAGATTTTGGAATCCTGGACCATCTGATCTTCACGTTATTTATTTAAAATACGGTAGTTACAAATACAAGTTTTCTTCCGTCAACTCTCTGCTCTTAACTCTTTCACCGCGGCTTTCAATTTTTTTAATATGTAGGTCATTTATTCATGCCATATTAAAAAAAATATTATGGTTAAATAAATTCAAGTGATTTAGAGCCTTAAATAATACTAAATATCCATATTATTAGGCTCAAAGGTATATAACACTTAGATGCCCAATAAGTACTGGCGATTTTCTCGATGACTTATATAGAAGCGATCTGCGGTGAAAGGGTTAAGTGTCGGATTTTTTTTTGTGTATTGAAATAATATTATGTATTGTTTTTTGATCTGTATACTGTTGTGACGCATTGTTGTCACGATGGTTTAATTTTAATTTAATTATAAATTAAAAAAAATATATATCTAACGTATAATATTACAAATTTACTTTTAATGAATCAGTCACACAGAATCTGTTTCTGATTTTAGAACTCGATTTCCACTTCCAATTATATTTTTTTAAAGCATATTCTACGTTCGCATTATCAACATATATAATTTGTATATCTTACTGAATCCCATTCAAGATTATTTGGTCTGTTTATGCGTTATTTTTTTAGGACAGACAGTAGTCTATTATTAGTGTCGATTATTATTAAATATGGAAACTCGACTTTTACTTTCTAAATTATCTAGTTTTATTTTTTTGCATATCCGAAAATAAACAGTGAAAAAAATCATGCCATCGTAAATTACATGTCACCGGGGTAGGAGTGGAAAATGGTGGTGTGTTGGGGTGTGTGAGGTGAAAATTCACCCCGTGTCTGCCCCAATTTACTATCCCTTCATAATCCATGTTGAAATATTAATACCCTGTGTTGATCCAATAAGATTATTTGCCGCCAGATCCGTTGCACTTGAGTCATTACTCATTTTCAAGGATTACGCGTTGTAAACACATATAAATATTTATTATAAATTTCGTATACAAATTATTTTGTACATATATATAATAAAATATTATAAAAAAATATCCAAAATCTACTTCTAGTCCCTGTAAAATTGTTGCACAATAGAAAGATAGAAACATATCTCTAATATTAATTTTTATATGCGTCTTGTTAAAAAATATTTATTAATGAAATATAATGATCGATGAAATGAACGATCTTTGACTAGCAAACTTTTGCCCCCCCCCCCCGGAAAAAGCGTAAAAGATCATGGATTTTGGAGCGACACTAGTCACTCGAGTATATTGAGAGAAAAAACGAGTTACTGTGGTGTTCAAGTATACAAATTGTTTTACGAATAATTCTAATAATCTAAGTGCCATAAAATAAATTGAGGATCCGTTTATTTATTAATTTATTTTTATTAAATCTTCCGTTGTAACATGAGAGGCGTAAGCCCAATGCGTTACAACGGGAATTCTGTACCAACTGAGTAAGTCAATCAGACATAATGAATAATTACAAGTAATTATTAACCACCAGATTAAAAGTCTGGGATTCGGTGACATTTATATTATTAATTATAAATTATTATGTGCTATACAATTTACAATTAATAATTGTCACTGCAGCAGGGGCAGGTTATTTTAAATAAAATAAAATAAATTATAAATAAAAATTTGAGTTCCGCTGCCGGGGCTCGAACCGGTAACCTCAGAGTTACTAGTCTGAGACATTATGACTACGCTATTCCGACCTTAATATTATAATAATGATATTAAAATGCAATAAATATAACACAAACACAACAAATATAATTTACACAAAAAAGTATTAAAATTAAATAATAAAAAAATGACACTACTACATAAAGTAAAAAACATTACATGGGGACCATATGGAAGCCATAAAAAATAAAAAAAAACTTTAAACGGGACCTTACTAAATAAAATTTTTTGTATAATATGCTATAATTTTTTATAAGGCAATAAATCAACTGAGCGAGGAAAACTCAAACTTTTCTAAAATATATCTCATGAATGGTTGAAATTGACATTTACTTCCTTACCATAAAATAACAATCTTATCTCATCAAGAATTATCAGCCTAATGAGTAACTCAATGAAAATTTTGTTCAAAAATATACAATAAATCACAGACGTTGCGAAGAAACTTTCAGCAAAAACAATTTGAATTTAGCGAAAACCTAGATACTAAAATACTATCTCGCTTGAAATTAAAAAATCTTTGAATTAAAATTTAAAGTTTTTTTTTTTTCAATATACCCGAGTGACAAACGTCACTTAAAAATCCATAGTTCCTAATTTTTTTTTTTGAAATACGACGCTACTACTTAACAAAATAAAATGCTTTTACAGTTTCGAATAACATTTGTGAATAAAATATTTTTTGGTTGTATCTACTATGACTGAAATTCGTAGAATTTGTTCGTTGAAAGAAATAAAATATTGGAAAGACTCAAATTTTATTATCATTTAACGCTTATCTCAAAAACAGGTGTGCGTCACAATTTTTTGTGATGTTCTTAAGCTTAATTTGAAGCTTGTATTGCAATCAATTAAGAAGTTACATGATTTCTAGTTATTTAATTTATATGCAAATCTGCACAAATCAAATATTTGTTGCATGTCTCTTTGATCAAATTGAGAAACGCTGCATTAGAGGTGCACGAACACGTGTTTATCTCTGGTTTTGCCGATGCGTCGCTACACATCACCGCAGTCATTACAGTCGCCGACTTTAATATTGCGAAAGTTTCGCTGTTATGACGTGATCGGAATAGTGGCCCTTATGCTTTCGCCTTTTTCCGTTTGTTTTGTTGTCAACTTTCCGCCCCACCACCCCAAAAAGCGATTTGCGAAAGCTTTTCCCCGACTGACCCCAAGCGTCGATGACACGATGGGGGAAAATTTGACGTTGCATTTCACGATGTCACATATACGTATGCT
Organism: Plectrocnemia conspersa; assembly: GCF_051122295.1. Taxonomy (NCBI): domain Eukaryota; kingdom Metazoa; phylum Arthropoda; class Insecta; order Trichoptera; family Polycentropodidae; genus Plectrocnemia; species Plectrocnemia conspersa. Next base: position 23,487,721 of record NW_028277170.1, on the reverse strand, counting down.
TATGGATCATGACAACAACACACTTATTTAGGTATGCATTCTCAATTATTTTTCCCTTCACTGAGGGTCAACCGTATGAATCACAATATCATTACTACATTCAAATGTATTTCTAGCAAATTATTTATTACTGTCGTATTATATTAATTTTGAATGCCTTTCAAATGGTTCCCATTTTGACTACGGTACTTTTCCAATCTATGCTTTAAATTGCTAATGACGCGACTGCACGCTGTCTCTGAGATTGATTCAATTTCTTAATGATGCTATTGTCCCGGATTGCTACAGTACATTCACATTCACAGAATCGTCAGTAAAAAGAATATCCAAAATACTTGATGCACTACGTGTAGAAAAATGTAATATTTAAAAAAAATATTTAGAGTTTCTAAACTAATAATATTATTTAATATAAATTTGCGTTAGGTTCTACTATATTTGTTTGTCGCTCTACAGTTATAATCGCCGTGTTTTGAATTAAAGTCCCCCGCCGCGAACGTCGGCCTGTTATAGTTAAAAAGGATAACTAAATACATAGCTGTGTAGTTATATTTAGAAGCAGTGTATACAAAATAAATTATAGTCAAGTCTATAGCATTAATTAGCAAACTATCCTTGTTACTTCTACGGCAATGAAATAATTTTGAGTAATTTCATTGTGAATTATGTTTAATCGCGATTCTATCTTTAGCTTCTATATGATTATAATAAGAAAAATTGGCTTTATATGAGTTTTATATATTCAAATTTTATTTTTTTATTCATCTATTAAAAATTCATTCTGTTTCTTTTGAAGACCGTTTGCATTCCAAGCTGATTTTTTTAAACCGTTATGTTGCATTATTTTTTTAAATTATTTATTTACTCGACTCGACAACCCAAGGTGGTCATTGGCTTCATTTTTTGGTTTCGTAATCCGATTTTTATTATTTAGATTGACAAGTGATTATGGCTCATGACATATTGTTGCAATCTTCAATAAGGGCTGGGTTTTACTCTTTTTAAAAAAGAGTAAAATATGATTAACAGTATTTTGTATGTAAAATAGTTACTATAATTCATGAGAAATAGAATTTAAGAAGTTAAGTTAACGTGAAAATTTGCAATAAATCGTACATTTAAGAAACAATGAAATCAAAATAACCTCTAAAATTAAATTTATTAAAAATATTATTAAATACCAATTTAGAAAGCAAAAATAATAATTAAACTGTTGAAAAGTCACTTTATTATTAGAAAATTTAATAACTTTTTTGTGCTGTATTAGATTTTATATTTTATTTTAGATTCTAAAAATAAAAGCCTAGAAATAGTATATATAATATTAAATAACACAATATTATTTAGCAATATATTGAAATATATTATTAAACGTATTTCATTTTATCAGAGAAGTTCTCCTTTAAATTCATCGCTATTGCCATTTGTTCGGCGTTTTAAGAATTTTACAAAAAATATATATTAGATTGGTATAAAATTCACTTTAATATTAAAAAATTCAATAACACGATACCTCAAAAATTATGTGAAAAAAAAATATAAAATATATATTAGTAAAAGGTTATTATATTTTTAAACAGTATAGTGTCTTTTGCCGTATAATGTATATTTGTTGTATTTATTATACAATATAACATAAATAATTTCTGTAGCTATTTTGCACTAGGAATAATTTCGTCTATGAATATGTGTTTTACTCGTATCGAAACCATGGTTAAGGGTAGCTAAAATAATGCTTGAACACCACCTTCTCTGATTTCGGCCCCAAAACTTTTCGCGATTGAATTTTTCCCACGATAACGGCAGTTTCAGTTGCCGCGAAGTTGCTGCTGCCAGATGCTGCCTAGGCTGGCAGCGGTCGTAATGAGCGGTTCGCGGCAAATTGAGCGCGTTTAAATTAGCGTGGGGTTTGAAAGCGCGCGTCGCGGCCCGAGCCATTCAATTAATCTGACTTGACGACGGCGGGGAGCGCCGGCCGATTAGCAGCAGCTGTCAGACGGGACGCGTTATTTATCGCCGGGATACCGCCGAAACAGACCCCTCACTCCTACCACCGCTCCAGCCTCCACTCGACCACCCGTTGACTGCCGGTGGGCTTGAATCTATTGTTTTAACCGTTATGTATCTAAATACTCGTATTTATCTGAATTGACACTTGTATTTATTTTTAAAAAATGAATCATAAACACAGATCATTCATAATCTGTCGAAGAATATGTTTATTTATATGGAGGGTCAGTCATTCTGCGCTACACATTTAAGGCATACTACTGAGAAAGGTCTCATCGGCGCCCATCAAGACTGCAACATGCAGAACTGCATTCGCGGAACGAGGCCCTCACTATAAGAGCAGCTGTGATTCTACGTCTCTACCGGAATTTTTTTTTTAAAATAGGAAATAATTTTTAATTACTTCAAATGTGCTTTGAGTTAAATATATTCTTTATAAAAAAATGGATATATAGTAAAATGCACAAATAAAAAATAATGTACCGTGTTTTTTGATAAGGTACAATTATCCAAAAAGAAAAAAAAATTTAACCCTTTTCAGTTATATGTCGAATCTCATTCGACATTAGTTAACATTTTGTTATCATCCATTAGAAAAATAAATGCTATAGAATATAACGATTTTGTGTATATGTAGGTATAATGAAATAGTTTTTCAAATCTATCATGGACATAGTGGAGTTTGTTTAATGCCGCAAAGGGTTAACAGATACGTAAGTTTCATTGTAGGAGAATTTCCGAATCTATGTAACTCTTATATACTATTTTAATAATAAATTATCATAATTAACAGCGGTGATTTTATCTCCGTCCAAAATTGGTAAAGGACATTAGAATTGTATATAAGCCAGAGCTTCCAAACAGTAATCTACAGCAGCTCTAAACTCACATCCAGTGAAGCTTACAATGAATCGACACAAATGACACTCGAGTTGCATTGAATAGCTAAGAAATTAATCATAATAAGAATTTATTACCGTATTTAAAATGTTAAAAATAAAATTAATAATTATTCATCGTTACAATAATACGTTAAAACAACCAGTATTTAAAAATTCATTGAATAGAAAATAAGAATCAATGAGTAACTCTAAGATAAGTCGAGATAAATGGTCTTTAAAAAATAAAACATATTTTTTCGCCAGTCATAATAACACTTGACGTCGTAATCGCGGTGCAAACTTTAACAATATTCCATTAAAGAATACCGTGGTTGGCCGTTAAATTTTCACAAAAAAAACGTTCATAAAAAGGAAAAGTTTCCCAGTTTAAAAGTAAGATTGCGGCGAATCATTTCAAGCTTTAGGAATATAATAATAAGCAGAACCCTTCGCCGGCGGTAAACTGGTCGTCCTTAAAAATAATTACTTTATCCACCAAGAGGAGAGGGAACAAGGTGCTTGAGGGAACAATCGCTAAGTATTTGTATCTTCACGAGGTATTTATTTTACACACACACACAGGTCTCGGCAAGCTTTTTTGGCTGCGGGTCAAAATAATTCAAATGTGACTATGAAAAAGACTATTCGGTTCAGTGAATATTTTTGGTCCTAACAACCATATATGCGGTCTAGTCGTGACATCGTGACACGTTAAAAAAATGATATTTGCAGAATTGAAATGGGTCATTTCAAATCATCAAACGGGTCACTTGGTGACCCGCGGGTCATAGGTTGCTGAGCTCTGTACTAAAAACAACATTAAATATAAAGAATTTAGATATGTTATTAATATAGATTGTAGATAACCAGCAAGATTCAATGAATTTGGTAAATTCTAAATTCATTCTTGAAACTCATAAACATTATTTCAGAATGTAGTTCAGATAAAATTATGGATAACATTTAAATTAAATGTTGAAATTTAAATTGGAACAAATGTTAAGATTTTTATTCTTCAAAAATAGAAAAGAGATAAAATAAATTACGCTTATTCTAAAGCGAAAATAATATCTCTCGGTGTTCCAAAGGTCAAAATTAGGACCATTGTTGTTTATAATATATATTAATGATATAATAAATAATATAGAAAAATGTAAAAAGCATCTGTTTGTAGACGATACTTTTATTTATTGCATAGGTGATAATAATTAAGAAGTATGATAGCAGATATCTTAAATAACGAATTAAAAATAATAAAAAGATGATCAAAAAATAATGTACTTAAACCAAATTATAATTAAAACTAACGTAAGGGGTCGGAGCTAAGCTGCCGAGTGGTGGGGGTCGTCTCCGGACGCTCCGTAGTGTTTCGTCGCCTAGGTGTCGGAGACAAGCCGATCTCGTGAGGCTGATCCCGGAAGTGCTAATCCAGTGCTAGCCTACTAACAGAGATCGCTCGTCCTGCGAAGACAGCGGGAGAGACCGAGGTAGGAACATATAACCCCAAAAGTGACAGCTCGCACTGCGCATCGGCGCCCGCGCACTCGGCTATCCGGGAGGGTTCCGGCTTATCCGGCACCGCTCGCCGGCGCCCGCACCACACGATACCAACGTTGCGCACTCGTTAGTTAAAATCGCGAAAAAAACACTTTGAACGATATAATGAATCGTGCCGCGAATTTTTTAAATAGCGTACCGGCGCCCGCGTTTCAACATGGCGAACCGAAGCGACGCCGATATGGTGCGCAATCATCCTTGCGCAGGTCTTGCCCCCCCCCCCCCAGTGTACCGGCGTTCAAGCACGCATCAGCGGGGAGAGGCCTTGATTAAAGGTGAGCCGAAATACACCGCCGAAAGGAAACGGAAGAGTCACACAAAGTACTCAAAGAACTGAGGAAAAATATCATGGGGCTGTAAAGTTACATCGACGCGCACCATAACGTGCACCGTCTAGTAAAAAGTGACGGAGATTTTCCTAGCTTTCAGTGAAGAAGCCACCGGCAGCAACAACGCCCCCCCCCCCCCCACCCAAGCCAATTCGCCACCAAAGTCGAACGAACCGAGCTACGACGACGAGCGCAGAGACGCTTTGGTAGCGAAGCGGAAGAAGCAGCCTACCAGGCTGCAAGAAAATTGCTGCGCCAAGTCATCAAGCAGAGCAAGGCACAATGCAGGGTTGAACTCGTGTGGAATGCCGTATCAAATAGTGCGAAAAACTTTTAAAAAGATTGCACCAAAGACAACTACCTTAACAACACAGTTAACATGGAGGCTGTGGTTGCCTTCCCGCAACATCCCGCAACCGGCAGCTGAAATTTTGCATAGACGTTGTTCTTAAGACGGACTGAAAAGTCTCATAAGATCAAAATATCAAAGGGCAAAGGTCACAAAATGAATTATATAAAGGTCATAAAGTTAATTATATAATAAAAATATTATTATTTATAAATAATAAATTTATGGGGCAATATTAATTAAAATTTTAAATGAGTAAAATAAAATATTTTAAATACATTATAAGTAATAAATATGATTTATAAATAATAAATAACAAAATAATACATTCGTGTCCACGCCACCTTTGAGGTAAAATGCAAGGTGCGTTTTTATTTAGACAAGGTAGACTTAGTCCATGTTGTACCGATGTAATTGTTTGAACAACATCTTAGTGAATGGTATCAGAAGCTACTAGGTCCACTTTTGAATATCATCACCAATCGGCATGCGTCTTAAGATTCTTATTTTTCTGATCGCCCAAATTCAATTTCCGGATCCTTATCGTCAACCTCGATTTTTGTCACATTTGCTTTAATTACCACAGGAACAAGTTCACTTTCTCTATCAAAATCATTTGATTTTGATGAAGCGATGAGGCATGCTTGTTCTCGACAACTTATCTTGAAATTAAAGATGATTCTATTCAATGGTTCGTCCAGTGCTGGTGGCAATAATGTTGTCGGATCCAGGATCTTGTTCTGAAAAACCCACCTCCATTTCACAGGTTGTAAATTCTTTCCTAACCAAGTTTGGATCTAGAAGTAGATTCAATTGATATGCTGACGAATGGAATAGATGATAATTGAACCGGTCTGTTGATTCTTTTTGATTTGATGAATTGTATATATCTCAAATATTCAATACTATGTTCTAATTTTGGAGCAATATACATTGCTAATAGAACAAGTATTCCATTTTTACAGTCAACTTCCCTATAGTGTAGATATTGGGACTTCGTTATAGAAATACTACGTTATAGGGGGACAAAATTTGAGGTTAGGTTCTTTCAAGTGTATTTTGTGAATTTAACGAAATCAGTAAACCGAACTTTTTTCTCATTTTTATGTATCAAATGACCTTGTATTTAATTTGTAAACAAGAGCACGTGCCGTATGTTCTTATTGCGACACGCGCGCGAATAATGTCCTTGATTTTGCGATAGCCAGGGGAGTCAAACGCAACAGTTTTTGAGTTATTTTTTTAAAATGCGTGAGCTTACAATGAATAAATAATTTAAAGTAAATATAAATTACTAAACTTTTTCTGCAGTATGTATGAAAAAAGTTAAGCATCTTATATTTTGTAATTATGCATTAAAGTATTGTCAGTGTCATCTAATATCACGTTCCGTAGAGACCTTTTTAATACCTTAATTTTATCACCACTTTCATTAATAACAGGATAATTTTATAATATGGTGCTTGAAATTTTTCTAATTGTTTTTTTTTATTCAGCAGATTGTTCTGTGGAACAATAGTATTGAATAAATTATTATATTTATTCAATTACATATTATTTAAATGCCCTAAAAATTTAATGTTGGATATAAACTGTCTTATATCATATATTTAAATATATTTTGTGATTCATTAATACGGATTTTGAGAAAGCCTTTGATGAGCTTATCATGGTTACAATTGAATTAAAATAAACAATTATATGAATTATTTATTTTAATTCAATTGTGATTTACTGTGTCACTATAATTATGTAGAAAGTAAGAATTGTAATGATCCATTGATTTTTCTTGTATAAAACATACGTGATATGCTTACAATGCAAAGGGCAAATACATAATTTAAAAACATACCTAATGACTATGGAACCATTTATACGTAAATGTCTGGTAACGACATAACGCACCGCGTAATACTAGCCCACGAGCGTTCAGAATTTTAATCAACGCTTTTCGGCTAAATATGAACAGTTTTAAATTCATACAGTGCATTCGGGCTGCAATCTGGCGCCACGGGGGCCCGCAAAACGACAAGGGTCACTTGCAGAGTGATACTGCGTTTCATTCAGATCCAGAGGGGTAGGAAAATAATATAAAAAGGGTTTAATTTTGCGACTTTTAATGTGAAACAACTTAAATGTAATTCATAAAGATTAGCTTTCATGTTTATTATTGACTAATTTTCTCTTTTTATTTTGTAATTGATTTACATTTCTTACATGTCGATAATTTTCCATGTACTCACTTTTTAAACACAGTAATTAATTTAGAAAGTTTTATGAATGTCGAAAAATCACAGTGAAATAAAACTTGAATTCGAGCCATTTAAATATATAATGGTTAGTTGTGATAATCGATATTACAAGCAAAGATTTAATGATAAAATTATTTTAATCAGAAGTATGTATTTGCTTAGACTTTATATATTTTATGAATGGAAATTTACAGTCTTGTCTTTATTGACATCACTCAGTCCTTTAGGTTTTTCGCAGTCTCGATTTTTCCCCTCAACTTAACCCATTGCAACTAGCTTCTAAAGGCTATCTACATTTATTTTTGAAATATCGTCAAAAACCTTTTTTAGATTTTTAATTGTTAAAGAATGATTCAGGATCTGTATCACAGAATGTTAAAATCACATCTCAAATGTGTTGTTCTTGTGCTTAAAAATAATATACATAGATCCATCGACATTTTTATTTAAAAAAATCTTTGGGGAATAAAATTATTAATAAATAGTTTGGCTTTCACGAAAATCACGCGTTAATTTTGATATGAAAAGGAGTACGGGTCTTTTAATGTTAGATATAGAAAAAGCTTTTGACACAGTATGGCTCGATGGTTTGATTTACAAACAAAACCAATACAAAACTCCTGAATATCTTCTACGCTTGATACGTTCACTAAATAATGAACACTCGATACCGCGTAAAATTCCAGCTGCAGTTCCTGAGGGAATACCTTTATTTTATTTAAATAATTTACCTTCTCGAAATATTTAAGTGTATATCGGTCAAATTTAAACCTCTATTGTAAAGTTAAACCATATTATCTGAGATGTAAATAATGTGGTGTAATCTTTACGTACATATTTTAGCAATTTAAATATTTATCACATACAAATTTATCCGTTTGTGGTTAGTAGCAGATTTACGAACATCCCTGACTGTCACGTCTGTAACAAGAGGCCAAGTGTCGAATCCCATCCACGACACGAAACTTTTCCAACTACTAATCATTACAACTGTGTGGACCATAAATTTGAAGCTAGTGAAATTAAGCCGGCACATGTTTTTGTATAATTACTGGTTGATGCAAATTAATTCCTCTTTGCAAACTTCCGGTGCACCCTCTCTTAGAGAGGACCGATCGCACCTTTCCCCTCCGTCAAATCTCTGCGTTTAAACTGACACGTATGCTGGAATATGTTTCCTTTGAGTCGTGTCGACTAGTGTACTTGGGAAAGCATTACTTTGAGCTGCTGGTAGGGAATATTCAAAATCTGGACATTCGTTCTAATACTATAATTTTATTAGCACCTGCCAGATAAATTATATTTTCACTGGTTAAAATATATGTCTATTGGTGAAAATGTATTCCGATATGATTCACTAAAATAGCATATTTAAAAAATATTATCGGGATATATTCGAGCTGGGATTATTTATCGAATATTTTAATTATCCGTCTGGTTTTCCACTGTATGAATATTCGAATATTTGATTAAATACTTTTTTAATACTATCTCTAATGAAAATTATAAAAAAAGAAAGGACGTTTTTTAATGAAATTGTTTTTCAATAAAAAAAATATTTTGCAATATTATTTTACAAAATATTTTTATCGACAGATACAACCTTCTGCCATCGATAAGGCAGGTTTTTAATTTTACATTTGTAAAAACTCACAAGGTGTGAGTTAAAATATTCAGAAAGGAGTGTTTAATTTCACTAACACTATTCAATTTTTTACCATTTAAATTATGTTGTAGAGACTTAAATAAATAATATTCTGATGGTGCTATTTTAGTAAAATATGAAGGATGAGCAACAGTTTTCCATCTAAGAGCATTCATTTTTTATCGCATGAAGCAGGCGCGTCGCATTGTTCTCGTCGCTCAGTGAGTGTGTCATCCACATGCCTTGTTTCCACTCCTTACCAATATTTTTTAAACTTCTTTGAATGCTAGACTATGAATACCCTATCTTATCTGTAAACTCCTGAATCGACTTCTCTGTATTAGTTTCAATTTCTGCACTTCTAGGCTTGTCTTCTATAGAAAAATTTCAATCTTTTGAACCATTTTTAAATTAATGACCCAGTAAAACTTAACTATGGATGTCACAAATGTTGCCGATTTTTCTTGTGTAATTCATACAGCATGAGTTAATTAATGTACATTTGTTAATTTGTTAGTATACACCTGGGTGTGAATTATTTCACATATTTTTGCACATATTTCATTTTATATTGCATTTTTAGTACAATATAGAAAAAAAACAGTAGTTCTCAACGTTTTATTGCTTTGATTTATTTTAACACTTTTTTGTATAAAAGTGTTTTAATAATTAATTTTAACACTTTTCTATTATATTATTAAATTTCGTTAATATATTTTATATATTTTTTATAAATTTTTCGACTTTCTTTTGTTTTTTTTTAACAATTCAGAAGCCATTAATATGTTTTTATTAAATATTTTTTGCCGTGTTTATTTATTTCGTACTTTTGTTTTGATTAATATTATTTTTTTATAAAAATGACTTATTTAGTAGCTAGATAAAATACATTAAAATAAATAAAAAAAACGATAAGATTTTTACGAATGCATTGATTGCATTTTGCGTTTTACAAATTATATAAAAAATACATTTCAAGCATGAGCGCCCCGAATGATGAGATTCTTTATTACTTTAAAGGCCGCGGCTGTCACCTTGAAAGGGGAGGAAATAAGCACAAGAAGCCCTCGCATATCCACCACCTCACAGCCACCCTCTTGCAACTGTTACGCCACTTTTTCTCGCCTCAAATATCCAATCGGATTTTCACACCATCTGCACTGATGTGTATATACATATATACGCCAAGTTTACGTGTGTTGTACAAAGGGTGCGAAGCGAGCGGGCAGCTGAAATTAAATAAGAGTAACATTTAACATTTTTTTCATTACATTTTTCATTTCAGAACGATAAGTATAGGTCGTATATATGAATATTCAGAAGGATTTTGACAAGGACAAGGCGCGTGTTATGGGTTATTAGTAAAAAAATATTTGAAACTTGGTTTCTCGAATGATTTAAATAGGGCTTCAAACCGTCATTTTTCTCATTTCAGTTTTCGTTATGTTTCAATTTAAAAAAATATAACGGTTCGGTTCTGGTTCTCGTTCTGGTTTTGGTTCTTCAAAAAAAATTAATTTACAATAAAAAAATATTTTATTTTCATGCAAGATTGTATAAGTTTAGCAACAGTGAAATTATACATATTCGTATGCAGTCGATTTTATTTGCTGTAAGGTTCTAAATATCGAACAGATGTTTTTGAAAAAACTCGGGTAATCTTTAATAAAATTAAAATAAAATATTTTATAATCTGAAAAATCACAATAATCTTTTACCATACACTTTTTCTCTTATTGAAAGAGTGGATAAAACTAATATACACTAGGAACTTATATTCCCACATGGGCTCGAAATATAAAAAATGCATTTTCAATTGTGTATGATTGCGTTTTATTTACCGAAAATATGCTTTAATTATACTTAAAAAAATATTTTTAAACTTATTTTTGGTCAACGATTGCAAACCACTGTGTTTTAGACACATTATCTCGCATCAAATTGACCTTTCGTCCATGCCTGCACATGCTAAATTATGTATAGAGTAAAGCGAAAACAGTGCTATTATTAATCTGTATTGAGATTTAATAATAATAAATTATTTACCATAAAATTCTGAGTCTAAGTTTTCAAATCTTTTGTGAGAAAAATGACAAGATTGTATTTTTTCATGGTTAAGATTTACCGTACTAAAATCACTCATTTTCGAAAGGGAAATTTGGACCCTCTGCTTTCCACGATATTTATTATTACTATTATTGTAGCAGATAATTTTAAATTATTTAAATGCATTTGATCTGTTTCGGACTCTTTTATACAGAATGATTTTGTTTCTCGATGGAGATAAGCTTTTGTCAACCTTCAAAAATTTCCATACTGTATCTGCCCGACTCTGCGAGTCTGCTGGAGTCAGCTCTCTACTTATTGGAGTCCAAGCTTAAGTATTTAGGGCTGCAAAGCTTGCTGACCAATCACAATCATGCAGCGATCATCCAGACAATCGTTGTACTCGCTTCTTAGAACAACGATATAAGTATACGCCTTTAGAAAGTGACATTTTCTTGATAAATATCTCTAAGGTTAAGGGAATTTTGTGGCCTTACGGTGATATATTGTTTCCCGAGACTGCTTCGTAGCAAATAAGTATTTCTAAAATCCTTGCGTATAATTTATGGGGCCTTTTGTGATTGCACTATCTTGTATTTCATCTTTATTGATAAATAATCATTTTTGGTCAGAGTAATTAACGCGAACTTTAAGAAAAAGAACCCACAAACGAGCGCTCTGTGTGATCTCCACAACATATATAAATTAATTTCATTATTTTATGATTTTTTTACTTTATTTGTATTATTTTTTTGTGTATTGTGATATTTTTTTATATATATATTATAGTAACCAGATAATTCACAATGTTCTTAATTTAATTTAAATAAATTATATCCAGCTTAGTTGTAAATTACACACCAGTACGGAATCTATATATTTTTTTTTTATTAATTATCATTTCAATATAATGACAGGCTTCATTTTGAATGCAATTCAGCTTTAACCTACAGCAAAAAAGGCCATTTGTACGTAAATCGATAATTCAGTACTCAGGTCTCGACTCCCGTCACATATTGAATTAATTTTGTAAATGCAAATCGACCGAAAAAATCTAAATGAGTAAAATATGGTTGCCGTGACAAATCAAAATTCAATTTTGTATTGTATAATTATTTTTCATTATATATTATAAAATGGGAATAATATATGTTATAGCAATATTGCAACTTACTTACAATACTGAATCGATTGAAGCATATCTAAACCAATAGGTCACAAATCAGAAGTCAAAAATTCACGTCAAAAGCAATAAAATCGTGTCGGCAGCGTCGCAGTGTAAACGCTCGGTTATCTAGGGTTCAGATTAAAACTATTTATAACAATATTACGACTTACAATAAGTGAGAATTGAATGAAGCACATCTAAACCGAATAGGAGAGCGAAATAATAATTATCACTTCTCAGAAATCAAAAATCCACGTCAAAAGCAATAAAATCGTGCTGTCGCCGTCGCTCTTTTATCCACTTTACATATTTATTTAGATCAAAATATTCAATCAATAGGAGATTGCGATCTCCTATTGATCAAAATTCGGTTTGAATACACTTAGCCAATACTATTATATTAGGTATTTAATGCTCGTCCTCCATTTGATGCAGTGTTTTCTTAGTTTATATTAATTTTATATTTAATTATATTTATTCATGTTTTGTATATTAATATGAAAACGTAAAAATGAGTTATTACGTCTGATAAGTCAGTATTTTGAATAGGAATCTCATTAGTATATAAAAAATATTTAATTAAATAATGAAATGATAACATAGCTTCGACCTTTTAGGTATGAGTGTATTATATATTTAAGATACTCACATGTTTTATATTTATATAATTCATATGCCAAAACAGTGTCGAATGCTTTTTCTATATCTAGCGTTAATAATCCTGTACCTTTTTTCATGTTGCAATTACCGCAAAGGTGTTCATTTAGTTGTGAAGCTGGTGAGTCGTTTTCGTCATTTTACGAGTCATTTTATGAGTCGATTTTACATTACATGGACCGATTTCAAGTTCATTCTCATTTGTTATTGCTTCTATATGGAGAATAGTCTTTTCTGATAATATATTAATGTGTATCTTGAATACGTCTGTAACATTTCGTCGAGACAGACATACGCAAATATTTGATTTCAATATTTCAATATGGACGGGAACACTCGGTCAACCGTATATTCAATCAGCATGTGGCGATCAATAATGACTAGACTTGCAACCGTAACCACTGATGAAATATAACAATTGTATGTACATATATTTTCACTGAACTCCCAGCAACAACTATTTCAATGTATCGGTGCTTAAACTGATTCATAAGTTAATGGAAGTAGTAGTAAAGTATCATATAAAAATTATTTTATCACACCAAAAATAGACTAATTAAAGATATAAAGAAATACGTTTAAAAAACGTAAGCTTAGTTTGCAACATTAAATTTTAATTAATCGCTAATGTTAACATAAATTAAAATTTAATGTTGATGCGGATTTACCTATAAGCTAACAATTAAGGTCTATATATAAAGACAATTGGAACTAGTAGCAAAATTCGATCCATTATGTATGGAAATTCCATAATATATATTTATTTTAGTTTTATTTAAAAATACGTATTTAAATCTTTAAATCTTAAAAATATATATTTTTTGTAAATATATATTTTTAATAAATTACTACCACAATTTTCTAAAACAGTGAAAGATAGAACTGTTAAAATGTCTTTAAATGCAGCCTACCAACAAGTCGAATATATATAACTGTCTGCTAATTTATCAATCTTGCGACATAATAAACAAATCCAAATCTTCATAGTCGGCCGTTGTAGTGAAACGTTGGTGAGCATGTTTTTTAATACAAATTTATAAGAACTAAATCTAAATCTATAGTTCCAGTCGACACTCGCTTCCGACAACACAGAATTATGTTCTTACAAGAAAGTATTTTCTTTAACGTAAAAGTATATCAATAATTTTAAATTTGATAAAAATTTCAACAATACGAAATGTCAGGTGACTTCGCGTTTTGCGTGCGCTTGACAGTGTATGCAATTTTTGCTCTCACCCCGTGGGCCGTACTACCACCGCGTGCAGACACATGTAACGCAAATTGATATGCGGCCGGACTCGTGGTTTTTGTTCCTCGGACATTCGACTCGGTAATGTGTTTATTATGGCGTGTTCGCAGTGAACAGCTGGGTGCCACAGACCCCATGACAACGCATCGATCTTCGACCTTGACAGGGTGGCCAGACAATCCTACTTCTGCTTTAAGCTCAAAATCGATTCTAAAGATAGATGAAAATAAATTGCGATAGAATTTTTAGTAATGTTAAATCACAATCAGATCAATAAAATCGGTTAAAATTATGCATAAACAAATATGTTTCATATACATAAACAGTATATTCCTGAAAGAAATGTTTATTTATTCAAATTAAATTAAGATCCTCAGGACATAATAGGTGACGTGAGATTCTGGTTAGGTTTCTCTGGAGGATTTCTAACGCTTTCAATGGGTTCTGATGAGAAGCCATCACAACCGTATCATACGTAAATGTCGCTATTGTTGCTGAACCTATCCTTTGAGAGTTCAGCTATTTATGAGCCCATAATTATGAAATTGGACTAAGTCGTGTATCTTTCTGGTGCATCAATTTTTATTTTCAATAAATCACATTTTTGGCACATATCTTTACGTGGACAATGAAAGCTTAAGTTGAACTCAGTATTAAATACTTTTCTTTAAATCCAGCCATTAACATACGATTCATTATTTACCAACATTCTTCTACTTTTTTAATATCTAAAGCAAGCTTGAATATTTTCGGCTTGAAGTGTGATGAGATCTGATTAAGTGGCTTTATTAATATAAACCCGTGATAAATTGATATTAATTACTTGAGTCACTATCTAATGACGTAATTAAATTCAGGTTTGCATATACAGCAGAGGTAAAACAACGATACAAGCACTGCGTCGCGAAAGCTCACACGCGGCAAACTGACTTAGTCCACTATCAAAATAAACGTTGAACGTTGTAACAATATACTTCAAATTTTTCAATATATTAAATCGTGCATCATATTATATTAATTTAAAACAGTGTGACAAAAAATAATTAATAAACTAATTTTTATCCATTTCTTGACTAAGACCACATTCATAATTATGGGCTCATATAAATTTTGCACTAATTATTTTCTCATTTTATATGTGTATTTATTATATTCTATATAGCAATTAATATTTGTTTAGAATATGTAATTAAATTTTAATTTGTGTATTTAATACTAAGCGAGAACGTCTTAATATATATTCTATATCTATAATGTGGCTAGCATTGACCTCATGTACGCCCACCCCTGGTGATGTCCTGAATGAATATTTTGTGTAATATAACTTAAAATTTTATATTAAATTCTAAGCTTTAAATTCATAATTATATTATTTTATAAATTAAATTTTAGTGTAAATATCATTAGAAAATCGTGTGGAAATCTGCAAGGACGAGGAAAAGTGCATTCAAATAGATAATAGGTGGCAGCACAGGTGTACGATATTCGCAATCACAAAGTATGAGCTAGGGTTTAAATACATTCGAGATAGCATGCAGCTTTACATTTTACCCCTGAGCTCTCTGGTTGTCGTTTTCGGCACTAACCAGAGCCGCATTTTAGCACCTAGGAAGTCTTAGTTTTTCTTTGACTTCCTTATAATTTATACACAATTAATCTTAGAAGTCGATCGATTCTATCTTATAACGATGGAATTTTTCGACACTGTTATACTAATTTAAAGTATAATAATTTACCTCATATTGTTGACTATTTTCTAGGTAGTCGTGTAACAAAAGCGCTGTCGATATGTTTTTTATCAGTCATTTTTATCAGCAAGCCCAAATATTTAATGCTAGATTTATATTCTACGTTACTGCCCTGTTCATTACGAAGAATCAATGGCAAAGTTTTTCTACGTTTCATAAATCATATAATTGTTTTTTTATATTTGATTTTAATTGTCCACCTCTCGAAATATTTATTTAAGTTTTAAAAATATTTTTCTAATTTATTAATAATTAATATTAACATACCCAATGAAGAAAATAATGGTGCTGTTAAAAAACAATTTATAAATAAAAATACCTGTGGCCATTTGGTTACCCGAAAATGATCCTGAGGGTGACACAATCACAATATATTTAATGCTTCTGTGATTTATTTCATTGGAACTTTATGTACATTATTGCCGAATACTATTCCAATCTGATAACTGGACCTCAACAAAATTGAATCAGGAAGCTATTAGGAAAGCTGTAATGCAAAACCGCATTCCGCACGTTCAATATTTGATAGATCTTCGAGAGAATTGCATTCACATCCTCATTAATTTCCCAATTTTGGGCAAGAATTTTTTTCTCAAAATTAAACTATATTAACACATTTATAATTTATTGTACAGGAAATGAAATCGTGAGCCTTTTAAATTATAAAGTTTCGTCACCCTTTAAAAAGGAAAAAAATAAAATCTCATTAGGTAACGCCGCGGCTAAAGGGAAATTCGAAATTTTTCTTATTTGAATAACGCCGCTCAAAGGACACAGATTCGATTAGAGCTGCTTTCGCGTTCGCAATCAAAACTCGGAATGTCCACCGCGCCGGCCAATCAAATTACACGCGTCGTCTTCCACGTCAAGATACCTGCATATGTATTAATATTGAAAATGTTTATATATATCAGCAACAGCTTAAACTCAATATATTAATATCTAAATGGCACACATAATTATTCTACAATAGTTGAACCAAGACTATAGACTAGATGTAATACGTGAAAATTATCTATATTGCATATTTGATAGAATCATTATGCAAGTTACATTATATTATTATTCACAACTAAAGGTTGTGTTTCTTCTCGATTCTTAATAATTTTCATATTATTTAATTTTAAAAATATAAAATATTTTATTGTTTTTGACGTAATTTTTTGCCTTCTGAGAAGAAATAATTTTATTTTTCGTTTTCCTATCAGTCAAAATACGGTTTAGATATGCTTCATTATATTCTCATTTATTTTAAATCTTCATATTGTTGAAAAAATCTCAAAATGAACGCTAAACGCGTTTCTACTGCGACGGCGCCATGATTTTATTACTTTTGACGTGGATTTTTGACTTCTGAGAAGGAACAAAATTTTTTTTGCGCTCTACTATCGGTCAAAATTATGATTAAATATGCTTCATTATATTTTCATTTATTTTTTTAGTCGTAATATTGCTAAAAAAGCACTTGTTGCGCTCTCCTATTATTAAAAATTTAGTTTAAATATACTACATTATCTTAAAAGTCTTAAAATTAACGTTTCTACTGTAACAGTGACAGTACAATTTTATTGCTTTTGACGTATATTTTTGACTTCTGAGAAGAAATAATTTTTTTGCGCTCTCTTATTAATCAAAATTTAGTTTAGATTTATATACATTATATTTTCATTTGTTTTAGTAAATAACCGAGCGTTTCCACTGTAATGGCGACGGCACGATTTTATTGCTTTTGACGTGAATTATACGCAGGGACTCTGGCTAGAAAAAAATATGTTCTTTAATGAATTATTAAAAAAACGACTTACTGTCTGGTCACAACAGACGTTGTTATTAAAAATATGAATTTATTTCAAGCACGGTTAATCCGAACACGGATAATCGAGAGTATACTGTAAGTGGTAAATGTGAATACACAAACAAGTCTATCGAATCAAACCGACGTTTGTGAATACAAGCGGCTACGCATCTAGCCATTACAGCCTATATCGTATATGTGTGTATGTATCCTCCCTTTGGCGAATATCTTGCATCCAGCATCCGTGAAGGCAGGTTTTATTTGCGCCAGCGATGGCGAGTAATCTAATTTAAAGAGCGTGTCCCGATCGTTTTTATCGTCACATACACGAAATGAAACGGCGGAATTCTTACACAAGAGTTAGTAGCGATACATGTTGACATGGGCGGCGAGAGCTCAGATTTTAGGGGGATAAAATGAGAAATAAATCTGTGATTAACTAACCCTTCTCACATATGAGAGCATGAGCATAATTTAAATGACAATAAATTATAAACGTTAATTAAGTTATTTACTTAATTTTTAATAATTATAGAGGAGTAATTGTAGATAAAAAATTGCTTTTAAGGAACACTGTGATTAGATATAAAAAAAAAATTGTAACTATAAACACAAAAAATTTAATTTACTAATTGTATTTTCAATAAATATTGAAGATGAATTTTTTAGTATTTATATATATTAGAAAATAATGTTTCCAGTGTATTTTAATACATAGATTTAATACTAGAAATTGAGACAATTTAAGGATAGTGAGGTATAAGTAAATTATTATGAATTAATAGTTTTTTATTTATTGGAGATTTTGTATGCACATCGCCAAAATTTGCAAAAATGCGTCGTGGTTTCGTTATGCGGAGCGCGAATCACTTCGATAATTTATTGCCGATTCGTTTTCTGTACTATATGCTAGTTCGTATCATCCTTCATTGTCTAGATTCCAAGTAAAGCGAAGTACTCTATGTGACATATCTAGTTCCTTTTTGATAGTAGCGTTGGAATACAATTCATTGCATTTTCGGCGTATAGTCAACGTAAGCATTATAAATACGCATTCAATGAAATCGTGTTACGCCACTGATACCCCATCGCTTCCCGGGGATTTTTATTCACAATGTCATATCCCGTTTTTATTAATGCCAACTTAACAAACACCGATGAGCCCGAGGAGGAAACAAAAGGGCCAAAGGGGACAAGGGTGGGTGCAAATGGCATGTCAAATATTTTTCTCCATCTCGTGTAAATTGCCGACACGCACAAATTACTGCCGAATAAAAATATGATGTGTAAATTGTATCTTATATCTATGTATACATTTATTGTATTGTGTGCATATGAAAAATGTTTTCCTTCAATGGAAAGTCCAATGATCCCTTCTGTCAGTCAAAGTTACACGTAAATCCCTAAGAAAAGCAATACTTTGGCATAATTTACATGCGAAATAAACGCAATGTCAAACTAGAGAATGGGGTTATATCGAAAATATATTAGAATATTTTATTATTATATAATGGATTTATTTAAAAAATTTTTTAGAGAATCGCGTTTGAAGTAATAATCTATATAGTTATTATTAACATTGTGAAATACTAAAAGGTTAACCTAATGCGTCACTATGGTTAAAAATCAATACATACTATTATTTTATTATAAAATAAAAATGATCGGACCAGCTCCTCATTGTTTTTTGTTGATATATGCAAAAGTAAAACAGAAGGACTTTAAAAATAAAATAAACTTAAAATATGAACCTTTATTGAAAAATAAAACAATCACATTAAAATATGTTTGTAACATACTGCTAATACTAATCATGCATTTAAACATACTTTTCAGGGCTACCCATTTTTGACAATAGTTATCCTATCTTAATAATTAATTTAAAAAAATCGAGCCTTCGCTGATTTACACATTAAGTTTATTGCGTTCCCTGGTCCATTGATAGTTTATCAGTGAAAAAATCCGCTCAACGTTTTCTACAATATTTTGCGAGTTTCAAATGAAAAAACTCGTTTGTATTAAACAACTGATAATATTCTATCATGCTTCTGGTCCTTCAATACTTCAATAAAAATCAATTCCACTTCATACCCTTTGGTGTAGTATGACTCATAATTTATTTTACTTTATCGCTGCTGGTTTTTTTTATCCAATTCGCGTTTATTATTTTTTTGATATTTTGCTCTCGCGTCTCGTCAAATATTAACGTGTTTATCCCGCCGGTTTCGTTGACAAGTTAAGTGCGAGTCGTAACATAAAAATAAGTGGAAGGAGCAGCACAGAAACCACCCCGGCGCGGGGCGGAGGATCGCGTCCCGCCGACGTATTATCCTTTTATCCGGGCAAAATAAGATACCGGTAATAAAAAACGAGCCCTGCATGCATGTGCATAACATTACATACATGAATGCACACACTTTGTCGACGGCGTTTCCCTTTTGACGCGGGCGGGGGTCACCAACCTTTTTTCAGTTTTATTAGCATACTCGCTGCTGCGGGCCTCGCCTGAGTTCAGAAGAGGGTACTATTGAAAATTGTGAAAGTTCAGTTGTAAAGAAAAAATACATCGCTGTCAGAAACCTAAATTTAAATCTCAGCATTACATCCTTTAAATATATATATATATTAATTAAAAATAATATTTATTTTCGAGTAGAGTTAGTGAGTCTTAAGAATGATCAAATGTCAAATCATTTTTGCGTTTTTGTATAGTTTGAATCTCTTCCAGGTGGACATTTATAGGCGATTTTTAAAACATATTTTCGGGATAGATTCGAGATAGTGTCCTCAATCGAATATTCGAATTATATGTATATTAGAATAATTGCCCGAATATTAGTTTATACTATCTCGAATTAAATTTGAAAAAAAAAACTATAAATGAAAATAATTGTATACTTATTATTTTTTTATCAATATACCCGAGTGACTAGTGCAGCTACGCATGACAATGAGACGCTTTTTTCAACAACAAAAATGCTTTTACGCCTTTGTTTGTAAATAGCATGCTTCTCGGTAGTATCTATTATGACCGAAATTCGCAGAATTCCTTCGTTGAACGAAACAAAGTGTTGGAAAAGCCAACATTTTAATATCGCTTAACGATTATCTCAATAACAGGTGTGCATCACAAATTTATTTTGCAGTACATGTTATATTTTGGTATTTGTTTTAAAAGACGCAATGCTTTTATTTCTATCATTACAATAATTCGATCGCAGTTAATAATTTAATTTATATGCACATCAAATTCGTTTCAAACATTACTGGTTATTGTATTTATATACAATAAATTCGATGAAATCAAGTATTTAAAATGTTCTACCAATTTTGTTAAATTAATTCTATTATTAAAAACTTTAAATTAAAATTTTATTTTAGAACATCTGAATTATTTTTATGTTGGAATTGCGTGCTGATCCACAGTTTTAAATAATGTACATGTAACTCTTTCAGTAGTGTGTTAATTTACACACATTTTTTAATTTATTGGTATACACCTGGGAATGAGTTAATTGTACATATTTTTTTGCGCGTGGAACGTATATTGCATTACATGCATTTCGCGCGCCCACTTCTTCTCACTCACTCTCGTCACTTAACACGAGAGCGAGCGAAGTGGAATGTATTTCACCGTACGCGTCTGGTATTTACCTAATGAAATAAAATCGATGACAATCTGAGACAATGGCAATTTTTCTGAGGCAATAAGTAAGACCCAAAAGTTTTTTAGGAGCCTATCGACATTTTTAAATTATTTTTCACACTAGTAGACTATAAATTGTTTATACGATCAATTGATGCGGCGATAAACTGTTACAAATTAAATGCGAATTAAATTTTCCTTGACTCATTTTAAATTCCTACGTTGTTGGGTAAGTGACAAAAGAGACTAAAGTCTGCATCGAAATTGCTAGAAACTAGTTTTTAAAATTTAATGCTAGTCCTACAAATAAACACTATCATCTGCGGACCAGAATTAAATGCCCAAAGTTCTATGGATTAAGAGAGTCTCGCATGACCTAATTATCTTTATGATAGGATGCGATTGAGAACTCCTTTTAACCATTTAATGGACGAAGATAAAAATCATCTGACACATGATTTAGGGTCCGAAACATAAGGTTCTTCATAATGGGAAAAATCGAAGGTAAAAATTAGATTGGAAGAAAAAAGATGTATTGGCTGCGAAATAATTTAATAAAATATATTTTGGTTTTAATTTTAAGGTATAGTTTGTTATAGTATAATATATAATGCAACAAAAATGTTACATATGAAAACGTTAGATAAATAAATATATTTTAAAACACGGGTATATACACGCGAATTTTTCCACGCACGCTTTAGCGGTTTTCCGGAAAGAGTGCGGTGGATTTGTAACAATTTGTCAACGATAAGTGCGTCTAGAGGCGATAGGGGCCCTATCTGGCGAGGGGCCAATTTCCGCAAATGGCCCTTAACACCCACAACACAGATAGTGTCTCTCTAGCTTGCCGTTCCTGTTCCATCTAACCAACCTGTGGCCCCGCTACTAGAAAATACCTACCGCATATGTGCTCTTATGGTCAAATATCAGCCACTAGATTGTAAGCTAAATATGTATTTTTTTACTTAGCACTTCTTTAACATTTAGGGTTTAATGCAATATATTATATATAAGCGATGTTTAATAAACAAAGATTTATTGTCAAGAAAATATATTTTTTTTATTGACTTATATTTACTTGATTTACTAATGATTAATATTTTAAGTAAACCTCATTTTCTTGCTAATAAATATAAAATAATTAAATAAAATGTATTCAATTAAATTGATAACTATTTGAGCTCATAAAAATAAGTTTTTATTGAGTAAAATATAATTGCATATTTTTAAAAGATAAAATGCTTAAAATATTATTTCAAGTCTTCGTTTAAAAAGTACAACATTAGTGTATTTTTTAAAAACACTTCAAATAATTATTTAAATAGGTATGTTGTCGCAAAATATTTTTTTTTTGTGTAAATTAAATTATTTCATTAGTGGTAAATTATTTTTGTTGAAAAACTTGAATTTGGTATTAACCCCTGGTGGTTTCGAGTCTGTTTTTTACTGGCAGCTTCTATGTCCTTTAACGTATGGAGATTTTTTTCTCTAGTTATTTAAAATTATATCCTAAAATTTATAATATTATAAATAAAATAAACATGAAAACACAATATATAAAACGTATTTTTATTCAAATTTTATTTTTTTAGTTAGCGCGCACTTTCTAATAAATATCGGTCTTAGTGGTACAATAGCGCCAAGCCTATATATTTATTAAATTTAAGCTTGTCCAGGTATTTAACGCTGTTTTCCATTTTACGTTACTGCCTTCTTCATTTAAGAGAGTTTCCGAGCGTTCCCACTGTGGAACCGGCATGATTTTATTGCTTTTGACGTGAATTTTTGCCTTTTGAGAACTGATTTTTTGAGTTTTGCGCCCTCCTATTGACAACATTTCGGTTTGAATTCACTTTGACCAATACTTTTATTTCAGAAGTTGGTAGTAATGTCGGAAAGGACAGCCATCATGCTTTTTAAACGTAGTGCTATATAATGTTAAGTAAACATAATGTCCAAGCGCTTATTTTTTTTGAGAGATGAGTTAGCTTAGTTTGTATCTACTGAAAGCTCTAAGACTATAATTATTTTATTTATTTATTATTTCCTTAATTTATGTAGCTAATATAGCTATTATTATATAATAAACATATTAAATCAAAACATACATATAAAACATAATATAAACAGAATATAGTAGATTAAAATAACGTAGGAAGGGCATTATCAAACTTTTGACTCAACAATGTGTCAAAAGCTTTGTCTATATCTAACAATAAAAAGTCAGTACACATTTTATATAATAAAATTAACGCTCCTTCGCACTATCAAGTTGATGTGTTTGCTATTATTTTATTAATTTATATAGCTAATATAGCTAATTTTACAATAAACAAAATTGAACTAAACATACATAATAAATTATATTTTCACTGGTAAAAATATAAATCTACTAGTGAAAATATGATTTTACTGAAATGTCATATTTTCAAAAATATTTTCAGGATAGATCGAGATTTGTTTTTTTAGATTTTTTTGAAACAAAATCCGGTAATTTCTGCTTTAGAATCATGAATGTCATTTTAAGCTTGCAAGTCAGTGGTTGTTTTTTTTAATATTTCGATTTAATTAAGATTCATAGTGTTTCATTATTGCGTAAAAAAGTAGAGCACACTGTATGTGTAAATTTACGATAGATGTAGTATTGCCGAAATCCGTTCAGGGGTGATAAATCCGTTTTCATTTAGTTTATCGCAATAAATTACGACATTAGAGGGCCCAGGCTGACCGGCGACTCAGATAGGCAATTAGCAACGGTCACGATGGTACTTGTTCAATGGATGGGGCTAATTATCTGCTACGTGCCCTTAAGCCCTGGGCTTAAGGTGAGCGCTCTGCGGGTTTTGTGGAATGTTTCGACCCATATTGTGCAACGGGCAAAATTTTAGGTAAAACGATTAGTATTATATATAGCAATTGCTATAAAAATCAAGATTAGAAACAATAAGTTAAGAGAGAGTTTATAATTTATTTATTTAAATTAAATTAAGATCATCGTGACCTAGCAAATTACCCAACTGCATAACGATTAAAAATGGTGATCGAGTATTCTCGAAAATTTTTGAATAATTATGATTCTCTCTTCACGAAATTTTTATTTTGAAATTTCGAGAATCTTGTTTCTTGAGATTTTTTGATTGTGAGAATCTCAAGAATGTTTAATTTTTAAAATTATTTATATATTTCATTCTAAATTAAAGCACTGCCTGAAATATCTCGGTTTAAATGTTAGTCACATTAGATTTAGTGAATGCTGTGAAAGGTATTACAATATCAATCTTTTAAGCGAAGGAGGTATACTATTTTTTTTATTTAATGCTCCTAAATGTTCTATTTATAACTTACAAGGAGTACGTAGAAGTAATATCGTTTTTATCAATAAAAAAATGTTTTATTGTAAAAAAACAAGTGGTCAAGTCCTGTGAATAAGGAATATGCAAATAAACTTTTAAACCAAGGATGCAGATTTTAACTCAAATAAATTTTATTTTATTAAATGCACATATTAGTACTCAATCGAATTAAAAGTTAACTTCTTTTAGGGTCAACCAGAGGGCAGGCTGCACAGTCGGTCACCTGGGGCGCCAGTTCCAAAGGGGTAACAAAAAAAGCAAATAAAGGCGTAACATTTCCTTCAAAAATTAATAAACAATATTGCTAAAAAAATATCTAAAGATCAGAAACCATTAAGAATTAGAAAACACTTAAAATTTTTTTTTTTGATTATAAATACTATAACACATCTACTTGTTTATGTTTAACTTACTTATAAATTATTTTACACAACATGTGTATTGCACTGAGATTCTATTCTACTGAAAAATATATTCTAATGCCTTTTTTTAATATATATATATATATATATAGATATTTTTTAAAATTTATTAATAAGAGATTGCACTGAAATTTAATGGTATATTTTTAATATCAGTATAACAAAGCGTTCAAAAATATTTTTTAAGCTTTCCTTATAGTAAAGAACCTCGATCATAGTCTCATGGAAACCATATATTATACTCTCTGAATCTCGTAGCTTTTCTATGCACAGTTTGTTTAATTACAATTATATTCTTTGTTCTGTGGTTATATTATGTGTAGGAGGGGAGCAATTTACTTTTTGTTTCAAGCGCTAAATAAGCTAGGGCCAGCTTTCACGGTTTCACTTTGTTTTAATACTTATAAATAAAAATAAATAATGGAATATCATCATACACAAAAAAAGCATTTTTAGTGTCCTGATCAATCCGGATTTAAGGGTTGGAAATGCACATTTTGCGTAATATAGCCATAGTACTCAAGCACTTATTTTTCGTCCCTGTCTGTCTATAATTAGTATTTTTACGAAAAACAGTACATATTCTGTAGTGATCAGACAATCGACGTGAAACCAAAACAGTTCCACGTAAAAAGTTTCACTAAGTTTTGTTCCAAAGATAATACGTCCACGACAAAAATTCCAACCGATCATTGATCCTACGACAAACAAAATATTAATTTTTTTAAGACAGAGCGTTTAAGAAACTTTATAACCAAATTTATAATGTAATATATTGATAAATTGAGTGATGCTGGAATTTTTTATATTGTTTCTTAACATATGTATTACTAAATATAAAGATAGCAAAATACAAAAATTAATCGTTAGTGCCAAAATATTTAAATTAAAAAAGAACGTCATAATTTTACAAAAAATATATATGTACTTTATTTAATTTACCCAATTTAATTTACAAAAATAATATCATTAAATATTTTTAAATGAATAAATCGCGTAGTTTAGAAAGTATAAAATTTTAGCTGCATATATGTTTTTTTTTGTATATATGTATAATATATGACTATTTTCAATTTAAAAATTTTAACACTCACACTAATAATTGTTTTTTATTAAAAAAAATACGTATCCTTTTTAAGTTAAATCTCATTTTTGCATAATTGTAAATTATAATAATATTAATTTAAATTAAGATTATTATTATATATCTTAACTAGAAAACTTTCGTAAAAGAAAATGTGTATTGTATTTAATATAATCAATGAAAAAATAAGTTAAAGGTAGAATAAGCCTATATAAAAAAAAAATCAATAACATTTTTTATTAGGCATAAATATTAAGCTATATCAATTGTCCTTTTAAAAATCATATATTTCTATTCTCAATGTTTATTAATTTATATAAATTTTAGAATTTTATATAACATACATACATATAGATATACATATATATAAAATCATTACAGCGCTTTGGAAAAGTGAATGGGCGGAGCTTTATGATAGGAAGGCGTTCCGAGAGCCACGCCCTTTTTCCATTTATTTTCAGCTTCTTGTTGGATTTTATATAAATATAATACATATATAATAAAATAGTAAAACTCGAATATAGCTTATTATATAATTTCTACATGTATTTTCAATTTATTTTTTAATTTGTGATATGATCGTATCATGAAAACTCCAGATACTAATCCGTTTATCATTTTTCATAAAGGGTGAATATCTGCAATGCATCTTTCAATATTGTGCGCTGTTTTAATAAATGGTTATTGAAATTGATATTCGCATGATGGATCAAAAGCATGGATGAACACAATACCACAAATTGGTGTATATTAATTTCCGCCAAGGGGAAGAACACTTTGACTTGTGATTACTACAGAATACATCCCAAATATATATATAATAGTATATATGAATAATATTTTTATTAAATCAATAATAACTACTGCTTATAAATATATTAAAAAACTCAATCATTAATTGCACTTTAATGATCTTCACTAGTAGCATAATTTAAACACCTTTAATATAATATCAGATGCATCTGATCTAAACGTTGTTTATTGTTCTCGTTAAAGTGGAACGGGGTTCTTTCAATAACGACCCTTATCTCAAAGATGTTACGTAAAATATTTCAACACCTAATTTGCCAAGTTAATGAACGATATTGTATTTAAAACAAGATCTTTTCCCCACGACTTTTATTTTTATTGATCGTCGCGTATTAGCAAGGGTATGAGGTTATAGTAAGGGTATGAGGTTAATTCGATAAACGTCTGATCTTTTCACTCGAGACGGTTAGAGAATAAGGGAAGCCAACCGACAAAGAACTCTTTATCCTTGCATGCGGAAGAACAACCTTATATATGTATACGTCGGGGTCAAGATGGACATTGGCGATATTACTTGTTCATGTAAGAACCCTCTGCGACGACCCTTCTACATCATGTTTATATTTATATCTATTATATATATATATATATATATATATATATATATATATATATATATATATATATATATATATATATATATATATATATATATATATATATATATATATATATATATATATATATTTGGGCTATTGCATACATTTAAATGGTAAACCGCCTAATTTTTTTTTAACATTTATTTAAAATTTTATACCAGGATTGTTAGTAATATTTTTTTATTCGGTCGCAAAGTCAATTTAAATTTATATCATTTATTTTTAAAACTGCCTTCTAACAATTTTGATGCAGACTTTTATCTCTTCGTCGGTATTTGAACCGCTTCACATTTTAAATTTTATCCCCATCTAATGATAAGCTCACAGGACCCACGGAAAACTTGCTCCTAACCATCAATTTTGTTTTATTAATATTTATTCATAGGCAGGCCTGCCGAGATTGGGGGGGAGGGGGGACAAATTTACATCATAGCATAAAAATCGACGTCAAATAATGAATCTGAACTAGTAGCAGTAAATTTAGGTATTTGAACTGAATTTTTAGATCGAATGCCGAAGAAAGAAGCAGAAAAATAACGAAAAATCAACAACAGCACAAGCTGAATTATACAATATAAATATAATGTTTTTATAGATTATATTGTCGGTCCCTTCACAACTAAATTTAATGTAGAAAAATAAGTAAATAATACATTCAGTTTATGTCGTTATTCCTAAAACAAAATGTAAAAAAACAGTGAAATTTATCCCGAAAATATTTTTTAAAATATATCATTTCAGTAAAATCACATCGGAATACATTTTCACCAGTAAACATATATTTTTACCAGTGAAAATATTAATTATCTAGCAGGTGCTAGTTTAATTATATTATTTCAAATTTCTATATGTAGTAATACATATATTTATTTACTCCCGGTGTATAAATGTTACAGTGAATATGTATTTTTTGGTAAAGTTATATTTTCACTAGTAAAGTCAAATTACATTTTCACCCATAGATATATATTTTAACTAGCGAAAATATATTTTAACTGATGGACGCTAATATGCTGCTCTAAAATATATATAAAGCTCAGTTTGCCAGTTGAGAAACGTCCTTTTGTTGTTCAAACCTAAACCTAACCTAATGACAGTTCTAAAACTAATTATAGTTTTTTTATAATAATTGATAAAAAAAATTCTGTACTCATTCAAAGTCGAACTGAATATTTCATTTATAAATTTATATTAAAATATATTGTAGATAGACAATACTATGTTGCAAAAATACAAAATAGGAAAATGAGAGTAGTCTCAAATAAAAATAGGTAAACTAGTTGTAGAAGTATGATTGAAAGATTGAAACGGTTGGATATTAAAAAAAATATTAAAGATCAATGTTTTAGTATGCACATATAAGTAAGAAAAAATATGTTAATGGAGTATTTTAATTTGTATTTAATTATAAATAAGAATTTACATAAGTTTAATACTACAATAAAATAGAGATAATTAATGTATAAACACAATTTTTTTTAATAATAATGCTCCATTTTAATTATTATGCAACAATATTAGATAAGAATGCTAAATTAAATAAAATGATGTTGTAAAATTTACAAAATATGGCAATAAGAGTAATTTAAAATCTAAAAATAGATTTATTAGTTGTAGAATAAGACGAACTGGATACTTTATAAGCAAATTTATAATGTAATATATTGTTGAATATTGATACATGGAATATATTATTTAAAAATATTGAATACAGACATAGTAAATATTGTCGTCCCTATTTTTTATTTTGAAAATATAATAAACAAGCAGGGCAAATTTCGACTTAAGTAGCCGACATGTATGATCAAATATGCATCTGTCTATTAATGTATATTTCATGCTTCAAAAAATTAGAAGCTTTTAAACAATCTTCCTTACATTCAGGTACTTTTAAAAATACTTCAAACGCTGATCCTTTATTATGGTGTACACGAGTACTTATAAAAATCAATAAGATTTTTGAAAATATGAACGCTAGATTTTTATTATTTTGGAATGTTAAATTTAAAAAATTATATACTTTGATCGACCGCTTCTAGATGCCTCCTAATTTTTTGTACCATGTACCAGAGCATCACTTGCTAATTTATTCCTATATTGTCAGTTACATTTTTTTAAAAGAATTTAATGGGAAAGGTTTGCCTAGAAAATTGTAAATCTGTTTGTTTGAAATGCGATATATTTATGTAATTGAGATGTGATTTATTTTTATAATCCTATTTTAATTACTGCATATTTATTATTTATTTTAGAACATCTCAATAATTTTTATTTTTTAAAGATATATCTCTCGTATACTTATATATTTCTACTCATATTAAAAGTAACATAAATTAAATTAAGGCTATAAATATTTATAAAAATATTATAGAATACATAAATACGTAAATATTGCATAGTATTTTTTATAATCACTTATTATGAGTATTATTTTATTTTCCGTTTCAGCTATGAAGCAATATAGGAATCGTCTTTTTTTGTAATTCTAAGCCATGGAAATATATTTTTCAGCAAATAAAATGAATGGATTTAAGAAAAAAAATATTCAGTGCAACCGATATTTTGTAATACCGGTAGTACCGAATATTGATTTTCGCCCCAATACCGATATTGAAATCCTTAGTTACGAGTATTTTTTTTAAATATTTTTATTTTAAGAATATAAATATTTCTACAGATATAAAATACATGTTACTGAATTATAATCATTTCCATGTTTACAATTAGTTATTAGCTAAATTCAATAATAAAAAAATAAGAATAAAAAGCAAAAACTTTGTGGTTATAATTTAATGAAAAAAAATACTGAGCCCTTTACAATTTAAGCAAAAACGAAGGAGAAAAAAATAATAATAAATCAAATGATTATTTGAGTACAGTTCATTTAAGAACTGGAAAAATTGATATATTGTATTTAGCCTTTAAGGCAGTGGTTCTTAACCTTTTCAAATTCACGGTGCACTTTTGATCATAAAAAAATTGCGATGCACCAAAATCAAACGGTCAGAAAACAAAGAAAAATATGCGGACATTACTTTTATTACAAATTAAAAAACAGATTATGTAACAGTTATACAAAAATAAATAAATAAATAAATAATAACTAAAATTACCCTTAATATAATGGATTTTTTTAAAGATTGTCGACTTTTGCAGATTCAGAAATATTAGGTCGAATATTGATATAGCTACGTCTTTATCGTATTTTAGTTTTTATATTATTGTTGTGAAACCGAGCTCACACAAATATGATGTTGAAAACTGTAACAATATTTTCAGTGCCCTCATGTAGAGAGCTGGGTATTCGTATTGGACAGAAATCCAAAATTTTTTATAGCTTTAAACTCAAAGCACATATTGCTTTAGAGTCTAAAGCAATATGTGCTTTGGAATTTTATGCTTGTATTTAAATTTAATTTTGTTTTTATCGTAATCACCGATACACGAAATTAATGGGGCTTAGTTACAAGTAATGATAAATTATTCTTTGTTAGCAAAAAATATAAAAATTCATTGGAACAGTTTTCTTGGATTTCCAGAGAGCTTTGGAAACAATAGACAGAAGTATAACGTTAAAGAAATAAGAGATCATGACAGTAAATTTGTTTTAAGATGGTTTGATAAATATTTTAGAAAAGCAAAAAGTTTAAAAAAGCGAAATTAATGGGGCTTAGTTACAAGTAATGATACATTATTCTTTGTTAGCAAAAAATATAAAAATTCATTGGAACAGTTTTCTTGGATTTCCAGAGAGCTTTGGAAACAATAGACAGAAGTATAACGTTAAAGAAATAAAAGATCATGACAGTGAATTTGTTTTAAGATGGTTTGATAAATATTTTAGCTAACTAACTAACTAACTTCTGTCTTTATTTTCACATACATTTGTAGTAATAAAGCTAATATAAATTTAATTAAAAATAAATTTCCATTTCTGATTTATTTTAAAATTTATATTTTTCATCTCTTAATGATGCAAAAAACGAGTTGTAAATTTGTATGAAACAAAATTGTTGGAAATAACACTTTTTGTTCTGCTTCGTTAAAGCCCTGACCGCAACGAATCCAAAGCATCGAATACCTCTCATCATAGTACTACCGTAACAAACGCTATTTCGTTTGTATTTGGTGAAAATAGTGCTTTCGAAATTGGCGTGAAACCGTTCTCGCGATTGTGCAATGAACAATCGTTCGCTTCTGACCGAGCGTTTGGCATGCGGCTCGTCGCTGGGAGTGGGAGTGGGAGTGGGAACGGGAGTAGGGGTGACCCCCACCATGCCGCAGGCGGACCAGCGCTAATCTGGAATTTTATTAGCGAAATTACACGTGCTCTTTGCGTAATAACACCATTGTTGGGGAGATGACGCGACGCTTATCCGGGAGGACGGACCCTTGAAAAATGAACGACCCTTTTCGCGAGTGAGTCGAGAGCACATGATGCATGGTTTTGTATGAAACATGACAGTTTTTAATAAAGTCACTTGTGTTAACATTATCGGTCGTTTAGTAGCAAAACTTTGAAATTAATGCAATATATAGTAAAAACTAGAGAGTTGTCTTATTCCCATATTCTTGCATACAGATCCGCCGAGAGTGAATCTGGGCCCTGGGAAAATAATGATTCCGGGCCTCATGACAAAAATGCTTCTTGAATAAATAATATTATTTTCTATGCTACAAATAAATATAAAAATTAGCCAATTCTCACAAAAAAATATCACTACTTTTAGACTACTAATGTCTGAACATTGATGGTTATCCAAGATGCTCAGCTTTGTTATGTTTCAATTTTACGAACCGTTAGTTATTTATGAAATCTGATGGAAGCAACAGGTAACTCCATATTATTTTTATTAAAAATAAATTCGTATAGCAACAACGAGTTTATTTTTATACATGTGTATAAAAATAAACATGTGCTACAAATGATTTAAATTATGTGTAATTAATTATTTACACACGTTTCTCATTAATAATTAATTATCATTAATACACGTGTATCGTAATAAATATTTAGTGTAAATTTGGAGCGATTAAAATAAATAAAAGTTATTAAAAAGATGTCTGACGTGATCTGAGAAGTCTAACTCGAACCACGTCATTTGAAGACCAGGACGGCGCGAAAATGGCGACTCACTGACGTGATCAATGAAAGATCTAAAATCAAAACTGTGAATAATATACTCTTACAAGATATTTCTTAATTCGCTGGTATTGCACATTAATATATTTAATGTCATAAGGAACATTTTTCGCAGTATGGAACCATTTTTTTATAAATAACAACATAAAAATATGGCAATATTTTTAAATAAGATATATTTTTATGTAATTAGATTAGCGGAAATTTTATTTAAAAATGAAAGGTAACTAAAAAGGTGGCACACACAAGTAAGCACTCAGCTCTATGTACTTTTCAGAAGTCCTTAAATATTACACATTTTTTGTGTTTCGAATATTAATGTAAATTATTTTACTTGTGTATTGTAATAATTCCATTTACTGATTTATTTTTGACAAAATTATGATGCCCTTAATTTATTTTAAATAAATAAATGTATATCTTTTAGGTGTGTATGGTGAGAGATAAGGGCGTGCGGTACATGCGTTCCGCATTTTTTCCCCTTATCTCTCACTCACTCACATCACTTAACACGCGAGCGAGCGAAAGGGAAAGTATCTCACGGTACGCGCCTGATATAATTACAGATAATTATTTTGCAGAAAACTACAACTTTAAATTTTATAAATATTTAATAAGAAGTAAAAATGTAAATAAGTATATTTTGTGTTGAGGTGTTAATATGTTTTATGAAAGAAATCTTGAAATATTGAAGCAATTGAAAGGATACTTTTTTAGTAAACTATATTATATTATTTATGTGTGTTTAATTAATAATTTACTTAAATAAAAAAAAGTAATATTTAAAATAATGACGTAATAATTCAAATGTCGACAATAAACATCCCTTGCGTGTAGGGTTTAAGCATTTTTGATCAATATTAAAAAAACATGTTTATTCATGTGGTAAGATGGATTTTTGCTACTTTGCCAGATTAAATAAATGAAAGTAATAACTCGTGCAATTGTCGTCGCCCCGCGCCGAATTCCTTTGCGGTGAAATATACACACAATAATAACACACACCGGCAAGGTCCCAATAAAAACTTGACAAATGGCATTTCATATCGCGGGGCGCATTCCTGGCGCCCCCGGCTGCCTGCGTTCCCCATAGCCCTATTGTTGTCTCGTTGGGGAGGATCACTTTAAAACCGTGCCGGACATTTCAGACGTTAAAGCTAAAACGAAATATTACTTATATAATTGAATAACAAATTGCTTTCAAATTTCATAATCCTACAATGTCATAAAAAATTAAAAAATATTTCATGTCTTTTATATTTAAGTTAATACCGATTCTTTTAATTATTAATTGTTGCGTTTTCTTTAATTGTCATTAACCTTCTCAACCCTTTAAAATCCAGCAACATAACTTTCCCTGAAGGGTTCAGTTTTGAAAGTCAAATTATATTACCTGCAATTTTTTTGTCAATATAATGACGATTTTTCTGTATTAATACACTTATGAAAATAATAGTATAAATGTGCTACCTTTAATTTTAAATTAAATAAAAGTTAATATTGCTGTTAAATAAAACCAATAGCATAACTCCTGTTATAGTTTAATTTTATTTTATGGACTGTAAAAATATGTTCATTCACTATAAAAGTAAATTGAGACGTGTCCGTTTGATAGTATCATTACACTCTGTAAATCAAATAAAATATCTAACTACTACAAAAAGTGATCGATTCATTGAGAAAACGAAAATTGCGCATTTTAAAAATTCCACACAACGAAAATTTTAAATATAGATGATTTACTTTTAATTTCGACTGCTTTATATTACTCTATTTGTAAGTAAAAATGTATCATATTAATGTAAATTTTTATATAATTATAAAATATTAAAAAAAAAAAAATAATATTGCCACCATGATATAAACAGACATTATTTTTACATATGTTGACGTATGTTTAAATAAACAAATATGTCTATATTGCCCATCTATGATCGGAATTTATGCAGAATAATTACTGAACCGCTGGAAAAGTTTTGTTATATACGTACGTTTATTTTACATACTATATATAATTAGTATGTAAAACCAGAAACATGTATAATACATGTTACTGGTTTATAGCCATTTTCATGCTCACAATTTTTTATTAGTTACAATTTAATAAAATATAAGAACATATAATTAAACGTTCGTAATTATAATTAAGGCAAAATAATTGAAAAAAAAAAGAAAAATATAGAAAAAATAAAAAGTTATAATTTGAGTATTTTTCACTCAATATCTGGAACCATTGATTAGTTGTTTTTAGCCTCTATATTATAATTAATATATATTACTTAATATATAGTATATATAATAAAAATATTAGAAAAAGAGGTAGTAAAGTGAGTATTTACTTAAATAAAAACACTTGAATCAACACGTATCAATATGTACATACATATATTGACCCACGTGTTTTTCAGGTGCAGATATTTAAGAAAGAATTTAGAAATGGAAATAAATTTCATATATATAAATCGGTATTTTATTAAATTATTATTGAGAATATTAAGGACGAACTCAAATGTATTTTTTTATACAATATACTACAATTTTTTTATATTACTATTAAAGCAATTTCACCTCAATGATTTTATCATGAATATACATAGTTTATAGCAAAAATATTATTAATTATTATCCAAGTTATTAACAGTGAGTTTTTGACTTTCACAGATCCATGGTGTACAGAACGAGAGAGCTAGGGCAAGGTGCTTCACACTCTGACTCGCCATGACGCACACATCAGATGGCGTTTTAATCGTGCGACAGTATTTTTTGCCTGTCGTCGGGAGAGCTACGACGAAGCGCAGAATATTCCTGCGCTTCTCAATTATTTTTCGACTTAACAAGTATGTTTAATATTTTTAGTTCGTAAAATAATTTTAATACAAACTAACTTAAGCTTAAATAAGATTTATAGCGATGGTCGAAAAATATAATGATTTCGATGAATTGGATCTCGAATTTGAAAGTGTAAAATTTCTCTCAGATGACGAACACAGTCAAGATTATACGATGTAAATATTGGTCAATATGTTCATCACTTAAAGAACTTCGTACAAAATATGTAGAGCGAAAACAAGACAAAAATTTTTGTACAGAATTTGTAAATATTATGTATTTATCTTAAGTGTTATTTCAAAATACAATATTTGAATTTAAAATATAAATCATTCTGGGGTTTATTTCTAATTCTAGATCATTTCGGTTTGCTTTAAATATTGTAAATTGAATTGAAAATGATATTTTCAATCTTTCCAAAATTTTCGAATCTCGTCTTAAATTGCTTTTAAGCACTTTAAATTATATTTTGGACGACTTGAGTCATTTCAGGATACATACGCAAATATGTTTCGATGCACAGAAAATGCTTAAATACCCCTTTTTTAAATTTGCCTTAAAAATATAATAAATAGCTTTTATCAAGCTTATCATATTAAATATGTTTTTTATCTTTGCATTGTTATTCAAGATTTATATCACTGAGTTTTGAGCTAAAGTCTGCTAAGAATGATCAATCAAATAACCACTCTTTGTTCGTTAATTGTGAAAAAACTCATAAGGACTCAACTTCTACTAAGCCATCAAACATCAGTGTGCTATAAAAGTTCCTTGTCATTATCCTCATTTTCTAATCTAAAAAGGCGTTTCTAAAGGACACTGCCTCGTATAAAATTGATTATTTAAAGATAGTTTTCTTTAACATTATGTATATTAAATCACTTTGAACATAAAACTCGTTCGTGAATAATGCAGTTGTGTGATAAAAAGTTTTGATAATTAACATCTTGCTGGCATAAAGCAATAAAATCTTTATTGCGACATGTTATAAATTGAAAATTTAGCAACTATCATCATATTATTAAAAACTGTATATATTATATATATTTTCTTTTATCGTTTTCGAGCATATTTATAACTTTAATGAGTACTTATTTTACTTAAAAAATCTTTAACTAGCATCCGGATTAATGTCATTAATTGTGCAGTATTCGTCACATCATTTGATTTATTAAATTATAAGGAAAAAGCTATGCATATACATTGACATATTATATCTTTAATTCGTCT
This sequence comes from Plectrocnemia conspersa, assembly GCF_051122295.1. NCBI lineage: Eukaryota > Metazoa > Arthropoda > Insecta > Trichoptera > Polycentropodidae > Plectrocnemia > Plectrocnemia conspersa. The sequence continues at coordinate 23,450,916 of NW_028277170.1, read as the reverse complement.
CGAGACTGTGTTTTTTTATTAGAAAAATTTGTATATCTTTGATATAATTATTATTAATAATAATTAATAACTTTCACAAACATGTTTTGCTGCAACGCTATTTTCAAATTTTTAACCTTTATAAGTCCAAAGGCATATAAATAATGCTTAAAATGGTTTTACCAATATGTTAAGACTATTTCTAAAAATAAATATTAAATATTTGGTTTACTTATAAATCAAGCTAATACAATTTTATTTATTAATTAAAAAAATATAATTTGTAAATAATTCTTTAACTTGTTTAATAAAAATAATCAATAAATGACGCACCGGTGAATCGCTGGTGTTTAAGTGACTAATGAAATACTATGAATCCTAATGAAATCGAAATATTAAAAAAAACGACAACTGACTAGGCAATTTATGTCCCTGCCCTTTTAAACCTTTTTAAATCAGAAAATCTCGGGTTATCCTTAATTAAAAAATCAAAATATTTTCACCAGTAGATATATATTTTTACCAGTGAGAATATAATTTATCTGGCAGGTGCTAGTAAAATGCACTGTCTACATGTTACAGTGAATGTATATTTTTCAGTGAAGTTATATTTTCACTAGTGAAGTCCAAATACATTTTCACTAGTTGCTGACGTGGATTTTTGACTTCTGAGAAGGGGGTAATTGTTTTTGCGTTTTTCTATTGGTCAAAATTCGGTTTAAATATGCATTATTATATTCGTATTTATATTTTTTAGTTGTAATATTGTTGCAAAAAGTAAAAGTAATAAACGCTAAATAATCGAGCGTTTTTAATGCAAAAGCGACAGCACGATTTTATTGCTTTTGATATGAATTTTTGACTTCTGAAAGGGGATAGTTGTTTTTTGCACTCTCCTTTTTGCCAAAATACGGTTTAGATGTGCTTCATTCGATTCTCACTTATTGTAAGTCGTAATATTGTTATAAAAATGTGTAAATATGAACGCTAGAAGACCGAGCGTTTCTACTGCGACGGCGACAGTACGATTTTATTGATTTAAACGTAAATTCTAAACTTAAGTTGAGCTTAAAAAAATGCATGACATTTAATGAAATACTATGAATCCGAATGAAATCGAAATAATAAAAAAACTACTACTAACTAACCAACTTTTACCCCCTGGATTGGAAAAAGTTGGTTAGTTGGTAACGACGTCTATGCATTTGACACTTTGAATACGTGTGATTATTGACAGCTGTCTGAAACTTGAACTGGAAAACCCCGCCAATTTTACACCATTATATTTTTTGCTGATAATTTAGTTTTGCAAAAAATATATTTAGCTCATTAGAATGGTCTAACACAAGAAATAAAATAATACGTAACGGAAAAGTTGTAATATATAAATAGACGAACAATAATATTATAGTATTTGCAAGGAAGAACAAAAAAATCATCATTATGGGGACTAGGCATGGCTTATCAAATAGGTACTATTACTATTTAGTTAATTCCTATATTACGATGATAAGTTGTTTTCATGTTACATTACAAGAATTGAGTAAAGATCGGTTTAAAATCATGCCAGCCTTGGTATGGATAAAATAAATAATAAAATATATGGTGAATAAAAAAAATAAAAAAAATATGGAAAATTAAAATCAACCAAAATAAAACGAGGTCAATTATATTTACGAAACGTGAACAAACTTTGCCACTGTCATTCCAAAGTGCACAATTCAGTAATTTAGATTAAAAAGCTTGCATTAAATAAGCTTCATTTCAAAGGGCGTACTGTTATTGCGGCCGTTAGACCAATATATATTTAAAAGGCTTACCACAAAAAAATCTTAATATTATATATAAACAATTAATCAGACATATCTTAACATATTTCTGTATGATATATAGTAACACCAGTGATACTATTATTTTCTGAATTAAGAGTAATCCAAAATAATAAAAAAATAATATACTATAATATATCTGTTATGTACTGTAATGTATAATAATATATTGTAATAATGCCACGATTTTATTGCTTTTGACCTGAACCGAAAGTTCACTACATTGCAACAATGGGCAGCAAAGAAAACACTAATTTGCAGGTAAATATTATGAGTAGATATTCTTAATAATTTAAAAATATATCGCATAAAATATGATTTCAGTACATATATATATCGCAACGGTGGCTAATTTTTATATTTATTTGTGGAATAGAAAGGGTTAACTCATATCTATTATTATTTATTTAAAAAATATATAAAATGCCATTTTTGTCATGGGGCTCGCAATGATTGTTTTCCCAGGATATTTATATAATTTTTTTTTTATAATTTTATAATATTTTCTTGTGTGAAAATGTTTTATATATGTGTATAAAACAGTGTATTATATATTATTTTTATGGCTTTATTTTGAATTACTATTATTAAAAAATAGTATTACTGGTGATACTTTTTTAAAAAAAAACAAATTAATTGTATACAAATTAAAATTTCATAGTTATCACGCACTTTCTATTAAATATTGGTCTAAGTGCCACAATGGCGGCAAGTCCAATATTATTGCAAACACATTAGGATTATTACTTTTTTAAATATTTATATTTTATGAGGCGATAACTAATCAAAATTGTGGGATTTTTATCATTTTTTTTCAATGGATGAATTTAAGCGGTTTTTCAAAAAATTGTAAAATACCCAAAAGTAATGACAGCAAAGTCTAGGAAGGTGCTATCATCAACGTGATATATAATATTCAAATTCAAGTATTTTTTTTTTTGACACTTAAAATTTTTGTCATGAGGCCCGGAATCATTGTTTTTCCAGGGTTCGCTCTCTATAAATATAGCTGAGCATATTCTAATCGTTGTAATATATTTTTGTGTATGCGTATTACACACCCTGGCTCAAAACGCATTATTTTAATATTGACCTAATTAGCCCCTAACGTTCATGTTAAACCGGTCATACTTTAATTTACAGAATATTTTGCAAATATTTATTTTACTATTAAAATCCACGTAAGATAAATACTTTTTAATTTAAAAAATATGCATCTTCATTTGTTTTCTATAGACTTATTTACTATATTTTTTATTATTATATTTTTGGCCATCCTGTATTATTCATATGCACAAAACTCTATTGATCCGTCGACATACTACTACTTGTGTATTTGTAGGAACGTAGCGTTGTTTTACTTTTATCCTCGCTGTTATTATTATTATTGCTTTTGGCAAAAAGCTTCTTGCCAGATAGTTTTTCTCTGAGGGGCGTTCCATTTTGAGGGTTGGTGGGTGTGATCTTTAAAGGTTCACGCCCAGTTTTGTCGGCGACGGCGTAAAGAAACTTTTACGTCAGTCGTTTGCGGACCGGGAAACGTCCTGGACGTGTCGCTTTCACCGTACGAGAAAACTACGCGCAGTGGTGAGTACCTCAACCAAATAATTATACAATAAAATAGGTCGTTGTATATTGTGTAATTTTAATTAACATACAGGTGTATATATATATATTAACGCGTAATAATTTAGCATGTTCTTTCATTACTTAAAAATAATACAAAGGGTAACTCACTTTTCAGTTCATCATAATTAGCACAAAGCATAATTAAATATTTTTGCACTATAGAATAAATCATATAGTATATTTTTTTATTATCATAAATACGTACTCTAATAATGCGACAAAAATATTACGATTTAAATATGTTATTTTCACAACTAAGTTACAGCACAAATTAATTTATTAATAAGTCTGAATAATTCATTGATAGTTTTATCAATCTTTTACTTGATTGAAATAAATCGAGTGAGACAAAATTTTTTTTATAAATCTATGAGAGAGGTGGAGTGATTATTTATTAAATTTAATATATGTAGTAAACTGTAGATAGATATGAAACAGTTCATTATAAAATATTTTTCGTTTTAGATATTCTTATGAAAATTAAGCTCTATAATAAAAAAAAGCTTAGGGTATTCACGAAATTTTATTATCTATAAAAAAATCGTTTTGCAATGATCTAATTCTTTTTTTCCAATATTTATATAATTTACTATTTTTTAATATTTGATTTCAATTTCAAATTTATGAATAAAATAAAAATTATTTTTTTCTTCGCATGAGTTTCTAAGGATGATTGCCACAATACGAAAAAAAATAATTGCCGCAGGGACAAAGTATTAAAAATTTCAAAATCAATTATATACTTGTGTAAAAAAATTAGTGCCGCTGTGAGAACGAATTTAAAATTGCAAAATAAATACATATCTGCAAGATAGCAATAAAATAATTTTATTTTATTGAATCTAGCTTTTGAAAAATTTCTTATTCATTAAAAATAAATAACAATTTTTATTTAATTCATACTATTGAATTTTTTTTTATTCAGATCAAATTTAATTATTATTTTTTAGATATATTTCGCAAGTATATTATTGATTTACCAGGTTTTTTCAATTTTTCCCTGTGATAATTATTTTTTCTTCGCACAAGCTATTTGTGGAAGATCGCCACATCGCGATCGAAAGTTTGTGCGAAGAAAAAAAGAATTGCCGCAGAGACAGGATATTCAAAATTTAAAATCAATTATATACTTGCGAAATAAAATTATAAAATAATAATATAATTTGATCTAAATACGAAGAATATTTCAAAATTGTGAATCAAATAAAAAGTGTTATTTATTTTTGATAAATAAAAAATTGCTTTCTCTCAGATATGTATTAAATTTTGCAATTTTAAATACGTTTTCACTGCGGCAATTATTTTTTCTTTGCATAAGCTTCCTAAGGACGATCACACAATACGAACAAAAAAATTGCCGCAGGGACAAAGTATTTTAAATTTAAAAATCAATCATTTATGTACATGCGAAATAAAATTAAAAAAAAATTTATTCAATTTAATCAAAACAAGAGAATATATTAAAATAATGAATTGAATAAAATTGTGAGGTATTTTTAATAAATAAAATTGCACAATTTTTTTAGAAATAAGATTTAATTTAAAAAAATATTGCTATCTTGCTGATATGTATCAAATAAAGATACGATTCACAATATTGAAATATTTTTCGTATTTAGGTCAAATTAAATTATATTTTTTTAATTTTATTTCGCAAGAATATAATTGATTTTGAAATTTTGTATACTTGTCCCTATAGCAATTATTTTTTTATTAGTATCTCCAGTTGCCTTAGCAACAACGTATTTAAAATTAAAAAAAAAACATATTTGCGAGAGAGTAAAACAAAATAAAATAAAATAACAGATTAAATTGAATTATATTTCGCAAACATATATTTGATTTTGAAATTTTAAATACGTTGACATTGTAGCAATTATTTTATTATTTTTTTTGCACAAGTTTCGATTGCAATGTGGGTATCATCCTCAGTAAATGATCAGCAAAGTATATCTACATATATAGATTGAATCGCATTTGAAAAAGGTTTTTATTATTACTATCTCGCAATATTTGAATTTGCAATTTTAAATACGTTCTCCTTGTTGACTTTTTTTGAACGAGCTTTCGATCGCATTGTGATGATCATCCTCAGGCGCTTAATGATCCTGAATCAAATGTTTCTTGTTCAGCGATGTGTCAGACACGTTATTTTTAGCAAATATATATATAGATTGAATCGCGGTTATTGAAACACAGCCTTGAAAAATTGTGCATTTATAAATAAAATAAAAATCAATTTTTATTTGATTCATAATCTGTATTGTGAACAAATTATATAATTATCTCACAGATATATATTATATTTTGCGATTTTTGCTACATCATCTGAGCGGCAATTTATTTTTATTGCACCACTGAAGATGATCGCAACATCGCGATCGAAAACCTGTGCAAAGAAAAAATAATTTCCACATTGAGAACGTATTTAAAATTGCAAAAAATAATAATTTAATTTAATCTTATTTTAGAGATTATTTGTTATATTTTTTTAATTTGAATAAAACTTATTTTTTACGAATTATAATATTTCAGATTTGTTGAATAAAAATAGACTATCTATATAAATAGGATAGATTTACTATTTTTTTAATATTTCATAGGTAACTGTGCTACAGTCAAACTTTATTGCAGATTATCAGACAATGTATTTTTAATTTATGTGAAAATTTGCTCAAACTATATATTTCATAAATTAAAACAACTCTAATGTCTTTGTCGTGTATAAAAATCAAAATACAGTAAAATATTGTTAGTGTAATCTCAAATAATTCTAAATAAGAATATATCATCACAAAAACCGCATCCGTCCCGCGGGATGTTTCTTTTCACCGCCCATTTTTAGGGATGCTATGATGGATGGGCGCCGGGCGTAAAAGAGTTTAGGAACGCCTGATCCCCGGATTGAATTAAAATCTCGTCTGACGCAAGGGTCGCCACCTGTGACACCAATCACCACATCTTTACGCGCTCGATTGCGTATAAATCCCCAGATTATATAAATCACCTTGTCAGGCTGAACGCAAACAGGACTCGGGGATTAACCCTAGTCCGCCCATCCACCCCCTACCCCTGGCCAAAATGCGATGATGACTTGCGGTATGCAACACGCGCGACTGACTTTATTTTTATTAAATATATTTTAAAAATGTCTGATTCATATAACTATCATTATTCATAAAGTTCCTCTGCTCTATTATTTGACAGTAATGAAATAGCAGCTTCAAAAAATCTTTAATACTGTATTTAAGTATTGAAATCCTGAAATTTATGGATCAAATACACCGATCATTGTCGTTAATAAATATGTAATAAAAACTACCTTTAAGGAAGTTAAAATATGTTTTGAAACATATTAATATTTTTTTTTATTATACTTTTAATTTATTTTAAATTAATATGTGTGTATGTATGTTCATAAAAACATAAAATGCGATTGCATATTTGCGTGCGATATGTTTAACTAATTTATTAATTTAAATTATGTATACTAGCAACTTTATTACATTTTTTTATGTAAATAATCTATTTTTAACTCTTCCATAGAATTGTTATAAATTAAGATTTTTACGACTAGGAAACAGTGCTCAGCACGATATTAGAATATATGTAAAATTCTCTAAAGCATCTTTATCGATATTGAATGCTGCCTAACTAACTCTAAAAATATTTTTACAATGACACATATATGAGTCATCGGCCTGTAAAGTGTTAAGCTAATATACTCCTAATTAAACGAAATTATCTAATGTACAATATTAATTTTCAGCTGGTACATATACATACAAAATATATTGTATTGTTCGAATAGTATAATGAAATGCGCACACATTTGTAATCGTACAAATTATTCTACCACGGGCTAATTAGTGTTTTGCGTTTGTCGTGTCCGCCAGGTGCGTTAGACGATGGAAGGCTTTCTGCAACACGTTGCACCGCAATTCCTGCATCCGGCCCTGCAATCGTTCGGCTGCGGCGCGTTCAGACCTATAGCCGGCGCTTTTCACCCTCTCTACCCGGCCAAAGCGTTTTCCAGACACTTCACTGACCAGTACGCCCTGACGCAAACAGTGAGTATATCCATTTTCAACCCTGCAATCGTCGAGTATACCGACTCCTAGTAGAGCAAAAAATATTCTAATAATACACAATACTGTTTTATGTCAATAAAAAAACTAGATGTAACTGCATTATAAATAAATGCAAAATAAACATTTTCAAGGTATTTTTTTACTATCGAGTTTATTAAATTTTGGGTATCAATCACATTACTAAATAACACTAATAATGTATTTTTATATTATTAAATATATTAAGATTTAGTATCGCAAAGTTTGCGATAAAGCGTTAAAGACGCACGCTTTTCTTATGCACAATTTAGAGATTAAGTGGGTAGTGAGAGCGGTGCATCGAAAAGGGACAGTCCGAAAGTATTGTTTTATGACATATTTCGTTTCGACATCCGCAAATATGAAAAAAGCAAATTCTGTATGTACAATTAGGTGATTTATAAATAGAAGAATATAAAATTTTATGATGCTTTCAAGTTTACAATCCGCGAGAGTTGACAATGGTCGACACTTTTTTGTTAATCCTTTGACTCATAGTAGAAACACATTTTTGCTGTCATTAATGTATTAGGACAGTTGTCGTTTCACGTGTTTTTACGATAAGCAAATTCATATATTACTAACGGACAAAAGGCGACATCAACCATAATAGTTTTGTAACAAACAATATTTTTTAATAGGATTTAATGTAAATCATATAAATTATTTAGTAATTACAATAAGTCAAATAGAAGAGCGCAAAAAAAATATCTCCTTTCTCAGAAACCAAAAATCCACGTCAAAAGCAATAAAATCGTGTCGGTAGCGTCACAGTAGAAACGCTATTTTATCTAGTGTTCATATTTATTAGGACCAAAATATCCAATGAAGCGTATCTAAACCGAATTTTGCCCAATAGGAGAGCGTAAAAAACAATTATCACTTCTCAGAAGTCAAAAATTCACGTCAAAAGCAATAAAATCGTGTCGGCAGCGCCACAGTAGAAACGCTATTTTTTCTAGTGTTCATATTTATTAGCACTAAAATATCCAATGAAGCACATCTAAACCTAATTTTGACCAATATGAGAGCGCAAAAAACAATTATCAATATAAGAGCGCAGTGGGAACGCTCGTTACCGAGCGTTCCCACTGCGACGGCTCCGATACGATTTTATTGCTTTTGACGTGAATTTTTGACTTCTGAGAAGTGATAATTGTTTTTGTGCTCTCCTATTGACCAAAATTCTGTTTGAATATACTTTGATCAGCCCTTTAATAACAGAATTTCATATTAATATTGGTAAAGAAAGCTACACTATTTTTAAAATGTAAATCGAAGTGCATACAAACTATGTAGCAATATTTGAGGTGCGTCGTCTGTCTGTACATTTTATTCTACTTATTTATAACTGAGAGATAAGTTGGCTTAGTTTGTATTTTGGACTTGATCGAACAAGAGTTCTAAATAAATAATTTGTAATAGAACCTTCATTGTGTTAGGTTTATAAATACATACATAGACACATAATACAATAACATACATACATGACTATAAATATTTATATTATTTGCCTAAGACATAATAGTGTTTTAGGGTACTTGCACAAATGCGGATTTGCTTTCATTACAAAAATATATGAAGCTAATAGTCATATTGTTACATTTAACAGATCTTTTTTCACTGTAGAAATCCCATATATTGTTCTTAAATAAAATTCAACGTAATATCTCACTATATAATTTGCTCTATTTTATTTGACCAGCACGACAGACAAGTCTCTGAATATTGACCTAAGAGACATTAGTTCAAATCTTATATGGATTAGGTACATTCTAATCTCACGGATGATTAATTAAAATCGAGCTAAGTCACATATTAGATATTGAAATTTCTCTAAGTTCTCTTTTCAAAAGCCTCTTTATATAAAATATAATCTATAAATAATTTTTAACAAGCTGGTTGAGTTTAAAAGAAAAGTTTAAAGCAACTGTACTGTAGGGAATAAATTATCCGTCTTTTAATTTAACTATTTTAAAATCTAGTATATAATAAGATCAATATTGTTACTATAAAATTGTGATTTATTAATTTTCGGGCTAGACAATAAATACATAGCGATGTTAAGAGTTTATGGTTTTAAATATTTTTTTATCATATACATGTATATTATTTTAATGGAAATTATATTGATTATCAAAGTAAATATAAAAACAGGTTAATGTTATTTACAATAATTAATTATTTTATACACCTGCATGTATAAAATATATCAATTTATTAATTTATTTTACATGAAACATGAATGACTCTGATATATTTTATTTTTATTAATAATTTTACTTATTTATATATGTAATTAGTATGCTGAGAAGCATCTACATTTTTTTTTCTAAACGCATAATAGTTTAGCCACGTGTAAAATATCGTCTGAAGTTTTTACGTACTTTAATACACTCAATTTACCTTCAAAATTATTTTTTAATTTTTGCTATTTATACCATTATATATTTTTTAATTTATTCAATGCAACAATTAACTGCATCAAATGTATATTAGATTTTTTTAAATTTTTTTAAATATTAATTTATAATGTACAGAAGTTTATTAAAATATAATTAATTTTTCAGATATAATGACTATTGAAAAATACGTAAATATTTCTGCTCCGACCTATTAGTTATGAATAGCGTCGCAGTTAAAAGTAAACCGCCGTGAATAATTTATAATAATGTTTAACAATAATAAACAACTTTAACTATGATCGCAAAAAATAAAACAATATTCAATAAATTTTAAATGCAAAAATTAACAATATTTAACATTAACATTATATATTTACATCTTAAATTCAAAGATTATAAACCTGCACTTTGATAGAAAAATGATCAAAACCCGAAGTAGAGATTTTAAGAAACAGGATTTAATCGCTTAATAAAGCAATAAGGTACTGTAACCGATAATTTTAATTATCTGTTTATGAAGTAACAATTACACAATTATATTTAGTGTATACTTTAAAATCTTTAATTTCGGTGTATTTTAATTTCAATGTACAGGTTCACACATTTATATATATTAGTTACTATACACTGAACGAACTATTGGAGAGCTTTACATATTTGTATTGTATAATAGTTCGACAAAGTCAAAAAAGTTTAATAACGTTATGTTTTAGTTTAATTTATTTTTATTTCTCATAGAAACGTCGTTCTAAATTTACTAATTGGATCGTATCGAATAATAATTTAATTTAATATTTGCGATTCGACTTTGTATTGAAATCTTTGTTAATTTTAACACATTGCGAGAATGTTTAATTTTCTCGGCGAATCAATATTATATTTCTTCCGAGTTGTTGCCTAATAAATTTATATGTTTTTTGGTTTCTCTTGTATATTGAGTATAGAGAAAAATTTAATTTAGTTGAACAATTACAGTATTCCAATTGGTACATTACGTAAGTGTTATTCAACAAACTATGGGAAAGAGTTCTGAGGATCTAAGTACAGGATTATTCAGCTTTTATTGACAGGATAAACATATGTTTTAGTAAACGGTCATATTAAATCAGTAAAAGCACCACAATGCGGCAATAATACTCGAAGAAGAAGAATACGTAAATACATATCGATGTCCTTAAATGTAAACTGCACAAATGAGCGCTATAGAATCAAAACTCACATGTTGAAATTTTACATGAATTTTGTAAAAAATGCTGACATATGTAAATAGATTTTTCTACACTTTTGGTAAAAAACATCTACATAAATAAATTATAACACCAAAAACACAACTTATTTTTTTTTGCTATTTTCTGAAATTAGATTTTTGTGAATGTTCTCTAAACGTGACATTTAAATAATTTATGTCATGATTCTAAAGCACTTAATTATTTGCAATATAAATTAAAAAATAAAATATCACAAGCAAAATAATCATCAATTCATCTGGAAGTTGTGCAAAGAAATAATGGTGCTATTTTTTAACATTTTATAGTGTTACTTTCAGTGATTTATGATACTTATGATTATTTGCTCATTTACAGATGTGCGATTTGTGAAATATATATTTATATATAAACGGCAGGAATGATCTATTGAATTGTGGAAATAGCCAATGTTCACACAAAGCCATGGAATGCCATGATTCGCATTAGAGAATTCGTAGACTAAAACAAACAGAGCAGACAAGCTATGTATAAATGTGCAAAAATTCTCGCGTCGATGAATGTTTGTGCCTAATAATTATCGTCATTGGACTGTTCCGTTAATTTTGTGGATCAATAGATAAGGGTTGATTTTCATCTCCTAGCTTATGTGGCAGCGTGGAGATAGGCTTCAGCTATTAAAAGTATCCAATACACATTATAAAAAAATACATTTATTCTCTCTTTTTATTTATTAGTATATACTAACAAAATTCCTTTTTTTAACACTGATTTATCAATGTTAAAAAAAATATTCTATGGTCTCAAATAAGATATTTACAAAATTTGAATAATTATTTTATTAAAATAATTTAAGACAATACCTAAACGATACATTTTAATACTCGCAGATAATTTTTTTCTGCTCCGCCTTTAAAAGATGAACGAGAAATATCTGGACTCTGTGTTTAAATTTTCCAAGCATATTGCTGAACTTAAGCTCAAATAATTTTATCGATTGCAGCCATGAAATGAATAAATAATAAATGATTAATTAGCACTGTACAACGATATATAACATACATTGCTCGGGGTAGGTAACATTATTAGTTGAAATTTTACAATTAATATCAAATTCATTCAAAATAAATCGATTGAAATAATATATTAAATACTTATATTTTATTACTATTTTTATCACTATTTTAAGAATCGGTAACTACGACAAAAATAAACTTAAATTAAAGGTAAAATATAAAACATATTGTTTTAGAGGCATAATTATAATTTTTTCTTGTGTACTAAAAAAATATTATGATACAGCAAATTGTACCCAATTAAAAAAAAAATTCTATGTACTCATTTTTTAATAAGCGTTTTTTTACATAAAAAAATAACTTTTTTTAAATAATTATAGTTATCTGAACAAAGCAGCAATTTTTTTCGTAATGAAATATTATTTTAAATTTTTTAAGGCGTTATATTTTTTTTACTGTCACAAAAATTTAGAATTGCTATTTATGGTATTGTATTATTAATTTTAGCCTATGATATGATATATACAAATTCTTATAATAGCATTACTAAAGAGCCCGTATACTCGATTTCTATATTAGAAACAGATTTATATGTATGTGTATGCATCATCAAAGAATATTGCGGTTACAGGTGGCGCGTATCATTGCAATGCAAATGTTTGGGAATATTTGGTTTTTTGTTAAAAATGTGTTGTTTGATGTTTTTCAGATTGTTAGCGAGCGCTTTGTGAACATATGGTGAACGTATTGCTGATTCATGCTGCGATAATAATATGAAAATATGTTTTTTTCTCGATGCATTATACAGGATGTTTTTGCTAGCGTCTCTAAAATTGTTAAAAATATAAGTAATTTATCCTAATTATGTTATTAATTTTTAAAATCAAGAAAAATATTCTAAAAGCAATTATTTCTGTCAACGTAAATTTTTTAGACAGTTCTTTAAAGTAATAAAAATTATTACAATTTATTTAAAATATTTAATTAAATTAATCATGTACATTAAAAATGTTAAATCAAGCATTTTTAATTTATGACTTAACCGTCTTATTGCAAGTAAGTATAAAATGTCATCATTGGTAGTTTAGAATGTATTCAGTATTCATTTAAATTAGGATTAATTTTATCAAATCTATTGAATTAAAAACACATTAAGTCATAGGTCAAGAAACATAAATTACTAATTTGATCATAATGACATGATGGCCATTATACAAACAATAAATAAATAATTTAAAATTGGAAAATAATAAAAAACGGTTATTATGTACTTCTAAAATAAATGAGCACTATCGCATATATTTTTTCTAGCTCTTAATAGCAACCGCCAAAAACATTTTTGTTGCTTGTTCTGATCGCAACGGTAAGAACAAGGGACGCGATCGCAACCGTTTTTAGTAAGACATTAAGATTCATATAAATATTTATTACTATTTTAATTAATTACTAATTATAAATTTTATAATGATGACAAAGGGTTACATTTTTTTTGCTTTTAACAGTTTCAGAGACGATCCAAATTTTATTTATATTTAATTTTAGCGTCAACCACCATTCGGATCACCTGTGGAATCAAGAGCACCCCGCGAAGGGTCTAGTTCACCTGGCAGTGCTGCATCGGCTTCTCCAGACCCTCCAACGTGCAACGATTTTCTAGGTATTTATAAAAGTAATACCATTCTTATTTACATGTATTTTCACGGCTCATTATTTGAGAAAGTCTGGTCTTTATCATTATATATGAATGTTGTATAATATATAATGCGAGTATCATTTTGCGAGTAAAACGACATTAAAAAAAGTATCACAGAGCGGCACTTAACCCCAACTTGAGACTACCCCAACGACTTACACCCCCGTGGCCCTAAAGGGCTCGTTAATCGCAACGTGGTTTTCCCCCCACAGGCCGTATAAAAGTCAATTTAAGCAGCAGTTAAAATAAAATACAAGAAGATGAAAAAATCGAATGAAATTAAAAAGAAGTTCATGGAATTGAAATTAATTCGCTTTTTATCTCAACGATATATTTCATATCAAATACATTATAAACTATTGTAATTTGTATGTAGTAGTATATATTTTTTATCATCGTCATATTAAATCAGAAATGTTTCACAATGATTTTTTTACATCAATTTTCAAGAAGATAGTCGACTATATTTCATAAAATCATAAAATTTATTGATACGAAGTAGGCCAGCTCCTCGTAGTTGACTTAAACAGAACAATGTGCAACATATTAAGGAGCCGGATGGCGACAGCAATGGGCAATTCGACTATCGCGGAAGTCCTGGCTCTAACAAGCATCAACAGAAGACGCGATCGTGATTCTCGAAGACGTTCTGTAAACCAAAACTAAGATTTTCCGAGAATGGTTTGATTGTCGACAACACCTTCCGACAATAAACCCATCTCCATAGAGAATCTAAATCACTTAGATAAAAGTCCGCAATAAATCGAATGCATTAAAAAAAATTATCTACATAATACATTTATAACTGCCATATTTGTCAGTTTTAAATAATGCAAAGAGCAGAGGACCAAAGATGCACCCTTGAAGTACCCCCGAGGCAGTGAAATGCTCTTTCCACAATCGACCGCCATATGTTACAAGCTCAAACAATTAAGAATAACATAGTTAAATCATCCGAACAACCAAAACTATTTTAATAATAGCTCATGACAAAGCTTGTCGAATACTTGTTCAAAATCTATATATACGACATCTACTTGAACTCCTGCATCGAAAGATTTTGTGACCGGTTTAGTGAAAAACAGTAAAGTGGAAATAAATCGGTTTTAAAACACAATTGTTGGACAGAGTAATCAATAGATACTCTTTCTTCTATTCTTTTTATTTTGTTCAGTAAAATAGTGTTTTGTTAAAATATACAATATAAAAATTGTATTGTATTTAACATATAAATACTATATATAATATTTTTGTGACAAACATAATTTAATGTTAGATTCGGGCGTTAGTTACATAATAAAAACAAATATTATTGGCGAAAACATTAATAATATAGACCGACGATATTCTTTAGAAAAAAAAATAATTGCTCATTTTATTTTGTCAGAAGATTTTTATATAAGTTGGTTTATGATATTTTTGTTCCAAAATACAGAGCATAATTAGTAGAACGTAATTAAATTTAACTTTCATTACGTATTTTTATTTTTCACAGAAATACGATTTATTGTTCTCAAAAAAGTTCCATTAAAAGATACCTTATAAAAAAAAACGTGTTTTTGTTGTTTAATTTTTTATATAAATTCTATATATATAAATATATATTATATATGTACCAAACATATAATATAAATGCACGTTTCTTAAAATAATTTTAGAAAACCAATTTTTAATATGAATAAAATAATGACAGAATTTAAAAATAACATAATTATTAATGAAAAGTAGTTATATTAAAAAAAAAAAAATATTTTTTAATATAACTTATTTATTTAATATGATGAAAATATTTAATATTACGAAGACCACTGAGCTACTTTTTTAATAAGCATCCGTCTTTCAAGTGCATTTTTTAGTGTTGATTCTATATGATAAAGGTTCATATTTTCCAACACTAGCGCATGTACTATGTATTTATCTTTTTATAGTGCGAATCACGCGAGCCCTTGGCTTTTGGATTAAAGGAATCCCTTTGACTGGGTCGAATCCTCACCCTCGCCTCGTTGCAGCTGCTAAGAAAAACTAGAGGGTGCACTCTTTCTCTCTCTCTCTTTTATATTATTTTTGCTGCACCCCTTCGGCCACAGCGCATTTATCACCGAGAACATCAGGAATTTTGTGATTGCACTCGGGAAGGACGCTTTAAATGTCGCTCATAACGATATTTATGATCTAATATAATCGGGTGATCTAATTTATGATCGATTGAGATTGATTTTGTTTAATTTATGATTATTTATCTGATAAGAAGCTGTTGTTTTAATGGTTAAATAAAAATATCAAAAAATCTTTGATAAAAATGTGTTAAGAAACATAAATAATGCTGCTTAAAAAAATATAAGTGCAAATGATATAGAATGAATAAAGAATATATTCGTATAAAAATAAGGGGCCACAAAAAGCGAGCCTCTAAAATGAACACTGAAAAATTTCTCAAGGCTTATAAAATAAAAATTGCATTGCGGTTATACTCAAAGTTGTATCGTCTAACTCTAAATGGGGTTGCAAAGGATTTTTTTATCGGGTGGCAAACTGAAACAGTAAATTAAAAAATATGGACCATAATGCAGCTTATTTTTTTATTTCTATCTTTGAATAATATCACATAATGTGTTTTTTTTTTAATTTTTTAAATTGCAACTTTGCTTTTTTCAATAACACACAATCAAAATAATAATAATAATAATAATAAAACAGTTATGATGCACACCGAACCTTGATGGTTCGTGCAAGAGGAGCGTTCCAAGCGCTGGCGTCCTAGTCGCAACGGGTAAGAATGAGGGACGCGATCGTGACTCTCTATAACAATATGTATTAATCTGAAACTCTTTTCACTTGGAGCCGTGCTTTATAAACTTTATTTTACTATTTTTTTAATGTTAAGCGTGTTTTAAATGACAAAAAATACAGAATAATAACAATAAGGTTTACATATATACATACTTAATAATGCATTAAGCATTAAGTGCTATCAATAAAATAAATACTTTTAGCATAATAATATCATGTCACAAATAGCAACACCACTTGTATACGTTTGCTTGACAAAAACGATTAATTTTGATTCAATAAAAATTGAACTAGAGTGTCTCAGTTTATTTTTTCAATGCAGTTTTATACTATGATCATTGAAATACTGTGAAAAGTACATTATCAAACATTGCAAATTTTTAGTAAAAATATTTTTGTTTACTTTTTGTTTTAAATTAACTACAAATGGACATTTTGGAGTTGCAAAAAAATGAAATGTTGAAAAAAATATTTGCGTAAAAAATATCCAGCTATTTTATCGCTTAGCTTACCCCAAAAATTTGAGGAATTAATCAGTTTCGCAAAAAATATAATAGTGGCACTTAGAAGTACATTACACGGTAGATAGGGAGCGTATAAAGTGGGAGCGTGTACTCGGGGATTATAACTTATATGCATACTTTTTTTAAATTTACAAAGTCAACAAAAATTAGGTTAAAAAATATTGAAAATCACTATGTCATACAATTTTTTGCAATATATAATTCACTGGTATTCTCGTGCATAATTTTTACATGTATATTTTCTGTAAAGTCTCACTATGTATTTTTCGTAAGAAAACTTTGCCGGTCACTGGTGCATACCATGGCGCAACGTCATTACTATATACCGATAGACACCGGTGAGCATCGTAGCAATTAACGCGCTAAAAATATTTAGAGCTCTTTCACCTGCATGAAACTAGTTATACGAGACTTGATCTAACTCATTAATTTAAATCAATATAGCACAGCATCTTGCTTGCATGCAAGCAATATATGAAATCGAATTAGAAATTGCCACACAAAAAAAATCTATTCTTGAGACTCCAGATAAGTAAATTTGCAACAAATATCTCTGTAAAATAATACTATTTAGTCTGTAGGCTAGTTAAAAATATATTTTGAATAAAATAAAAATAATAATTGATAGCAATTCAACGGATTTGCGCTCCTGTTTTCGTAAAATATGTTCATTCAGAATTTATCAAAGAAGAGTATTACAAAAAGAGAAAATATTATAGACTATAAAGTGGAAAAGCGTCTGTAGGGTTTTTACGAATGGTGTTCCAGCTGTGGTCCGGAAAGTTTATCGTCCGTAATTCGCCACCAGCAATTTATCGCTAGCGATTAATCGCAAACAGTTTACCGCCGCGTCAATTGATCGCAAAAACAATTTACTACATATAATTTATATAAATTTATGTCATTTTAAATTATAATATAAGGATTAATATATGGTTGACTGAAATATTGAGCAATTGTTTGATACATTTTAACTTCCCTAATTAGTATTAAGCATATAACTTCACCTTAACAGTTGCGAAAAGTCCATTTGCTGTTCAAACGCAAACTAGAACTAGTTATAGTTTTTCAACTTCTATTAGATTAAGTTTAGGTTTTCAAAGACATTTTAGAACAGAATTTTAGCAGCAGTCTTTATTTTATTTTTATTTATTTAAGTAATTCCGCGAAAGATATAATTTATTCTGCGGCTACAATTTAATACATTTACGTATAAATTTAGAAAAATATAATAAATACATTTAAAATATTTATTAATAAATTTTAAAAATAAGAAAAAATCGAAACATAATAAAAGGAAAACAAAAATAATAATTATGTAAGTATTATTTATTGATTTATATTTATTTTATAATTTTTTTTTGCAATTATTTCTAGTTGATTTTGGTAAATCATTATAGATTAAATAATAGAGGTTCCAATATTGAAATTAAAAAAAAATATTTTTAGACTAGCCTTATAAAAACATTTCATTGCTAGCGCTCATTTGTAGGCTATAAATTGTTTATGCGATCAATTAACGCGACGGTAAACTTCTAGCGATTAATTGCTGGCGGTGAATTGCGGGCGATAAATTTTCCCATACTCAAACCATGATTATCCGAGTTTCGAATGCTCGAAGGATGCGAATATTATTTTTATTGTCATTCAAACAAAAAAGGAGAGGACTGACTTTTTTTATATGGAACTCTTAAGACCTGTATGATTAAAGAACTGAGCAAATAAATAAATTATTTTTGTTCACAAAGTTTTTCTTTTCTACGTAAGCATGACTTTGTGGCTTACTTTAGTGATAAAATTTGGTTGAGAAAAGTTGCTTATCTATCAGATATATTAGAACAGAAAAATAGGCTTAACCTGAAAATTCAGGTAATTTTATTTCGAGATAATCGAAGGCGAAAGAAAATAAATCTTAGGAGCATTGGCATATTTAAGACAATATGTAGTATGGTAGATGAATATAAAGGTGAAATAATAACTATTTGAAAAAGGATATACTGAATTTTTTAAATTGCCATTTTACCGGTGAGTCACTTATTAATTAATTATTTTTTTAAAACAAATAAAATGACTCACACTTGTGCGGTATGTTTGAGACATGCCAAATGTGTAGATGTCTGCTATTTGATTTTAATTTATTTGCGTCTACATACAGAGATATCTCTGCGAGAATAGATTTTAACGCTTCTTCATTAAAACATAAATAAATATATCAAAGTTAAGAAAATCATGAGGCATTTTTTTAATAAACTGATTTCAACCAACGCATTAAATGAATTAATTAACAAGTCATTAAAAATTAAAAAATATCACTTGTAAAATGTTGGAAACTACTGGTATAAGTGATTTATAATAACTTAACTGAAAAATACAGATTATCCTTATCGCATTTTTTATATCAACTTTAAGAGATATTCACGCATGAGCTTCGTCACCGTCAATGTCCGATTATTAAGTGATGTCTGCCTCTAATATCCTTAACTCAATTATTCTAATAGCCATGCAGCCATTGCACAGGACTATTGAATGACAGCTAATCTATTTCAGGGCAAAGCCACGGGCAAAAATTAAGATGCGGAGTCTGCGACGCTCGATTGGGTCCAGGGGTGGCACAAGCGCATTTTATGCAAGAACTTCAACACTTGTGCAGTCTGAGTGCTCCTCCGAGGGACACAGCGCCTCCTCAGCACGACGAAGATGCCAGATGGGAGGTAATAATGCAATTTTTTTGGAAAGTGTATTTTTAATTATATAATAAATAAAATAATAATCGGTTTAATAAAGATTAGAACTATACAAAAATTTCAGTGGGTCTGTTATTTTTGTTTGCCTTAGTTTTTTTTTATATTAAATTGATTAATTAATTTATTTATTTCCATTATTGGTTTTGAGACCGAACCTGGGTCATAGTAAAGGAATGCCAGCGGCAGGATGGTGGACATTTAGTTAAATATTTTTAAGACATCGTTCTTAAAATTGTGAAATAAACATTCATTATCATAATACCTGTAGTTTTTTATTATAAGATTTTCAAAAGTCAAAAACTTATGGCTCACGCTGTAGAACGTAATTGCATTTCAATTGACCTGTGTAATAATATTTCCCATGATTAGAGCGCCCCATTACGTCGCAGTCAAAACGTTTATTGCTTTCCAGACAGATCCCGAATGACATATCCGTTATATGTTATTTTCAATCGTATTTCGGAATCATAACCGCAAATTTCAATATGAATGCGTTCATTGCATATTACGAACAATAATTTGGTAATTAATCTAAGTAAATTGTAATATGTATCATTACTCAATTTGATATAATAAATATTTTTTATTAATTCAAGAAGGGAGCTAAATGACAATTCGATATATTTAATAAATGATTTTCTTGACAGAACAATCTCAACGAAATTGAAAGAATATTCTGATTTAAATGAGATCATAAAATGATAAAATTTTTTGATCATAAAAGGCATAGAATTGACGGAAGGTAATCTCCGTGATTGGGATCCGTTGATTTTGAAAGTCGGGCAAGTCTATATTTTAATATTATTTTTTGCGTTTGAACTTGGCACACTTTTGTGTAAATAAAAAAAAATTGAAAAAAATTGTTTTCTCGTAACAATGGAAACTAACTAACAAAACGCTTTTCAATTTTTATTAAAATTATTTTATTTTGAGTGGACTTGCCTCACTTTCAAATTCAACAAACAATTAATATCATTGAACAAAATAAATTACTAGTAAAAAATTTACACTGTGATTTATAAATATGATTGTGAATTGATTAAAAACAGAAATTTTAAGATAAACTCTAATGAATATTAGCTTTCTTAATTATTTTTTTTTAACAAAATGGACTTGCTCCACTATTAAAATCAACGACTCATGTAGAGAAAAAGTCCGCAACAGATCGAATGCATTTGAACAATTTTAAATCCACTGCATACAAAAAAATAATCATTGAGATCCTACATTTATTTACTAATAACTTATGACAAACTTTGTCAAAGGCTTTTTCAAAATAAATATATACGACTACTCATATACAAAAGTACGTTTTAAAGGAGCAGCGATAATAAATTTGCGACTCTACAAAATTTAATTGGGAGCCAAAAAACCCGCTTTAGCTCAGTTTGCTTGATGATTTGTCAAATAAAATATTCTGAAATATAGTATTTTATAAATCAGTGACATCTGTTTTATTGATTGTAAACTATTATTATAGCATACAATCGACAGATGTCACCACACACTGACTAACTGTATATATGGCATAGCATGTCATAAAATTTTAGCTAACTTTTTTGTGGCACTTGACAGGTGACACTTCAAACTTGCTCTCGAATAAAACGTGCTGGATTTTGTTACAATTTGTTTGTAAAAACGAGTATTTTATTACACATGTTTGCATTCTAAAAATGAAAAAATATGCGCAAGAGTTTTGATTGAACTCTAGTGTCGAAATTGGATTGCTAAATTTGTATTAAATAATATTTATTTGAATAGATGTATATGCATCAATTAAATTCTGGTGATCCAAAAATATTTTGCGTCCATTTTAAAATTGTTAAAATCACATCGAATTTTAAAAACTATTTCTTGTGAAATTGTGTTAAACAAAATTAACCTAACAAAATGTAATTAAAAAAAAACAAATAGCAAAAGCTTTTAACAATTTTTATTCATTATGCGAAACAATGTGATGCTTTTCCTAATAAAACATTATGATACGCCTTTGAAAATCTTTTGTGAATAGAATGTTTATCGGCGGTATCTACTATGACCGAAATTCGCAGAATTCGTTCGTTGAACAAAATAAAATGTTGGAAAGGCTCACACTTTATTAACGTTAAACGTTTATTTTTGCAAATTTTTGTGATTTTTGTATTTGTTGTTTAAGACGGAAAAAATATATTAGTTCAATAATCCGATCGCGGTAAATTTAATTTATATGCAAATCGATGTTTTTCAAATCAAATTATATTTTATGTTATTTTGACAGACTTATCAAAGGGTTAAGGCAAATCGGCAGCGACGCCTACGTTTGAAATGTCGCAAGCGCCACGCAGATAGCCTCCCATATGAAGAATCTCCAACGACGGCTAGATGCGATGAAGATGAACCTGTGGATGTAGAAGGAGACTCTGTGGGATGGCCAGAGGGTGCGCTAGCTCTACGCACCAGAGGTAATGACCTTTTTAAATTCAAGCACCGATTATAATTTTGCATATATTTTATGGAGTAATTGTTCCCAGCCCTCGATAAAGACACATTAAGCACCGAAGACACTATGAAAGTGCAACTAGGCTACAGCGAGGACTTAGAGATATCGAGCACCAACGACGGTGTCCAAACGCCTGAGCATACAGTCAGGTACTTTTGTACTCTTTAAAAAAAAGTTGGTGATGAATAGAATAAATAAATTAGGACACTGTCGCGTTGTTCTCGGACGGTAGCATAACTTTAGCGGCATATTACAGGGCCGATACGCCTAAGATACAACTGGAGTCCTTGAGCAGCGCGCCAGGGACTTCGGAGACTCCGGAGAAGCCAGCGGACGGAGTTTCTACCAGCGAACCGTGGCCGGTCAAAACGGAAGGTTGGGGACTTCTAGCAGCCGAAGCTTATCTCCACGCTTCTAGACCGCATAAGTTAGAAGGAGAGAACCAACCCTCGTCTACCGATCCACACAATTGACTGGAAGAGTCCTATGACAACAATTATTATTCATAAATAATCATCGACGCGACAATTTTTGCCCATTTTTACATAGCTTGTCTGCTCTGTTTGTTTTACTCTACGAATACTCTAATAGGAAGCATAGATACATTTCCATGGCTTTGAGTGTATATGAGCTATTTCCACTAATAAAATAAATCACTCCTACCGTTTACATCAAAACGTTTACGTTCATAAAAAGCGTCTCAAGAAAATTTGACATGTTTATTGTCACTGAAAGTGACATTACAAAATGTCTGAAAATAACTCCATTATTGCTTTGCGTAAATGAAATGATAAACTATTTTGCTTGTGGTATTTTATTTTTTAATTAATCTTGCAAATAAATGAGTGGTTTAGAATCATGATGTAAATTACTTAAATGTCACGTTTATAGGACATTCACAAAAACCTAATTTCAGAAACAAGCAAAAAAAATTAGTTATGTTTTTGGTGTTATAATTTATTTATGTATATGTTTTTTTTACCAAAAGTGTAGAAAAATCTATTTACATATGTCAGCATTTAACAAAATTCATGTAAAATTTCACTATGTGAGTTTTGATTCTATAGCGCTCAATTGTGCAGTTTACATTTAAGGACATCGATATGTATTTACGTATTCTTCTTCTTCGAGTATTATTGCCGCATTGAGGTGCTTTTACTGATTTAATATGACCGTTTACTAAAACATATGTTTATCCTTTCAATAAAAGCTGAATAATCCTGTACTTAGATCCTCAGTACTCTTTCCCATAGTTTGTTAAATAACACTTACGTAATGTACCAATTGGAATACTGTAATTGTTCAACGAAATTAAATTTTTCTCTATACTCAATATACGAGAGAAACCAAAAAACATATAAATTTATTAGGCAACAACTCGGAAGAAATATAATATTGATTCGCCGAGAAAGTGAAACATTCACGCAATGTGTTAAAATTAACAAAGATTTCAAAACAAAGTCGAATCGCAAATATTAAATTAAATTATGATTCGATACGATCCAATTACTAAGTTTAG
Organism: Plectrocnemia conspersa; assembly: GCF_051122295.1. NCBI lineage: Eukaryota > Metazoa > Arthropoda > Insecta > Trichoptera > Polycentropodidae > Plectrocnemia > Plectrocnemia conspersa. The sequence goes on along the minus strand of NW_028277170.1, from coordinate 23,426,995 downwards.
AACGACGTTTCTATGAGAAATAAAAATAAATTAAACTAAAACATAACGTTATTAAACTTTTTTGACTTTGTCGAACTATTATACAATACAAATATGTAAAGCTCTCCAATAGTTCGTTCAGTGTATAGTAACTAATATATATAAATGTGTGAACCTGTACATTGAAATTAAAATACACCGAAATTAAAGATTTTAAAGTATACACTAAATATAATTGTGTAATTGTTACTTCATAAACAGATAATTAAAATAATCGGTTACAGTACCTTATTGCTTTATTAAGCGATTAAATCATGTTTTTTAAAATCTCTACTTCGGGTTTTGATCATTTTTCTATCAAAGTGCAGGTTTATAATCTTTGAATTTAAGATGTAAATATATAATGTTAATGTTAAATATTGTTAATTTTTGCATTTAAAATTTATTGAATATTGTTTTATTTTTTGCGATCATAGTTAAAGTTGTTTATTATTGTTAAACATTATTATAAATTGTTCACGGCAGTCTACTTTTAAGTGCGATGCTATTCATATCTAATAGGTCGGAGCAGAAGTTTTTACGTATTTTTCAATAGTCATTATATCTGAAAACTTTATTTTATTTTAAATAAACTTCTGTACGTTATAAATTAATATTTAAAAAATCTGTAAAAATCTAATATACATATGATGCAGTTAATTGTTGCATTGAACGGATTAAAAAATATATGATGTTATAAATAGCAAAAATGAAAGTAAATCGACTGTATTAAAGTACGTAAAAACTTAAACTTCAGACGATATCTTACACGTGGCTAAACTATTGTGCGTTTTGAAAAAAAATGTAGATGCTTCTCAACATACTAAATACATACATATGTATTATAAAAATACGATATTACTGTAAAATTATTAATAAAAATAAAATATATCAGTGTCATTCATGTTTCATGTAAAATAAATTGAAAAAATGTTATATGTAAATTAAAAAATGTATATTTCATACATGTATGTGTATAAAATAATAATAAAATGTAATAATAAATTATTATAAATAACATTGATTTGTTTTATATTATCTTTGATAATCAATTTAATCGCCTATAAAACAATAATAAAAACCATAAACTCTCGACATCACTATGAACTTATTGTTGAGCCTGAAAATTAATAAATCACAATTTGTATTGTAACAATATTGATCCTATTATATACAAGATATAACCTTAGAATATTTTAAAATAGTTAAATCAAGAGACGATTAATTTTTCCCTTACTGTACAGTTGCTTTAAACATTTTTTTAACTTAATGACAGATTGTAATGGATATGAAGTTAAGAGAGGCGTATCAATTTTTTTGTTAAATACATAAAAAAATTTCAATACCTTATATGTACGACCTAGCTCTTAGAGATTAAGAAAATCTAAGTGTACCTAATCAATATAATATTTGAACAGGTCTTTCAGGTCAATATTCATATACCAATTGTCTATCGTGATGGTCAAATAAAATAGATACTTACAAAGAAGCAAATTATATAGCAATTATGTTGATTTTTTGGCTCAAGTGATGAAGATGGATCAGAAATCGTATCGCCATAATTGTTGGCAAACTTGCAATTGAGATGAGAATAAAAATAAATAGCGACATAAGATTATGGCGCACAGATGCACAATCCCAATCAATTGATTAATTGTATACAGCCAGAGCGGCCAAGAACGAATCCGGGACCTGGGAAATCAAAAATTCCGGGCCTCATGACAAAAATGGCATTTTATATATATTTTAACATCATAATATAATTGCTTGAATAAATAATAATAAATACGAGTTAACCCTTTCTATGCTACAAATAAATATAAAAAATTGCGATTTTGCCGCTGCTCTATTAGTCCAGTCAAATAAGGGTTTAACCTCGGAATGAATGATAACAAGCAAAGAAATTTTGCAGACCTTTGTTTTGGCGTTCTAAAGATAGGATGAAAAGTCTCTAAAAAATCGTTATTTTTTCCAAATATCTCGCCTCCTTTGCGTCGCACGTCATTAGATGTTTTACAAAACTTATAAAACATAAAATTTTCTACAAGTTTGTAAAAGTTTATTTCTTTGTATGGTTAATGGTTTTCGAGATATAGCGCGGGGAGTGGGAAGCGCGCATCCGTTTATAGGATAACGCTATGTAAACTGCGGAGCCAGAGTTATCTGCACATTCTTCTACAGTTTCATAGGAAACATCGCAAATTGTTATCTGCTCAATGAACCCATCTAAAGCATTATAACTTTCAATCTCCATATCTTCAAAAATCATCATCGATAATGCAAGAAGTAATAGCGTATGGCCTCTGTAACTTCTTGCAAAAGCGTGAACATCCAACATTTTGTCGACAGAATTCCAAGCATATATTGTACTGAGAGCTTCCATTCATTATATACCCTATGCATCCAAGAAAAGACATAAGCATATGAAAGCTTTCTAGTTTCACAACTACTCTGGACAAGTCTGGGTTAGCATCTGAAGCAGCTATGATTTCACGTGCTTTTATGTACAAAGGCTGATCAAAAGTTATTAAATTTATTTAATATTCTTGGCAGTGTTTATAGCACACTGTGGTGTAAATTGTGTCCATATTACTCGCAGGATGATGAATAAAAGTAAGAAACAGAATCCGAGAAGTTACAAAGTTCTCAAGTTGTTCAATAAATTCATTCCACCCTGGCAACGGTGAAATATTTTTCCAAAATCCGTACATCAAACATTTGTTCGGTTAGTTCTTTTACATCATTAAAATGTTGTACTTGAATCCTGCTCAATCCAGGTACAATATGTGATACTGCTGCTAACTCCTTTGCACTTGGTTTTGCTGTAAATTTCTTTATGCGTTCATCGGATTTTGGTGTTATTATTTTTATCATTCCCATTATATGAACAGTATTATAGCCATCAAGAGTATACATATTTATATTTGCATTGTCTGCTGCATACTAAGACACCTGACTCTGATGGTTGATTACGAGACTGTGGGTGATAAACAGCTGAAATTTCATATTTTACAGTATCACTATATGAAGCGAAAAACCCTAAACTTGACAAAACATCCTTTTGATCCATATCTTAAATGAAGAAATACAGATAGGCCAATTAATAACTGCGATGAAAAGGATTATAGCTGTGTATTTCGTTTTCAAATGCCCCATCTTTCCTTTTCTGTTCTTTATAATAACTTCTTGCAGAAAATGTAATAAAGTTTTTGGAATTTCTTCATTAATATTGTCCAACATTTTACTCGACTTGGTCTCAACAACAGAAGATCGAATATCTTCTCTAATAATCGCCGCAGCAGCTTCCACTACGCGCAAGCGTTCTTCTTCCGAAGTGCCTTTTTTATTTTCATACCAAGCTTTTGATAAAATATAAGCTTAAGTATCGCGAAAAGGAATTATAGTGAATGATCCAATCTTCGTTGTTATTATAATATCAGTTAAATATTTTTCTTTTAATTTGGAAATGATCGTTTTATCATCTGGTACATACTCCGTAAGGACATCTCTCAACAATTTTTTTGTCGAGCAATATTTCACTCTTAATTCCTAATAATTCAATGAAGAAAGTAATAAAATTACGGTTCAAACGACTTGCCGAGACCACTTTTTTCACGATTGTTTACTTTTTCAAAGCTTATACCAAGTTAAGCAGGTAGAGATACTCGCTTAATTCTATAAACGGACGTACGCTTCCCACTCTTCGCGCTATATCTCAACAACGGTTAATTAATATATATAAAACAAATATTTCAACCAAACTTGTAGAAAATTTTATGTTTTATAAGTTTTGTAAAGCATCTAATGACGAGCGACGCATAAAAATCGAGATATTTGCAAAAAAAAAAAAAAAAATTGTGACCTTTGACCTTTAATTTTTTGGTTAGCAGACACGATATTTCATAAGACTTTTCACCCTGTCCTTATAGCATCAAAATGAAGGTCTGTGCTAAATTTCAGCATTTGATCTTTCATTCCGAGATTTAGTCTAGATTATATATGATAATGAGAGATGGTAGAGTACGCTCGGGATAAGGATTCCGGTTTGTTATTGTGTGCGTGAACTGCGTGGCTCAAAACAATTTCGCTCAGAATATTTAATTTTTTTATTTTAAAAGAAAATATATGTTTATACATCTGAGCTAAGTTTCAAACTTCAACGGACAATTAAAAAGATATTATATAATCGAAGAAACCAGACATTGATGTCATTAATTAAATATTTGCAAAATTCAAAATCTTTCACTAATCAAAAAAAGAATGAAGTCTTTAGCTATTCTTCAAAAGCAAAAAGATATAAAATGGGAAAGAAATTAATGGCTCGATGACTCTATTAAATCATTACAATCCATTGAATAAATTAAAAAATTATCATTGGCGCAACGATAAGAATAATAACTTTTTTAAGCCTTACAGAGAATAGTGTAAAAAAACCAACAACGTACGGATTAATGGAAAAATAATTAAAATATTTTAATCCACGGGTAAGAGAACGAATAAGTTACAGTATATATTTGAAGCCTTGATATCAATTAACCCAGATATGCCCAAGAAATTTCATTTATAAATAAAAAACAGTAGCACGAGCTTAGTGACCTACCCATGGGACAGTGGGCATATCTGGGTTAAACCAATATCAACACAAAATTATTTAGAGAAGATCGAACTTCTGTGCCACACTGCACTTTAATGACGAATACCAGCGTTGACGAATGAGCGACTGTCCTTAAAAGAGAAAGCGAGACAACGAAGTACACGCTACATCGCTTCTCCCTCTCATATACATGTACACGCACACAATAACAAACCGGCATCCTTATCCCGAGCGTACTCTAGTATACTATTTCTACATAATATATAATAAAAAATAAATTATATTTTTTTTCAAATTTTTGTAAATAGAGTCGTCGGCTTTTTGGGGCACGTGAATTTTTTCATAAAATGTATGAACCATAATTATTTATTATAAAAATAAATTTTAAAGTCAAAACTTTTAAGCTATGAAAACATAAAAATAAATCGAAACATTTGCGGTTGATAGTACATCAATTAACAAAGCTTTTCAACCTAAAAATCTGTATATTATTGCAAAATTTAAAAGTGAAAAGGTTACTGTAATCAAAGAACTTCCAAGAAATAGCATCCATTAACTTACAAACATTTTTACCGTGTGTTTGTTATTTTGATATATCCTCACCATTTGTAAAACCTCAATAATTCACAGATTAAGAAACCAGAGAAAAAAGCTACAATTCATTAAGTAAAATATTTGAAAAAAAAATATTATTGCGCTATGGAATAAAATCATGAACGAATAAATATGTTTTTTGTAAATTAAAAGGGTTGCAATGCTAACAAACCAATTATTTATAATTAAATAATATGTATGTTTAAATGCTTCTATAACTTTGTGTATAAACGATTTATAAAAAACATCTATTTATAATATAATACAATTGGCACTCACCAAATTTTTCGGCGTCCTTTTTCTGCTTACAACTGTCACGGACACATTTATTTTTATAATCACACTTATGAACTACACTATATCACAATTTATATTAATTTTTATTATGTGCTCTTTTATTTATATTTCAATATTTTTTGATACGAATAATATGAAGAGGAATTTCACAATTTCTGCACATGTAAGCTGTATCTTTCCTTATTCCATATGCAGAACAAACACTACATATTCCTCTCACATATTTCTATACACTTTTTATTTTTATTGACAGGTGATTTTTTAGGTTATCCGAAAACCTTCCTGGTGGATCGATAGCACTGGTACGGCAAGATGTGATAGAAACTGGTGAAATATCTTCAGAATCGATAGATTCCACTGAATTTTGCACAGGCTTACACAAAAGAAAATTTTGCAGTTACGATTCAAATTTTGATAGACACGGAACGAATTAAACAATTGAATTGAAATAAATAAAAAACAAAATTTTTTGTTTATTCCATTGTTTTTCAAAATATTTGGTAATTGTATATATCATTTTGAAATATATTTTTTTATTTGTTTTCAGATTAAAAATATTAAGGTGTTCAAATATGTCAGTAAAAAAGGCGAGACGCCACAACCACTTGAGACAGGTTTTAATTTCTCATATCAATTTCAGTTCTGAGTACAAAAAATGTCTTTCCACGACTTGTACAGTGTGGTACAGCAAATCTCCATACTCAGCTTCAATCATTTCAAGGAAACTTTTCAAGCATTTTTACAAATTTATTTAATTGTTTTTATGCTTCTAATTTACATGTTTTAATAACGTAACGCCGCAGCAATGCGTGCAAATGAAATATAATCGGGCGCCGGTAGAAAATTTCATATTTTTATGTATATATAATGTGTGTTTTTTAATTTACGAATAAACTGATGTTGTAATCACAATGCACAATTATTACACGAAACCCCCGAGTATTCAAGAGGGGCGCCATTTATAAGCGAATGTTCGCTGTGCACTTTTGTAGTCTATCGGTTTGTCCGAGACTGGCCGCACCAGTGCGACAGCTACAGATTGCTCTAAATAAACGTAAGGGATTAAAAATAACGTAAATTTTACGCGACCTTGACCACAAAACCTATATTTTTTGCGATGTGTTCTCAATTTTTGCAAGTGCGATTTATGTACCATATATATAATATATATATTTATTGTATTTAATCTGGTAACCATATCATCAACTTCTAATGTTCTTTAAAATTAGATACATTTATTATCTTTGAATGCTTAATTAATTAATTTAATTACAATGAGTTTGTAAATGTTTTTTAGAAGAAGTTAAAAAAACTTTTACATTAAACAATTTAACATATTATAATATATGCACTCTTGCTTTAATAGAGTATTTTATTGTGTATAGATTATATTTTATTATCATTCGTTAAATATTAAAAAAAGCTACATATCATTTTTGTAATTATTTAATTAGTCTCTGTGATAAGAAATGTATTTATAAGCATATGACACTAAATTATGAACCATTGAAAAACCGTACATAATTCAATATAAATCAATACATTCATATGACAATTCACTGTAAACAAAAATTTAGTATTCATTGCTGTTATTAAGCAAAATTAAAAACATCATAATTTTCTCATATTGTAGTAGAACTATTAAAGCACTTACTTTATGTTCCTTTTGAAAACAAATTCGTGATATTTCATATATTTTTGACACTTTAAATATAACATTTTAATATTATACAGTCTTAGTACGACCTGCACTTGATTTGTCATATTTTATCCAAGGGCAAAGATCTTCACGAATGTCACGGTTGAGCTAAATATGTTAAGTTATCAAGTATGATTCAGTTGCATTAAAAAACAATCCGGAATCAAATCCTAACCTTCTTCCGGATCTTACGGGCCGTGAATTTCACACGTTATGTTTAAATGCGTAAGCTGAAATAACCTGCATGTCAGGAAAGCGAGTGCAGTGAAAGTGCAAGCGAACTGCACGCACGCTGCAGTATAACGTTGAATGTATGTCGTTGCAAATCTGACGTAATGTTTTGGAAACTACACCATTATGTCATTCGGTGAGGCTGCTGCATCTGAGGCTGAATGTCTTCCGATCTCGTAACCGAAATTGGACCGGTTTCGTCTCGAATTTGTGCAACGGTCGGTTGACCTTGCCCCTAAATCCTCGCATTTTAGGGCATGTAACACTTTAGTAACTTCTTAACTTTCAAAAGCTTTGCTTTGGATCACATATATGTAGCACAATATATATTCAGAAAAAGTTATATTTAGAATTGTTACCAGAAACAGAACCCTAAAGTTTATGTTTATTATTTTTAATGTTTTTTTTTAATGGTCTTAAGGGCTACGAATTCTAAGGCATATTTTAAAATTGATTCTGTCTTTATGATCTGCTCTTTGTAAATGCACAAAAGCAGGGAATTCATTTGAGGGTTGGCAGATAGCTTGTCAGAAAAATGCATGTCATTTAAGAAATATAAATATTAAAAACAGTGAGATGGCGTCCCTGATTCTAAACCAGAAATTCTCGGGTTATCCCTGAAGAAAAATCTGAAACAATCGGTCTCAAATTTATCTCTAAAATTTTTTTTTTAAATGTCATTTTAATTGAATCATATCGGAATACATTTTCACCACTAGATATATATTAGTGAAAATATTTTTTTATCCAGTGTCGTAGCTATGGGGGGGCGGGCCGCCCCGGGCGGCATTTGCTTGGGGGCGGCATATTCGCGACGGAATCGTCTAGTGTGGTTCTTAGCTCTGAATAAACTATTATTTTAAGAAATGCTGATTTTATAACCCTGCTCAAAAATTGTATGGAGGGCGGCAATTTTAAGGATTGCTCCGGGCGGCACATACCCTAGCTAAGCCACTGATTTTATCTAACAGGTGCTAGTAAAATTATATGATTTCAATTTTTCATATGTAATAATATATACAACATTTACATACTAAGTATTATTTATATACATGTGAAGTATAAATGTTACAGTGAATTTGTATTTTTCAGTGAAGTTATATTATCACTAGTGAAATCCAATTATATTTTCACCAGTAGATATATATTTATACTAGCGAAAATATAATTTAATTGCTAAGCGCCAGTGAAATTTTATGCAGCTTTAAAATGTTTATGAAACGCAATTTGAAAGTTGCGAAACGTTCATTTGCTGTTCAAACCCAAACCTTACCTAATGAAATTTCATTAAGTCAATTCTAAAATACAAATTAAGCAAACTCCTATGTCTAAATAAGCGAAAGAATACAGATAGATGTCGCATCTCGCATATTGCTCCATAGTTTATCTAAACTTGCATATTATACTATGCTTAAAAATATATGATAGCTATCCTTACCGATATTATTATATACTTCTCATATAAAAAGGCTGATCAAAGTATATTCAAACCGAATTTTGATCAATAGGAGAGCGCAAAAAACAATTATCACTTCTCAGAAGTCAAAAATTCACGTCAAAAGCAATAAAATCGTATCGGCGCCGTATTATTGCTTTTGACGTGGATTTTTGACTTCTGAGAAGTGATAATTGTTTTTGCGCTCTCCTATTGGTCAAAATTAGGTTTAGATGTGCTTCATTCGACTCTCACTAGAAATACTGTTATAAAAAGTCTTAATATAAACGCTTGATAATCGAGCGTTTTTACCGCGATTGCTTTTGACGTGATTTTTACTTCCGAGAAATAATAATTGTTTTTGCGCCCTCTTATTGGGCAAGATTCGGTTTAGATATTTTGGTCCTTAATATGTTTTAACTGCGCCACCACCGACATGATTTTATTGCTTTTGACGTGAATTTTTGACTTCTGAGAAGTGATGCTTGTTTTATGCGCTCTCCTATTAATAAAAATTTGGTTTATATATGCTTCACTCGATTCTCATTTATAAGTCGTAATATTGCTATAAATAGACATAAACGAGCGTTTCCACTGTTATGATTATAATGCAAGGGACCCCCCTTGAATTTAGCTAAAAAATGCAATGAAATACTTTGAATCTTAATGAAATGGAAATATTATAAAAACGACCAATGACTGGCCAACTTTGTCCTACCCCCTCCCCCTTGAAATAACATCCCTGCACAAAAGTCACATCTATTTTAATAAAAGGTGTTAAATTGAGCATAAAGAACTACAAACCGTCCGCAGTTTTCTCGTTCAGTGATAAACGGTTAAGTAAGAATTTCTCCAATGCACTTATGGCATTCCGGTTGTCCTCGTATACAGCATCTTTCTTGGTTTACTTTCACTCTTGCAAGCGTTGCCCTTGTGCATCACCCGATGCAAATGCAACGTAATACTTTCAGGAAATGGTAACCGTTTCCTCTATCATGATTGCGTTTCTTACACAACGGTTTGTGGGCATTAAATGCCAATTGCTGGTAAATATTGTTTTAATTCATCGGCGAGATTAGAAAAATATTTGTAAACCTAACCTTTATTGACATTTAAAAACACCAAGGAACCCAGGCCTTTCAGGTCAATAGTCAGCGACTTTGATTGATTATTTATTTATTTGAATTAAATTAAAACCAGCGTCACATAACAGCTTATCTCAAGCGTCACGATGGTCGAAATTAATACATTATATTATTTCAATACACAAAAAAATATAAAAGAAAAAAAACAATAATATATTATATAATTGATGAGCCCGAGGTCACTGTGTAACTTGTAACCGTATTACTTTTAATAATAAAATACTCCAAAAAGTTTTTTTCAGGCTCAAATACCATCCATTTATATGTATCAATTTTTTTTACAAGATACGCTGTGATATGATTTCATTGAGTCGCGTCGACGAGTATACACAATCCGTAGATTCTGGAAACTTTTATTGTTTGAATTCCCCAATTAGCACAGCTATCTGAATTTTTAATCACCTTTCGGGTAGTATTGATTTGCTCTCATTCAGGTACATATGATGTATATATAGTTTTTTTCGGTGCGATGTCCTGTATATGTTTTTTAAAAAAATAAATAAATATACACCGGGCCGGCCTTAGCATATTTAGCGCCCCAGGCAAAAACTAAATTGCCCCATCCCCCTCATAATATCAACATATTACATTTAAAACATGATATATAAATTTAAATATCATACACTATTTACCATCAATTATATTTCGAAAATAATAGTAAATCAAAATAACTACATTATAGCTTATTGTATTATAATTATTTAATAAATTTACGCATTAAAGACCTAAAAAATAGTAGATCAACGCTGAAAAACAGAGGCGAAAACAACTGTATGGTAACCACAGAACAAAGAATATAATATTAGCTAATCAAGGTGTGCATTTTAATACATTAAATGTTGCTTTGCGCTTTAAATGTTGGTATTTTTGCATTAATATATGTCTACGTCACGTATATCGTCGTCGTTCAACGACAAAGTAATAATATTTTTAATATTCAACACTTTTTTTTCAGGATGTGGAGTTTTATAGTTCTGTCCATCATCAGCATCGGGTTGTTCTTGTTCCTCGACTCTCGCAAGCCCAGAAATTTTCCTCCAGGTCCGAAATGGCTGCCCATTGTAGGCAGTGCATTTGCTCTTCGAAAAGAAAGATCGCTCACCGGCTACTTTTACAGCGCCGCTTTGTCTTTGCACAAAAAATATGGTAAAAGTGGTGTTCTTGGACTAAGGGTGGGCAAAGACCGCATAGTGATCGCTTCTACCCTAGAAGCGTGCAGAGAAATGCTCTTGAATGAAGACATAGACGGAAGACCGAACGGAATTTTTTACACCGCCAGAACGTGGAATATCCGCAGAGGAATCGTGTTAGTCGACGGAGACTTGTGGAAAGTACAGCGCAAGTTCATCATGAGGCACTTGAAAGAGTTTGGCTATGGAAGGCGAGGCATGTTCGATATAGTACACTCGGAAGCAGAACAGCTCTTAATGGACGTCAAAGATAAATGCGCCGCGGACAACAATAACTCTGCAGTAGTGCCAATGAGCGAACTGTTCAACGTCTATATTCTGAACACTCTTTGGTTCATGATGGCTGGAATTCGGTACAGTCCAGACGACGCAGAGCTGAAAGTACTCCAAGGACTACTCTTCGAACTGTTCAGAAAGATCGACATGATCGGTGCTCTGTTTAGCCATTTTCCTATCTTAAAGTACATGGCTCCAGAGATGTCCGGATACAACAGCTTCTTGCATGTCCATCAAAAGATATGGAAGTTTCTGGGCCGCGAGCTCGATAAGCACGAGTCTCTGTTGAAGCTGGAGAACGAAGATAGAGATTTCATGGACGCTTTCATAAGAATGATGATGACGAGCAAAGAGTTGCAGTTTTTCGACAGACACCAACTGTTAGCCGTTTGCATGGATTTGTTCATGGCAGGAACGGAGACGACGAGCAAATCGATGGGATTCGCCTTTCTGAACTTGGTGAAGAACCAAGAGGTTCAAAGGAAGGCCAGGCAGGAGATAGACGCCGTCGTAGGAAGAGACCGTCTGCCAACCGTAGACGATAGAGTCAAGTAAGTGTACAGCATTTTTTAAATAATATTATTATTCGTAAGAATTATAAATACTTTCAAGGATTTGTAATATCTCAGAACTTCAGCTTTTTGTGATACTTTTTTTTTTACTAATGGCTGCTGTTTTCACTGTCATGTTGCAACGGAATGTTATTGATTTTTTTGACATATTGGAGCACGTGAATTTTATTCGTAATTCTCCTTGCTCTTCATTGTTTTCAAAAAAGTAAGGCGCAATGACGCCACCTGACCACAATGCGCACCTTTTGGACATGTACTAGTTTCTCTTGAATCACATAAGAATTTTCCTTGCATCATATGCAGCGATGGTTAAGCAATTCATTTCATTTCAAACTAACATTTGACACTGTGAACACGCGTGATTATTGACAGCTGTCTGATTTACAGTGCTGCCAACATAAGAAACTTGAATTGGATCAATCTGTATATAAACTTTATTGTTTTTAAGAAAGCATCTAAAAAATTATAAAAAAATACACTTTTAAAATATGTAGTTTAAAACTAACTGTATTTTCAGTTTGCCATACAACGAAGCCATAGTTTTAGAATCCATCAGACACTTCATAGGCAGATCTTTCGGTATTCCACACAGATCTTTGAGAGACACCACGCTTTGTGGCTACGCAGTACCGAAAGTGAGTTAAATTACACTTATAAGTAAAAAGTACTAATGACAATAGAATCGAATTATTATATTATAGATATTAGTGCCAAAAAAATATAGTTTATTTATTTGTGCCTTCAGGATGCTATCGTGCTCAGCAATTATAATGGAATATTGCTAAACGAACAGCACTTCAAAGATCCATACTCGTTCAGGCCCGAACGCTTCCTGATGAACGGCAAAGTATTCGTTCCAGAGGTGTTCTTCCCATTCGGTCTCGGAAAGCACAGGTGCATGGGAGAATCTCTGGCCAAGACGAACGTGTTCATATTCATGGTGACCATGCTTCAAAGCTTTGAATTCAAGCCGATGCCGGGCGAAGAACTGCCATCGGATTTACATTTAGAAGGAGCCACGCCTTCAGTGAGACCTTACAATGCACTGGTCTTACCTAGACACCGATGAACTCAAAGTGCTGTTTAATTTATTGTCATCGAATGGCCGAACTCATAATTTTACAGTTTAATGTTCGTTAGTTATTTTCATAATGACTCTTTGTATTAATATTTTATGGCCTAAAATATTGTACACGTACAAATCAATAGTCACCATGACGAACAACACCCTTATTATTACTTGTAAATATATGTATGAACTTGAGAATAAATACATGCATGTTATTTTTTGTATAAAATATCAGTAATGAATATTGATAGAACTAATTTCTTTGTTACTTTGTTGGCTGCAAAATGACCGGCAGAAAAATTCCGGTCCGGTAATAATAGATTAACAAATACTTGCTGTAGCCAGAATAGATAATGTAGAACTGCGGAACGTCATAGAGGATGTGGTGTGCTGATCCATAACTAGTTTCAGAAAGTGAAGCTATTTAATCCACTATTACTTTTATTATTGCTAGAGAATTAAAGTCATATTAGAACTAGAATGACTTAAAATACATCACCCTTCACTTCCATTCGCACCTTTACTGCTCGATTTTCATTGCGCTACTCTACTATGTTAGTGTAACATTTATTGTAAGCTACTGCTGTGCCATCGTGTTTCATGCCTGATTCGTAATGCCACTATTTAAATAATATACAACACTGCTGCTAATTTTTAATTTTTATTGCATTCTTGACTCATCCCTCAATATTCATCTGACATGTTTTGTAATGCAATAGTCACTTCTTAAATTGGAGATTGAATGGATTTTTAGTTATAAAGAAATTAGTTAAGTAACATTATTTATTTATTTAAATTAAATTAAATACATCTTAACCTAACAAGTTACCCCAATGCGTCACGATGGTCGAAAACAATTATTTCAATACACAATATAATTAAAATAATACAAAAAAAATCATAAGATATCAAAATTAAATGATATCAACCGGACCGGCTCCCCGTTATGACATTAAACAGGTCAATGTGCAATGCCAGCGTATTAAGGAGCCGGATGGACACAGCCATAGGCGAATCGGCAAGTGCGGACGTCCTAGCCCCAACTAGACGTGATTCTCGAAGACGTTCTGAAAGCCAAAACTGGAATTCTTCATGAATAGCTGTATTGAATAGCTGACAGCGCCCTTCAGTAATTTGAAGAAATGCTTAGCGTTATACAACTTTCTGCGAGTATCCCAAAGTCGCTGAGATATAAGAACGGATAATAGGCATCTTAAAAACATTTCGATTAAAAAGGTACATTTGATTATTCGGGGATTCCAAATTATAGATCCCGATTCAAGAATGCTACGAACTACGATGTCGTAGAGGACGTGAATAACTGACGGATCGTCAAAGTGAAAGGCGTTCCTCATAACAAAGCCGAGCATCTTGGAAGTGTAGAGTGAATGTGTAGAGTGAACCTCCACTTGCTCTCAATACTGATTCCAAAATCTTTAGTGGAAGTTTCTATAGTCAAAATGTTCCACCGAGATCATAAGAATAAAGTGAACGGGATCGAGAAAATGACACAGTATGCCACTTTCCGACACTAAAGAGCAGACGGTCAATGGAAGCCCATCTCCATAGAGTCTAAATCACTCTATAGAGAATGCATTTATACAATTTTAAATCTACGTACAATTTGTAACTGTCGTACTTGTCATTAATAAATAACATAAAGAACAGAGGGCCCAGGTTGGTTCGTTGAGAAACACCTGAAGGGGTGAAATGTTCTTTCGACAATCGGCCGCCATTCAAATAACTCGAGAATAAGCGAGTTAAATCATTTGAGCAACCAAGGTTCGACAATTTTTTTAATAAAAACCCACGACAAACCTTGTCGAATGCCTTCTCAAAATCTGTATATACAACGTCTACTTGAATTCTCGTAACGAGTTTCGGTGAAAAAGTTTAGGTTAGTATATCCGTTTGTGTATGTTGATTAATAATTAAATAAAAAACAATTTTATTATATACACATTTATTAATCGAAAAATCCCAATTTTCAGCAACGAATCGTTTTACTTCTCTCTCCTTGATGACGTTTACTTTTTCCTTTAGTAATATATTCCTCTTTCTGTTGGTTTATTTTTACCAAAGTATATTATATACTGCTTTAGCGAATACAATATAGTATTTGTCATACATTTAAATTACATCAAATGTTATATATCGTACACATATAAGGGTAATTACATATAGTATAATATTCTCCTATTATGGTTAACCACTATCGAAACGATAATTACAAAACTTTTAGAAAAGAATCATGTCACTAGTGTACAAAAATAACAATATATTTTTTTATAATAATATGCATATATATTATATAATATTCATATATACAGTGGGTTTTTTCTTTTAATTTTAAATTTAAAAATAATGAAATAACTTCTAACAATGTTACGAGCCAACACGACGCATTCCGCCAGCGGCAAGATTCATACAATAAAGGTTTAATTTAAAAAAATGATAAATAAATAATTTTCAATTAAAAAAAATAAAAGTACATTCCAAATTGCCGTCACAAAAGTGTGCTTTGCAATAAACTTTTACAAAAAGTCAATTTTTGTATTATACAATCTAAAAAATAGATAAATTGTTCCCCGACACAATCACAAATTCAAAGTCCTCGTTCGCAAAAGATAAAAGTAAATGTCCACTGCATGAATATGGAATTTCATAAATCATAAAAAAAACAAGTTATCAATCAATATGAATAAACACACAATTATATAGAATAACATTAATATTTAAATACAAGTGTCGTTCTGAATACTACTTTTAATTAAATATCATGCATATGTATGTATATATTATTGCTAATGTTTAAATGAAAAACATCACGTATGTATACATGTCAAAATTTTGTTGGAGAGATGTGACATTATACATATATTTATATGTTTACGCAAGCATTATTATACGTACAACACATACAGATATATTAAACAATTACATATGTATTTAATATTAATAAGTTTAACAGATTTAAATTTTTTGATTGATGGAATGTGTGTGTTTGCTTTGGCTCTACTACGTCTATATATATATGTATATATATATTATATAAAGACAAAATATCAGATCAAACAACAGTATATATTATATTTACAGATGTGACTATTCCGATTAACTCTTTTTTCATTTAACATTTATTAGACTGCCGCTGTTGCGTATATATTTCACAAATCTCTAGATAAATACTCATATTATACTAAAAAAAATCAGATTCAGCATGAACATAAATACGTACAGCGGTGGTCGAGAGCGTTTTTCAATCTGTATGTGAGAAACAACATTAATATCATCATTGAAAAACGTTGTCGAGCACTCGTTGTATTACAAGAATTACTACTTGGGATTTATATTATATTGTATAAATCTATAAAATAATAGGTACTAAAAGGGTAAAATTGAAAACTCATTAAAAATCGTCATGTTGTGCAACTTGGAAGCAGTTTACTTTTTAATTGTACGCTTTATAATAAATATCGTACAATAAGTACGTACAAATACTAATCATACGAAAAGCGTAAAGTGGGGCTCTATTTTAATCCTAAAGTTTATGAACATTTTAAAAGTTTATCTGTCACCTATGCGACCGCAAGACATTCAAATCTATGAAACGTTCGTAAAGCGATTGGACTCTAAGAAGCTCCACAATACGGAATATTAAAAATTCATATGAGCGCGGCTGACGGCGGCAGTCATAATTTTCGAATAATATATAAATTTAAGAAAAAAATCACAAAAGAAGAAATACTGAAAATTTTTAAGAAATTACACAAATACTGACTTGATTAGACGTTTTATGGTCAGTCGTTAAATGACAAAGCACGCCAGCCGTGCAAAACAAAAAGGCAAAATCTTTGCATCACAGTTCAATAAAAAGTTATATTTTATGACTTTTAAGAAAATATTGAAAAAAAAAACATTAACTTTAATATAATATCTAATATAAATATAAAATATATCGTATACGGGTGTATACTTTATCATGACCAATAACTTTAACAATTTTATATATATTCTTAACGGGCACGATAACGAGTACACCCGGCAGAGACGAATGTACATATTTGTAAAGAGCCCGTTTGGTCTTTACTATTTAATTTTTTAATAAACAGACAGGGGTGGAAGTAAAGGGGGGAAGAGTCAAAGGAACAAAAGAGACTTATCACATGCTCAAGCTGCATTGGACGAGCTCGGTGTTTCTTCGTCGACGGGGCAGCAGACGGTGATGGACGTCGAGAGAGAACGTTTCCGACGCGACTGGCGCCTGCCCGAATGTTTCATATATGTAATCTTCACCTGGTTGACCAGGTACACGGGTAGAAACGAGAACGGAATGGTCTCCTCGCAGATGTTGAAGTCGCTCTCTCCGTCGTCCATCTTGATGAGCTTCGGGTTGGGGTCCAACCGTTTGTAGAATACTATGTACGGCGTGCTGCATCCGCTGAGGCTATATGCCATCTGCTCGGAGCAATACTGGACTTGAGAGTCGTTTAGGATGTACCAGTCCTGAGGGTTATCTCTGGCGATGGTGTAATAGTGACCATTGTCAAGATTAGTGCCAGAGTGTACGATCACGGCGTACATCTCATACTTAATCACAGTCGTCCCTTCGGTCAACGTGATGTGCTTGTTCAGCTTAACCTGGTGGAAGAGCTTAGCGCGGAGACGGCGCTTCGGGTCGTAGAAGAATTGCTTTAGAACGACTATCAAGTTTCTCGGGGCGGCATCAATGGAGACAAAGCGCTCCGCATCTTGCAAACTCTGACAACTTTGGCAATGATACTGATTATCGCCCTGAAGCTTTTCCGTAGACAAATAATAATCCATCAGCTGGGCGATGGAAAAGTTGTCACTGTCTTTTCCTTCGGGGAAAGCCAATTGCAGATCCCAGAACGCATCCTTCTTGGAGCTGACAAAGTCGCATTTAGAGCAGCGGGTGGAAGTGTTGATCGAGCCCGCAAAGACTTCTTGGACGATAGTTTCGTTGCAAACGGAAGTTGAAGCTACAACATCATCCCTTACACATCTGCGCTTCTCCGACGAACACTCTTCGTCGCTCTCTTCCTTGGTTTCGCCCTTGGTGGATGTCGATTCTAAAACAAAAACATCCATTGTTATACATACCAAATTAAAATACTAAGGCACATTCATTAATTTGTAGACGAATCAGTAAAATACATACACGGGGTGTGACAAAATAATTGGACCACTCCAACATTTCATTAATTTGTAGACGAATCAGTAAAATACATACACGGGGTGTGACAAAATAATTGGACCACTCCAACATTTCACATATTTTTATATATAGCAAGCAACTAATGTAGGAAATAAATGTTGTGCATTAAAACATTTAAAGCTAGTTAGTAGGCGATGACTTTTAACAAAAAAAAATAGTGAATATATGTATACAATACAGTTACAGATTGAACAAAGGAGACTGTATTCAGCGTGGAGCAATATGTGGTTCTGTCAAAATGTTCGGATAATTGGTAATTTGTGGATTAATTCCATAATATTTAATATTTTTTTGTGTAAAACAGTGATTTTTATAAAACGACCCTAGGAAAAAATATTTCAGCTGAAGTGAAAATTCCTATTTGTACTTTACTTAGTGAAGAAACTCTTATCAATAAGTAGTGAGAATAAAAAAAATGTTAGCACTTGGATAGCAACCCATTAAATCACAAGAGAATGCAAAACAACCCCTCGAACGGACAGAAAATTTGTTTCTATTGCATTGTGGGTTACAAACAAAGGTGTAACAGCTATTTTAAATGATGAAGAAATCGAAATATGTATCAAAGAAAACTTTACAATGTCGATTACGAGAGGTGGATGTTAAATGCAGCACCACAGTGAAAAAATCACGACTAACAAACATGATGATGTTTGTTAGTTGTGAAAAAATATGTCTTTAAATTGTTTTAAAATATTTTTTTTCAATTGAGTCTGTTTCTCCGACGAGATAATCGTGCACACGCTGACCGAACTATGTGATTATGTGCCTGTGCATCTATGTGACCTTCAGAGGTCACCTTTATGACCTTTGGAGAAGTACAGGGAAGAATGTGTAAAAAGAATTGTAAAATATCCACATTCATGAATGTTATGGTCTGTTATTAGCGGAAAGTGTGCTACTACCCTTTATTTTGCTTGAGGAACGATGAATCAAGATTTTTTAAATTGTTTAGTTAGATAAGTTTACCCATATTTTATTGACGAAAAATCTAATAGAAATTTGTTGAGCAATTCTTAAATCCATCGAATAAATTAGATATTTAATAAAAACAACATGAAAATTTATGGCCAAACGACCTAAAAATAAAAAAAAGCACGTATAGAGAGTATGCCTAGAAGATTACTTGGAAGTAATAAAAAAGAAAGGAGGTGTTCTAGATATTATTTTTTTAATTAAATATTTTTGTGTAAAAATGTTGTTTTTATTTTATTAAATTACATAAAATTGGGTATAAACTACAAAATGTTTGGTCCAATTATTTTGTCACATTAGTTGTCAAAATAAGTTACACCTTTTTCCTCTAATATAAAATATCTTAAAAATGCGATAAAAATTCAATAGATTGGTTCTATTGTTCTTTATATTAGTAACAACATTACGATAAAGGCGCAGCAGTATCTTTAAATGACCACCTAATTTGGAATAGTGACGGGATGTAACCGATTGAAATTCATTGATGAATGAATGTTTAGTACGGTGACTCATGTCTGTCACTCTAGCAAGTGTACAATTGAACTTTTTAAAGTTAAAAAATTATATCCTTTTATACCATTTATATTCAATGAATTATGAGATCTCTCTTACTCATTTAGCGCTAATGCGATGCAAATAACACTTCATCACAAACATATCAAATAGAATACTTTGTATGCGGGCAAATACTAAAGGCGGATGACGAGAGCAGCTGATATTAAGATCCATTATTAAATTTATTTTATTTTTAAATGTTTTATATTTGCATATGTTTATACAGCTGCATAGGAAAGGGTGGGTCAGTGCCAGACGTTTTTGAGTAATTTTTAAAAAGTACTGCGACTGGGAAGTGGTTAAAGCATCATAAAACAATCAAAAATAATAATTTATCCGAAATATACGTCTCAAATCCCATTCCCGTTAAAAATAAACCGCTTCTCCCGCACGCAAAGTGTTAACACGCACACATAGTTCAACTTGAATGGTATGTCTGGACTAGTATTAGTGCCATTAATCATTTTTTTTTCAGTAGCAGTTACCATTAAATTTAATATGCAATTATTTTTTTTACTAGTGTAATTAATATAATATATTACCATCAACAGGCTTCTCGACCTCTTCTTCTTTGTTGGAAGTCGAAGGTTCGGGTTCGTCTTTCTTCGTGACAGTGGTCGCTTTAATTGACCGCGCATAAACTTCTAGCTCGTGCAGCTTATCCAGATAATAACTGAAACGATGCATTCGTAGTTAATGATAGAACATAGCGTACGATTGCACAATCCGAAGCAGATCACCTACCTTATGAACTCAGACGTATCTTGTTGAGTGCCCCTCGGAAAGTTGGTGGGCTTCGAAAAGTTATAAATCTCTTGCGGATTCAAACACGGGATTTGAGAAAACATCATGTGCGCAAAGAGTGTTTTCATATTGCAAATAAGAGGGAAATTTAAGTCGCTCAGCACAACTTGGTTGCTGAATCTAAGAAAAGAAAAAATGCAATTTGTTACAGAAATACATACTCTACGCGCCTCCATTCAGCGAGATGAGGTCAAACTTGATTACTAATAGGCGGCACTCTCTTATTAATTAAATTATTATATCTCATATAAAATGTACTCAAATTCTGCTATACAGTAATATATAAACATTTATTAATTCGGGGTTATGTACGTTTGTATTAATTGAACTGTACAAGTGTGGTCATCTCTCACTGAATTTGGTAAAATATTAATAACGCCAAATTATGACTAAACTTATCATAATAAATACGCCCGCATCATAAAAATCGCAAAATGCAAATACATGTAGTGAGTTACACGTATGAAAATTGCTTGAAGTACTCACTGTTTGGTCATGAACAAGGCTTGAAGAGCGCTGTTCATGTAGCACGTGTTGCCCAAGTTGACCAATCCGACTTTGTTCACTTGCTTGTTCGAGAGCTCGGACACCATGAAGGCGCGCTTCCAGATGGGCACGTTCATGATGTAGCCTTTGGACTTCATGTGAGAATCTAAACAGTTAACCTGCGTAGACAATTTTTTGTTAGCGATATATTGCAAAGTGTAAAAAAGCGAAACAATCTTATACGTACTATCTCGTTGTACTGTTCCCGGTGGATTGGATGAGCGTCGAGCAGGGCCGTGAAGGCCTCGACCAGGTTTTGCAAGACGGAGCGACTCTCGGCGGACGTGTCGCTGGCTAGACTTTCCAACACGATGGGAACCTGATCGGCGAACTAAAACATACAAAAATCAAGTACGGTGGTATATTTTAATATTTTCACTGAATGGTTTTAAAATCGGAACGATCTAACGAACACTACGAGTCAAGAAATCGGCCAAATTTCTCTTTTCGTATATAAATAACAGTCGATTATCCGCAACCTTTAGTTATTGAAGACCAAATATAGGTGTTATCGAGTGGTTTGCTAAGTTAACGGAAAGCTTTTAATGTAACGTAATAAAAATTGTGAGTAAAAATAAGGAAGCGCACCGTAAACCAGCAGTGGTGGTGTGATAATATCGTAAATATGACGACAGTTATCTCTGGACTTTGACTTTATATAAAGAGAAGTCAAGGTTGAAAAGAGACTGCAGTGTATATTGTATGCGACGCTTTAGTACCGGAGTGCATTCTTTCAAGTAAGCTAAAGTGCCATTTAGAAACCAATCATTTGAATTACGGCAGGAATTGTGCACTTTTATTAAAGAGGAAGAACACGAGTATGGTAATAACTTTTTCGTGAAAATAACCTGCTTCTATGACATATTTGAAAAGGGTGAGAATTTAGCTTTAAAAAAAAATTACAACCGTTGAGAAATAAATGAAGGAAGATGATTATTTCTACCCTGTTGCATAAGTTGCAGTGTAAACTTTGATCAAGTAGATTAAAATCTGTTTTTCAATAGCATATATCATAATATATCAACTGGTTTGAAAAATACTCGAAGAGATAATAAAAATGAAACTAAAATAATCTTATTTATTTATTAATTCGTAAAAAGCTAGGTTTTCTAATAAAATATTTTCATCCGTACCACTAATTATTATTTATATTAATTAATGTATTTAATTTGATTTTAGGCGCAGTAAAAATATAAGTTGATCCAATTCGAGTTTCCTATATATGCAGCACTGTAAATCAGACAGCTGTCAATAATCACACATGTTCAGAGTATCAGATGTTAATTTGCAATAACACATTTACGAAATGGATCGCTTAATGCGTTAAAGTTGTTCAATTGTTCTACAGAAATAACAATTCTGTACGAACTGTGTATCGAGTTGTCGCTACTAGAGAAGAATTGTCGATTCGTCAGTGTCAGACTCCCTTTAGCGCATTTTGCCTCTGGACTTGTACCTACACTAGCATAAAATTCAGATACATAAGAACTAAAGCTCAGAAATCTCAAACAGCAAAGAATTTATAAGAGCAGAATAAAATTGATGCTGATTTTTCAAAAAAAATCTTCTCTGATAAGGTACATTTCCACCTCTCTGTGTATGTTAATAAACAAAATTGCTGCATATGAGGCAAGGAAAATTCTTATGAGATTCACGAGAAATCATTACATGCCCAAACAGTGATTAGTGCGCATTGTGGTCAGACAGCATCATTGGGTCTTACTATAACAGCGTAATAAGCATATGAAAACCGATTATTTTCGGCTCGAAATCAAAAACAAGATGGCGCAACTTGCCACTGGCCGTCCAGATAATGCAATTTAACGCCATTGAATTTTTTTGTCGTTTCTACACCGACAAACCCGAAAAGTTGGAGCACCTAAAAAGCAACATTCACCAAGTTATAGCCGAGATACTGCCCAAAATGTACAAAAAAGTATTCAAAACGATTGGCTGCTGCAGTCCAGAAGTGACCATTTAAATGACGTTACTAATAATTAATAAAATACATCTGTATGGGGTTCATTTATATTTAGGTTTATTATGGTAACACTAGGGTGACGGATACAGTTCCTCTTGATGACTTTGGTGCACTCGTCACGATTATAATCTTAAATTAAAAAAAAAAAATTTGGATACTTATGCACATACCTTATCAAACATCTCAATGGAGTCACGAGTGGAAGCTAAGATGTGTAGGAAGACTCTGATGGCCACAGTTCTTACAGATGGATTTTGCAGGGATTCGAACAAGTCACTGATGACGGCGCTTGAAACGTCAATTAAAAGATCGTATTTGCTGGCCTCCTGAATGTTCAAATAAATTAATAAATCAGATGTGAGTATTAAATATTAAATTGTAATAACGCTGTTCATACCTGAAGACCCCTCATGAACGATATGATCCATTCATGCAAAGATGGAGTGCCCTCCCAAAAGCATAGCCAACGGCAGAGCGTTATCAGTGCTGTGCGGAGGCTAATCTCTTTCTCGATGTCCATGTTGGATCTGCTGCCATCGTCGGCGCCAGGTCCTTGTTTGAGGAAGATTCGGACGGCGATATTCCTAACCGGCGAATCCAACAAGTTCAACACGATGCTGATGGCGGGGCATGTATTGGGCGCTTCACAAAAAAACAAATCATATATTTTTAATAGTCGCGTCGAATTTTAGCTCTACGATAAAATAAAATATATCTCACTGGCTTTGGATATGATGTCGTACATCTGCTTAAACAGGCTGAAAAGCAGATTAACCCTCGAGTTGGAGTCTATGTCGATCAGCATCTTCTTCAGATAGTCCTCTACTTGCAGTACCTGCATGTAGAAGATCACCTGGTCGCTGGGTTCCTTCGGTATGGGAACCTTGGCTAAAATACACACACATATATCACATTTGTTTTATCCACTTAAACTTTCAAATGTTGAATGAATAAAACACGAACTCCTAGTATTATGCATACTTACACAACAACACCACAATGGCCTTGCACCATTTTATCAATTCAGCGGGAGTCAACAAGTATGCCTTTGAAGTGTCCAAATAATAAGCTAGCATCCCCAAATCGCTAGGTACATTATTATCCGTAACAAGTCCTTGCTTTTTGACAGCCATCTTAAATCTGAAAAATAAAAATGTAAGTTTCAGTATTATTGATCAAAATGATCCCTAGAAAAAAAGTACATTGGAACAGTGATGTTTTAAGAATTATATATATATATATATTAGTTTCATGCATAAGTAACATCAATAATTAACTTTATAATCGTTAAACTTTTTGAATTCAATAAACCTGTGCGAATTACTGCGAGGACATCGTAAAAAGGCATAAAATAATGAGACACGGTTAATTTTATTTTAACTCAAATACGAAAGTGTCCCATCATTTTAACAAGCATACGCATCTGTGTTTCAAAATGAATCATCATGTACTTACACAGTAACGAAATCTGAGAAAATATGATGCACGTGTTTCAAGATCCGTGACAATACAGAATGAACCATTTCTATCGCAGGTTTTACTGAAAGTGCACTATCGCCAATGGGTAATTCTACAAAATAATATTGAATTTTAACAAAACAACCGTTTTAATTCTTCATTTGAAAAAAAAGCACATTTATTTTTCAAAGATCGTGAGAAATAAAATTAGCTGAAATACATAATTCTGTTTTGCGCAGCTGCGATTGAGTTAATTCAGCAAAATTTATGGAATATTTTAGATACATGATTTTATCGATTTATTGTTTACAATAGATAATGATGTTTGAAGCGAATTTCATATACATAAAGATAAGATCCCTATTCAGCGTTTGAATAGTGCAAATTTGCATATATATTTATTTACTAAAAGATAAACTAACCTCGATCGAATTACTGAACTGATTAAAATATAATCATTGCAACTTGAAACAACAAATACAAAAACGTAACACAAACTCCACAAAACTTTGCGACGCACATCTGCATTTGAGATAAGCGTTGAACGATAATAAAGGGTGGGCCATTGCAACATTTTGTTTCTTTCAACAAACGAATTGTATAAAGTCAGTCATAGTATACACCGCCACAAATGTTTTTCGAAAGTATTAAAAAGCATTTTTTGCAAGGAGCGTCTCATTATCTTGCACTTCGAAATAAAATAAAGGCGCATAAAAAATCATGGATTTTAGAGCAACACTAGTCACTCAAGCGTACAAATTTTTTTCAAATTCATTTGAGATGATATAAATGATTTTTTTATGAATATTCGATTGAGAAACCTAATTATGACCTTTATTAAATTAAAAAATGAATGGTCAAGAATCTGCACTCTTTTTTCTGACATTTTAAAAATTAACCGTTATATAGACCAACACCACCGAAGTGAGTTAAAAAAACATTCATTAATATAAAACAAAGGCAAAATTTAGCACAGATAATAATAAATGGTTCAAACAATAATAAACATATTCAAAGTAAAAATATGACATTACTTATGCATCAACCTTATATTTAAGCAACATAATATTGAGGATAATAATTCAATCAACATTCAACACACGTTTGTTGTTGAAAGTTATTGATCCTGTAAAAGGGTTCATATGCAATTTGAAAGTTTCAAAATTAAGAATCATTACTATATGGGCACAGCTGAAATCACAAGGTGGATGAAAATATATATAGCTATGCATGATGGACAATCGATCGACTTTACCAGAATATTCGAAAAATCTAAGAAGCCGATTATCGGCCCCTGATTATCCGACTATTTTTTACGCTATATACATATCGATTTTAATTTAAAATTTAAAAGAATGCATTTACTGTAGCTTGAATATCTGAAGGTGACTATGTCAGTTTGCAAATAATCTATTATTCTATTATGTTCACTTTGTATGTAATAGACTAATAGGACTCGACAACTAATAAATAATACATAGGTGTGTATATATAAATATATTTTTATATATAGATACATGATTTTTTTTAAATTTAATTTTAATAGAGATAGATCTGAGTAATTTTTTTTGGAAAATAGAAGACAGATCAACACAATCTATGGTCGAAAGTGTCGATTGGTACCACACAATCTAACGCTGGTAAACCGACCGCATGGTTAACAATGCGTCTTTCTCATCTGGTGTGACAAAAAAACAATCTTTTTGGAACGCTGGAGGTGAACCATTTATGGCACCAATAAGCGCCAGAAAGGCAAATCTTGGGTGGATTGCATCAAAAAATGTGATCTGAGATAAATAATAAAATAAAAGCTGTTGTTTTTAGGAATGCATTTTTCGCATATGTTATGAAAAATAATCTGTGATTAAGAAGGTTCAACTACGCTATATTTTAACAGGCACAACTCTGAGTTGAAAAACCGAATTGTTTTGGCAAGTTTGTCGTATATTTCTGACCAATCATCACCATAGTATATATTTTGTATTAAAAAAACCAAAATCATACTGTATGGTTAAATGGCCATTAACATTAAAATATCAACGGCTCACATTGATAATTTTGTAAGCTACGCATAAGTGTATAAATATTAATTAAGCATTTGTATTGAATTTGCCTATTTTTAAAATCCAATTATAATAACAAATACCCTCCCCATTTCACGTGTCGAAAAGGTTGTGCAATTAAATTGAAGTATACAACTAACTTGAAAGGGGCTATTACATTTCATTGGTTTCCAATGTGCTCAGAGCTGACTTACAAGTTGGTTGTTTTTTAGTTATTGGATAATTTAATATTATTTATATAATATACTTGATTGCTTTTTTTTGCCTCTTTTAAAAAGTTCTGAGGCCAAAGGGGTGTGAGTTTTCAACCAAAGAGAAGCCGAAAAAATACATAACAGTTTATTTAATAAGTATAATTTACTTTTATTAATGTATGACAAATGCAGCTCTTGGAAGTCAGTCATTATAAATTAAATTGCTGATTGATTCATTTGGTGTAGATGCAACAATATTAAATTATAAATTCGTGAAAGCTTATAGAGCTGCAAATGCTACAAGAGCAGAGTTAGATAAATACAAACAAGATAAGAACAGTAGATAAGCAGTGAATCATCTAGTGCATATACCGTGAAAAATGCAAACGTATACATAATTGCACTTCTCACATATAACTATTAATATTAATCTGTTGTCGAAAGTAGATAGCAATCTTTATATTAGAATAGAAGAGATCTTTTTGTATTCATAATAAAATCTAAGCTTTCGTGGAGAAAATATTTTTAAGTGTAAAAGCAAAAATCCAATATCAATGAGATTTTCGACAAGACAAATTTTGCAGTCTGTTGGTTGTAACCAATCAATAGTTCAAAGACTTAAAAAAAACCCCATCATATCAGATTCAACAAATCGAGTTAATAGTGTGCGTAGAAAAATTATTTCGACGTAAAACAGCTGTAGTTATTACCAGCGAGTACAATGATACAAAAAACAAATAAATGTGGACACAACTCGTAGGCGTCTCTGGGATGAGGGTCTCTTCGGTCGTATACCTGCTATAAAGCCGTTATTGACCTAAAAATGATACAGAAACGCATGGAATGGGCCAATAGCATATAAATCGGACTTCTATCGATTGGAGAAGGTTGATGTTCTCCAATGAGGGCAAAATTAATTTATTCTGGTCAGATGGAGCGCTTACGTTCGTCGTCTATGAGGTGAAAAATACTGTGATTATTGTATCCAGCTAACTGTGCGAAATCCAAGAAGGCAAATGATCTGGGGATGCTTTTCGTATTTTTATCAACGGAACGGTAAAAGCGGTGGATTATAAAATCATCCAAAATTTTAATACCTGGGCTTAAATTTTGATTGCATTTTCATGGATGATTCTGCACCCTATTATCGGGCGAAAATAGTAAATTATATTTTTTTGAAATCAATTTTATCAATGTCTTAGAAATAAGATTAAAAATTAAAATAAAACTAATTATTTAATAAAAGATTTCAGATTATTAATCTGCATTTTTATATATAGATAATATATAAAAATGCAGAATTAAATCGTTGGACTAGCCCGGGAACAGCCGCGATTTGAATCCTATTGAAAAGCATCAAGAAAAAAATTAGAATGCACAAACCATCTAGTGTATAAAAACTAAAAGAAATGGTCGAAAAGGTGTGATACGAAGAAATTTACAATAACTTGATTGAATCCTTGATTAATTCTATGCCGTCGCGTGTTTCAGCAGGGTTGAAAGTTAAGAAGGTGCAACAAAATATAAATAAAGATTTATTAATAACAATGCAAGTTGTCTTTTTAAGTTTCTTTCTATAAAAATATTTTGAATCTAATAAAGAATCGGATTTTTTTTTTACTTATGGGTCTAATTATGTTATCTAATCCGTTGTATCTGGGTTGCTACATGTGTAATACTTCAAAAAACCTTTAAATAGTTAGAAATAATACATAAATTTATTTTAACTATAATACGTTTTTAGTTTCACAATGATTTTTAAGGTGATACGCTTTTTTTGCACACTACTGTATTATACGTGTTTAGTTTCATATGAAATATGATGATTTTAAAGGTGATGCGTTTTTTTTGCACGCGTCTGATGTTACAGAATTTGTGCTGAGCTTTACAGAAAATGTTTGAGTGATGTGTCATCAGCGGACCTAGTTTCATAATTTTAACATTTATAATCGATTTTCCCTCTAGCATTTTATTAGTTACCATACCATTATTAGTTAGTACACCCATACTTCGCTATACTTCCGCTCTTTATACGGCATTTCGCTATAACGGCCCTCTTCAATTAAGGCACGTTTTCGATTTACGGCCTTAAATGTTTCGCTATAACGGCAAAACAACTTTTTTTTCGATGTCGATTTTAAAAAAAAATTAAAAATAGATTTAATTTGCATAATTTGAAAATGATAGGTGAAGCAGCTATCGCCGATGAGGCTGCATCTAAGGAATATCCCAACAGTTTAAAGGGAATTATTGAAAGAGGTGGTTATTAACCTGAACAAGTGTTTAACGTAGACGAAACAGGGCTTTATTGGAAGCGAATGCCTGATTGCACGTACATTTCAAAAACCGAAAAATCTGCGCCTGGTTATAAGGTTTCTAAAGAACGATTAACTTTGTTACTTGGTGCAAATGCTGCAGGTGATTTTAAGCTAAAACCACTTTTAATATATTTGTCCGAAAATCCAAGGCCTCTTAAAGGACTAAATAAAAATCAATTACCCGTCATATGGAAATCCAACAAGATAGCTTGGATGACTAAAGCTACTTTTGAGGATTGGTTCAAAAATCACTTTTGTACAGAAGTGAAAAAATATTTGCGAGACAAAAACTTAAACAACAAGGCTTTGCTAATTTTGGATAATGCACCAGGGCATCCTACTAATTTATCCGAACTATTGATTGAGTACCTTCCGAAAAATACAACAGCTCTGATCCAACCAGTGGATCAGGGTGCAATAGCCACTTTTAAGGCATATTATCTACGCCGAACTTTCCGACAACTTATAAGTGAAACCGATGGTAAATCTTCAATTAAAACATTTTGGAAAAACTATAACATCAAGGATGCTGTTGACAGCATCAGTGAATCATGGAAGGAATTAAAATTAACAACAATGAATCATGTTTGGAAAAAAATATGGCTAGAATGTGTAAAAAGTACTGATGCAGAAGTTAATTGCCATTCTGAAATTAAGCAAAACATTTTGGATCTAGCACATGATTTCGGCTTTGAAGGTTTGAACGAACGTGATGTGCTTGATCTACTTGAAGCTGATAGGGAACCCCTTTCATATGAGGAACTCATTCAGTTGCAAGCAGAACCGGCATTTGATGAAGAGACAGAGCCTGTTGTATCCAAACAGCTAACATGAAAAAATTTGTCGAAAGCTTTTTCTTATTTCGAACAAGGAATAAACATCCTCCTTGAAAACGATCATGACGTCGAACGTAGCGCTAAAGTTTCTCGAGGAATTAAACTCAGCCATCAGCTGTTATAAATCACTGAAGAACGAAATAGACAAGGCAAGACAAACAACGTTGGACAATTTTTTTAAGCCAGGCCCATCCTTACCAGCGAAAAATGAGAACGACACTGATCTGCAGGTTACCATTTCTTCATCGTCTTCAGATTAAAGTCATTTTAAAAAAAATTATGTATGTATTCATACACATATTTTATGTAACACGAAGTTGTTTAATTTTTGTTTATGGATTATTGTTGGTTTTTGGAGTCTGTTATTATTTTATGTACAAATGTATGTATTTTTGATTTAAATGAAATAAAAAGATAAAATGCATTTTAAATGATAAACCATGTTACATATTTAACAAATTTGGAACCGATCCCATTGAATTTGTATTAGAATAATTGATTCCTTATAAGGCTTTTCGCTTTGCGGCCAAGTTTCGTGGAACGTATCTAGGCCGTAAAGCGAAGTATGGGTGTATAGAATATGACTCGAGAAAAGCAATAACTTTTGAGTTTTTATGAATACCATTCAGAGTGAGCCTTTGACCTGTTAGCTGAACATGTCTAGTAGTTTCAACGGATTTTTGTTATTGCAAATCTGAGATTTTATTACGCATTAATTTAGCCTTAATGAAGAAAACATGTCATCAAAAATGTCCTAATCGTGTGAATAGATTGTCCTATTAGTCTTTGCGTTTTTTTCTTACATTTGCCAAAATGTATAATTTTTTATAATTAACGATAATTTCACTATTCTTTTAGTGTTTAACAGAAGTCATATCAATGATGCTATTTAGTAACGGGATATTTTATGTTTCGATATTTACAACCCTAAATCAATGATTGCAACGGAGATAAAAGAATCTTAGTTAAGCTATATTATGGTTTGTGAGTTTTAACTTGGTCATAATGCGGCAATAGCAGTTAAAAACATCTGTAATGCAATGGGAGTGTCAAATGTGTTTTTAAAAATTTCTTTCTAGTAATTTTGACATTGAATATCTACGTAAAGGCAGGTCCTTAGGGGGTTGTTAGTGAGAATATTAGACTGCCATCAAAGCAGGTCCGAGATTAACGGTACAGATGCTAGCACAAAAGCTCAACGTGTCGCCTATGTCTGTTCACAAACATTTAAAAAATTAGGAATGGTGTTAATTTGCAGAATTTGGGTATCTCATAAATTGTCTGAGGAAAACGTTGCATAGCGTATCTTAATATGCCAATCATTATTGATTCTAGAAGTGAAAGATTTATTATTGAGTCGTATTGTTACACAGAGAACAGGATTACACCCCAATAAGATAATGTTATGCATTTGATGGGATGTGAAAGTGTGTGCTCAGTTAATTCGTTTAAAAACAACTCAGACCATAAAAAATACCTTCCCTAATAAAATAAAACACAGTAATTTTACACCAAGACAACGCGCTCTCATGTATCCAAGAATACGATAGAAAAAATCAATAGATTTTCTTGGGAACTTCTTTCTCAGATACCGTATTTTTCAAACATTGCTCTAAACGACTATCATATTTTATATTTTTGGGTGGAAAAAATATTTTACAAAAATGGATGAAAAAACGTTATTGCGGTATTAATCACTTCCAAAAATACATTATTTTTCGAATCAGATATAAAAAACTTGATTAACATTGAGTATATAATTTAGTAAAAGTATTACACATTTTAATTTTTAACTCGCACCTTAAAAACGATTTTTGTTAATAAGTATTACAAATTAATTGGCGAAGATTAAGTTTTAATTTGTTTGTGTACTGTACCTTATACCAATAGTGCTTTTAATTACAGCCACTGGACCTCTAAGTAAATATACTTATGTGTTTATAAAGCAAATCACTATTTATATATCTGGGTTAATTCAATATATACAAATAATTAACTGACATTTTGTATAAGCAAACAAATGATTAATCTTTAGTATGTAAACAAACGACTGATATAAAAAGGTAGGTGTCGAGACGACGAGATAACTCAATGCCGCCATGTTTGTTTTTTTTTTCAAGGAATATGTGAAAAATTCGATATGACGGCGAAGATTGTTTTTATACGGTATACGGGTCACCAGATAAGGTTCTGTCGACCCTTAGCCCTTGATAGCTTACTAGCAGAACCGCCCCGGCGTCGGGCGCCACCATCGATCGAACAATTAATAATATTTGTTCGTTTACGCGCAGCTATCCGTATCGATCGAGATGACGCGCGGGGAAGCGCGCGGACTGCGGTTAGTATGTCGGAGCGGCGGGGACGCGGGGGCTCCGGTCCCAGCGAACATACGGATCGCTCGGCCATTGTTTTCCGTTGATCTAATGACAGGCGCAGGATACTCACGCTTTGATGATGGATATTTCGCCGCGGGCGCTAGCCCTTTAGCGGCGCCCCGCCGACGAAATGAAGGGGCGGAGTCTCGGGGCAGGGTCCTGGGAGGGACGGACCCCGATCGAAGAGGCGCTCACTGACGGCGGCGAACGATTGAAACCCTTTCCAGCTGGCAGCTACGAAGTACAATAGAAAAACAATTCAGACCTAAACACACACTTTATCGACCATAATTCATAAAAAAAACGCTTAAGCATCAATCCTCATTTTAATATCCATAAAAAAAATATATAAATACGCAATTTAATAAACTCATTTACTCACGTCTATAATGAATTATTAAAAATGTTTTTTATTTTATGAAGAAAATCTGATAAATCACACCAGTCTTCAAACTACTCTATTGACTTTTACTGCAGTCTTGGTTGGTTAAATATAAATAATTTATATGTTATTGATTCAATATTACAACTCAAAAAATAAATAACATTATATGATTTTAACTTTTCTATTCGTAGTAATATATACATTTACTTATTTATTAATATTTTTTTACATTCAATGTAAAAATGTTGTAGTGAATGTGTATTTTTTAGTGCAGTTATATTTTCACTAGTTAAGTCCAAATACATTTTCACCATTAGATATATATTTCTACTATCTAAAATAAAATGTAATCTAAAATGTCCATAAACTCAATTTGACAGTTGCGCAACGTCCATTTGCTGTTCTAATTCTAACCTAACCTAATGAAAGTTCTAAAACTGGTTATAGTTTTAGAACTTTCATTGCAAAATACAAACTAAGCCAACTCATCTCTCAGGGGAAAATAAGCAAAAAAAGAAGTACATACGTCGCATCTCGCATATTGCTCCATAGCTTGTCTGCCTTGATATTACACTAATAAAAATATGAAAGCTATTCTTATCAATATTACTATGGACTTCTATATAAGAGGACTGATCAAAGTATTTTCAACCCGAGTTTTGGGCAATAGGAGAGCGCAAAAACAATTATCACTTTTCAGAAGTCAAAAATTCACGTCAAAAGCAATAAAATCGTGTAGGCACCGTCGCAGTGGGAACGCTCGGTAACGAGCGTTTGCGCAACTATTTGAAGAAAATATAATTTTAACTAATTAATCAACCTATATTAAAGTATATTTCACTACAAATAGAAAGACGTTTATAAAATAAGTCTATGTATTATATATAGACAATGGTTAAGAATTCAGAACCGAACATTTCCACTATGACGACGACTTATTTCTATTAGCATGAATTTTTAATTAGCATGCTTCTAGCACATGATTAGATGAAGCATATTAAAATCGACTTTTAGTCAATAAGAAACCATAAATACAATTATAACTTTTCAGAAGTCAAAAATCCCCGTCTAAATCACTAAAATAATGTTTGTGCAGTTGCTGTGGTAACGCTCAGTACGAGCTTCTTCAATTGTAAGTCGCTATATTGTTATAAAAAGTCTTAACACAAACGTTAGATAACCGAATGTTTCCATTGCGACGGTGAAGGGACGATTTTATTGAATTTGACATGGGTTCTAAACAGACTCTCTTGAAGTTGGCTAGAAAAATGCCTGCCAATATGCTTTTAGGGTCAATTTACTTGGTTGGGCTCGCTACATTTTCAGATGTCAACACAACAAACCAAGCGTGCTCTCCACTGCCACTCTGTCGTTATTCCCGCTTCGTTCGTTGCTCTGATTACCTTCGCGTCCTACATACAATTAGATAAATTTGTTGTTGCTTTATTGATAGTTATTTATGTGGTGTTCAATGTTCTGACCAACGCTCACTCACATTTAACGCTAACTCGCATCTTCATTGTTTTTAATAGTAAGAAAATTTGTCAACAATGAATTACGTAATTATATGTTGTTTACAATATTGTGGTGAATCCTATTGAACGTTTTGTTTTATCAACGGACGTCAAATGTTTTTGAATCGTTTTATCAAGCACTCGATTTTGTATACACAATCAATACGTAAACAATATTTTTAATAGTGTAATAAAAACATTTAAACATCTCTGTGAAGTAATTTATCGAAATTAGCATATCATTAAGATAAAAATTAATGAGGTCATAACTGAGTCGATTATCTTGTTGACTTGTGCTAATTTGTTCTGTAACTTGCGATTGTTATATTTATAGCATATTAAGTATTTTTTTCTAGCAAGTATTTTTTACGTTTGTTCCTTAAAATCATCGGCTTTCGTTTATTTTTATATTTTATAAATACGGACCTTCGCTTACGCATAGGACTGACCCTAGCTTATTACAAAAACTAAGTTGCTCCCCCCACATATTAGAAACACATTACATTTAAAACATGAGCTGATTTACATTCAAATATCATACACAAAAATTACTTTACAATCAATCATCTTTCGAAAATTATTTAAAAATTCATATTAATTAAAATTATCTACAAGAATACTAGTAGATAAAAATAACTGCATAGTGTTCGTTTATTGTATTGTAATTATTTAATACCTTTGTTCATTTAAGATCTAAAAGCAGTACTGTAACGTTGAAAAACAGCGGCGATGACAACTGTATGGTAACCATAGAACAAATAATATAATAGTAGCTAACCATAGTGTGCATAGAAGAACGACGAGATGCAGAGAGTAATTTATAAAAGACTATCATCGAGTCGCTCTACTATAATAGTTATATTATCATGGATTTTCGGTTTTGGCGAGAGAGAATAATCCAAAAATTTAAATGAATCACTGTATGATTCATCGCCAGGCATTGCTTGTAAAACATTTTAAACTTTCATTGGAAATCGTCATGCATGATGTTGTCAAGGCTGTCAATGTTGTCAAAGGAAATGCATTAAACACGTGACTATTACGTGAATTGTGTACATATGAGACTAAATATACAGACCTACTTTATTATACATAAGTGAGGTGGCTCTGACGTGGAAATGTGGGCTCTCAAAACTAAGCTTGAAAGTTTCATGGTTTACCAAAAAAATATTCTCGCACATAAGCTTACAAACACTTCGTGGGTTGCATATCTTGCACATTAAGCATATATATTTGAGTATATAAACACATTAAACAAATAATTGCAAGGAAAAAACAACAATGTAATTTTAGCCAGAGAAAATATTTTAACGTTTGTATCAAAGCTGTTATATTGAAGACAAAAAGCAGTACAAAACAAGTCAGCTGTTTTTTTAAAGATTGTGAAAATATTACTTTTGACGATATCAATGACACAATTATATGCCGCCGAGAACGAACCTGAGCACTGGGAAAACAATGATTCCTGGCCTAATGACAAAAATGGCATTTTGTGTATTTTTTAACATCGTAATATAATTTCTTCAATAATTATTAGTAGATATGAGT
The DNA here is from genome assembly GCF_051122295.1 of Plectrocnemia conspersa. Lineage (NCBI taxonomy): Eukaryota > Metazoa > Arthropoda > Insecta > Trichoptera > Polycentropodidae > Plectrocnemia > Plectrocnemia conspersa. The sequence continues at coordinate 23,391,084 of NW_028277170.1, read as the reverse complement.
TAACTCTTTGATACTTTAGCGTACTCACGTTTAGTGACCCCGTGACGAGTTCTTGTGCTGTTCTTTTCGCCCTGGCACAGTACTCCCACCAGCGAACTAGCCATAAGCAGTTCGCGATCACGGTGAACCGACGGCGAAATCTTGGAGGGTTGATTGCTCGGCTTCTGAAGCCAACAGATTGTCCTCCGGTTGAAGTGGGATTTCAACATCTCGTTCGGTGGGAAAAGCGATCTTGAATGTTTAGTCCGACGTATTCTTTATCCTGCGGCTTCTCGGGCTAGGTGAATACTGGCTTGACACGATCTATAGACACTGCTACCCTTCTATTTACGATTCTTAGCGTCAAGACCCTTTCTGTATGGAAAACCACTATGTACGGTTCATCGTATGTTGGGCTTAACGAAGCTGCAGTTGCATCACGTCGGACGAATACGCTCTTAGCCGACGATAATTTTTTGAATGTAAATGTCGGTATGCTTCCATGCCGGCGAGGATTTGTAGGGTGTTACGCTATTATCTTGACACGCAGATTATCGACAAAGTCCTGAGGCTCGTTCGGTGTAGCTTGAGTGCCTAGATTGTCCTTCCATGCTGCCCTGATTCCAAGCAGAACAAGTGGCAGGATGTCCGTCCATTCTTCTCTGAGACAATGTTCCACCATGCCGTTCGCCGCTGGGTGATATGCCGTGGTTCGAATGCGAACAGCACCTGACAGTCTCATTCTCTTTTTAAAGAACGAGCTCTTGAATTTGCGGCCTTGATCAGAGGCAATTCTTGCTGGAGCGCCGAATCTCGCAGCCCAACCAGGGTTTTAGCAACAGTCTCTGCTGTTATGTCAGCGATGTGAAACGCTTCCTGCCATCTTGTAAAACGGTCCACGCATGTAAGCAAGTATTTACAATTACCCGATATTGGTAGCGGTCCTTACTATATCAACGTGGACATGTTCGAAACGTTTCGTCGGTGTCTCGAAAGTTCTTAAGGATTCGTAGATGTGTCGGGACACCTTAGAACGTTGGAATGGTATGCAGCTTCTAGCCCAGTTGCAACACTGTTTTGTTATGCCCGGCCAAAAGTAGCGTTCATTAACCATCTTGACTGTCGTAGTCGTCTCAAGATGTGCTAATCCCTATACCCAGTCGAACACTGCCCATCGGAACTGCTTGGCTATGAACGTGCGCCTTTCGTTGCACCAAATGTTTGCGCCCGTTCTTATTTCCGTTGGGCTAGAGACAATTTCCGGGAGAATAAACCTAACGGCTTCCAGCCTCTCGTGGAAGTTTGCTGGAGTACTGCTCCCACGGCTACGTCTGATGCGTCGGTGAATAGCGCCAGCTTCGCCTCAGGGTCCGGATAAACAAGTAACGTGGCCTCGCAGACACCACATTTGCAGATCTCAAACGCGCTTTCAGCGGTCGAGTTGCGAATCTGCGGCTTTACGTATGTGCCGCCGATAAAAGTTCACTATACCTAAAAATTCCTGCAGTTTTCTGATTGTTAGCAGTTCGAGGAATCCATTAATGACAATCACTTTTTTACTCACTGGCAACGTTCCGGCTGCAGATACACTATGCCCGAGAAATGTCACTTCCGAAGCACTAAACACACACTTGGACGCGTTAATCAGCACACCGTGGTCCTCTCATCACGTAAGCACTTGTGTTCTTCGAGGTCCTGTGAGGCAACGAGAATGTCGTCTATGTAAGCGTCTGCGTAAGCCCTCGATAAACCGCTGGAAGGTCTGAGCCGCATTACGAAGTTCAAATGACATCATGGGGGAATTTGAAGAACCCGTACGGAGTGATGATCGCCGTCTTCTGCAGGTCTTCAAGTGTCACCGAGATTTGGTGATACGCACGCACCAGATCTATTGACGAAAATATTTTCTTTCCGCTTAGCCAGCTGGCGAAGCCGAACCCCATTTTTGCGTCACGTCGCGTTGGTAGGTCACCAGTTAAAGGTACTCACGTTTAACGTTGCGATCGGTTTACTGACCCCATGACGTGGCTCTCTCGAGCGGCGTTCGTGTGCCATTCTTTTCGCCCTGCCACACTTCAAATAAATATAAAAATTAAACACCGTTACGACATATTTTCTGAAATCATATTTTATGTGAAATACTAGTGTTAAGCATTAAAAATATATAATACTCATAAAATTTACCTGATGATTAGCTGTGTTTTCTTTGCTGCTCAGTGCTGCCATATAGTGAATTTATTTACTGCACGTAACATTTTATTTTAATAATTTATTTTTTATGTTTGTTATCTTCAATTTAATCTGAAACTGTTATCGCTTAATACTCGTACATATGGTAGGCGACTAAATTTAAAACATTGAAAATAATTAAAAAATACTATACTGAATATTTATTTTACAGGAGTTGTTATCCCTTTGCCCGATATATTTCGAATAATCTAATTATTTTTATAATTAAAATATTACAATATTTGGGGTTCTAAAAAAGTTAAAATGATTTAAAAAATCACGCTGAGCGTTCCTACTTTGACGGTGCCGGCAGATTTTATTGCTTTTGACGTTAATGTTTGCCTTCTAAGAATTGATAATTGTTTTTGCGCTCTCCTATTTACCAAAATTCGGTTTGAATTCACATCGATCAGCCCTCTTATATTAGAAGTCCATAGTAATATCGGTAAAGATAGCTATCATATTTTTAAGAAATGGCGCAATATCGAAATGCAGACTATGTTGCAATATGTAGGATGCAATGTCTGTCTATTTTCCCTAATAAAAGTTCTTAAACTATAATTAGGTAAAGTTTGGGTTAAAACAGCAAATGGACGATTCGCAACTGTCAAATTGAGTTTCGTGGACATATTAGCGCCTATCAGTTAAATTATATTTTTGCTAGTAGAAATATATATCTGCAAGTGAAAATGTATTTGGAATTTACTAGTGAAAATATAACTTTACTAAAAAATACATACACTAACATTTATACATCGCATGTAAAAAATAAGTAAATATATATATTACTACAAATGGAAAAGCTGAAATCATATAATTTTACTAACACCTGCCAGATAAATTACATTTTACCTGGTTAAAATATATATCGACTGGTGAAAATGTATTCCTAAATGATTTTAGATTTTCTTTTAGAGATAACCTGAGAATTTCTGGTTTATAATGGTAGTCGGTTTTTACTTTATTTATAATTATATTCCTGCTATGATTTTTTAGAGTCGGGCTCCGGGAACTTGTCCCCTCTCGGCAGGCCTGAAGCCACTTACCAAACTCTAAGAAAGGTTCTTTGATTACTTTCCAGATCTTGATTTACATATTGTCAATTGGATTGTAGATCTCTTTACCATAAGAACCACAAGGATTGGCAGAGGCACTTTTTGAACTTCGACCCAATAATGAAACACGGATTGAATTTGCTAACAAACCAGATCTGTCATATTTTTGGATGTCAATAACTGAAAAAGCTTTCAAAATTGCACATGAGGAGACAATCAAAATGATGTTGCCTTTTGCAACAGTCTACCTTTGCGAACAAGGATTTTTCTCTCTGATGAACATGAAAACAAACCAAAGAAATCGATTGAACCCTGAAGAGAGTATTCAAATTGATCTGATTTCAAAATGCTCCTATTAAGATGTTATTATATCAAAAATGACACAACATCATTACTACAAACCCTGAATTAAAAAGGATTTCTCGAATTTCTGTTTCATTATGACAATATTAATTGATTTTATATTTATTTGTTTTCTCTGTATAAATAAATTTAATAAGATTTTCGAACTTAAATAATATATGAGTTTCTACCTTTCAAATCTATGGGGTAACGTCGGTGTAATATGTAAAAAATTTAACCGATTCCTGACATAGACTAAAACAAGTTTTCACTTCGAAAGAAAAGGGCCACAATCAAATGGAAGTTATGGAAAGGAAACTAAAATCGGGATATATTTCTTCCCAGCTAATATGCAACTGTAGCAAAAGAAGTTATATCTAGAATCTTTCCTTACGATTTAGTTTTATCAGATTTTATCTTTTTCAAAGATTCCAGCAATAAAGATTACCACGTTTATGAATCTATGCACCATGGAAGAATTGCTGGTGACAAATGTGTTACTGATAAAAGTCCTTAGGTATAACATCAATGGAACTATTGATTACAAAGTTATATTTTCTGATGAATTTTCCCTATTACCAAGGTGCCCTAAACAAATCGAATCTTTTTTGTCATATGTTGCCCAGCTTCATCAAGCCCCACAGAAAATATCCGACTAAGTACAATCATTTGCAGGAATTAAAAAATGTTACAACGAAAAATTGCCATGATTTTTATGATAAGCTGAATTACGACGGATGATCTCTCACCATTCATCATGAAAATTATAATGTCTGTCTTGTTTTCAAGAGATTGTTGTTAAGTTTAATTATTTCTTGGTGCCATAATTAATATTTTAGATGTAAGCAAAGTTTAGTTTCCGATTGTGATTTTTTTAGATTATTTCTTAAAATACTGCTGTTAATTGATAATAATTAATGTCAAGACTAATTTTTTTACAACAAAATGAGACTAGCTTAAACTTAAATTGTATAATACTAAAAAACAGAGTAATGTTCATGTTTATTGATAAATATTGTTTTTTTCTATGATTCTCTTGCGCCAATGTATTGGCTTCATTAATATTATGCTCTTGTAGTTGGATCGAGTTTTAATGATGGAGTTATTAAAATTTGTTTTTTATTAATAATATTTTTAAAACTAAAATAAAATTAAAATTTTGCATATCTACGTTAAATATGTCGCATATTTTACTCATTCAATACGGCAAAACATTATTATATTAACGAAAATTCTATTTTTTAGAATTGGGTATTAACTCAATGATCCATAAGCATTATATTTATATAACTAGACATCTGCAACTTTCAAAATGTAATACTAATTAAGTTTTTTCATCACCTGTCATTTGTAGTTCCGCAGTAATGCAAACAGTTGTTCAACGGTTATGCAGTATCACCGATGTAATGTTTTTTAAATATAAATCCAACTATCTCTACATTATATATGTAATGTAATTGGCACGCTTGCTTTTAAATGAAATATTCAATTTATTACTCTGTTAAGCGTATCCTTCTGTATGAACAGTGTATAATAATACATGTAAACAAAGGAAATATATTTAATTATGATTAATAAAAAATTCTTTTGTTTTTGATTGGAGGCTCTGACGGTCGACTAATAAAAAATAAGCATTTAAAAATAAAACAAGATGGCTGACAGTAACGTGACAGTAAGGCCGGTTTCAAACGTGCCGGATGGATTCACCCGGCACCGGGCCGGCGCCGTGTTGTGGGGATGGTGTTGTATGGGCTAGTACCTACCATTTCAGACGTGCACCGGCCCAATGCTGCCCATACAAACCACCCCCAATACACGGCGCCAGCCCGGTGCCGGGCAAATCCATCCGACACGTGTGAAACTACACTAACAGTTTTCAATCATTTTGCTACGAAACAATAATTTTCATTAATTTTTCATGTGTGTTGTTCGATTTGACTGAATATAAATATTCGGATTGCAACTTAACTACGTTTGTTTTAACTATGAAAATGAAATATATACATAATGTGTGTAAGGATTAAAATAATACATTGATTAAACTATATAAACAATAATAAAACAATCTTCATAATGAAATCTTCAAATTTTGAGTTCCATCGACGGACTCGGAGACTGAAAAGTGAGTTTTTCCATTTGCAATACATCAAAATTATCATTGTTTCTGAAAAATAAATAAAAATAGTTAGAGCTTTATACAATAGTTAATAACATTATATTCTTATATATATATATAATTGTCGCAAGACATGATGATATAATTTTTTAATACTAATAATATAAATTAATAAAGCCTAATAGGGCTTTATTAATTTAAATGACGTTTTATTGATACGATATTTCATGTTAAAAAAAAACATTTCATTCCGAGTGTGTTAAAATATAATATCTACGTTATGGAGTGTTTTGTCTTTGCGATCATTTATCTTAAATAATGACTAAATTCAAGCTATTCACTTAGAGCAAACATAAGTATATTCTATATAAAACAAAATACTTGCAGGTATTATGAGAACTGAAGTCAGTAGTAGATATTGATTAAATATTAGGAACACAATTAAAGTAGTAACCAACAAATTGCCTAGAAGCACCCTTTTATTTGAGTTTAAAGTGTTAATTTGTATACATATAACATCTGTATATAGATCCTTGAGGCAATATACATGTTGCATTGTGAACTTGCATTTACCAATGTTTCTCCTTTAACATTTGGACCTAAAACAATAATAATAGTTTTGTTATGGTCAAGTTTGTATATGTTAATATAATGATATCCTTACATGTAGTTTTGTTCCTTTCAAAATGAATGCAGTTCTGATGTTTATGATCATATTAGAGTTTAGGTTATATCAGTTATGGTTTCCAATTTTTACACACATACTTTCGCGCGTGCTACGTCGCACGAAAATACGATTGTGTGTTTTTGTTTCTATCTGCGCTGCAATAACGGTTATTATCAGGAAATTGCAGCGTATTGGCATACTTTGGTGGGTTTATGCAGAGATCGATAACAATTTTAGACGATATATTATTTAAAAAAATGTATTATATAGTGATACAAATTACATACATATAATAGATATAAATTTACATACAAAGAAAATATATTTACAAAAAATTTACATAGTAAATATACATATTTTAAGTTAAAAAAATTCAAATTCAAAATAAAATCACGTTTAAGACGGAAGTAAAAATACCGTGCCGAGCAACTTGACTTGAGCAGTACATTCGTGTAGATTAGACGTGGAAGAAATTGCAATATTAGCATTGCTAATTTAAAAGAGAAAAAAAAGAGTAACAAAGAATATTGGGTGCATCCTTTGTTGCAATTATTTACATCACTTTTTAAAAAAAAAACGAGTACCCTGTAATTTTTAACCGGTTTCTGGTTAAATGAATTTCAATATAATATTTAATTTCTCCATATGAAATATATGTATCTAGCACATGTTTTTAGATGCAATATTATTCGGCCATTCTATTGTATTTCGCTAAGCCTATTTAGAGATTAAGTGGGCAGTGAGAATGGTGCATCGAAAAGGGACATGACAGTCCGAAAGCATTTTTCACAATGTTTTAAGACACATTTCGCTTCGGCGACCGCAAACATGAAAAGAGCAAATTCTGCGTGTACAATTAGGTGATTTATAAATGGAAGATTATAAAATTTTATGATGCTTTCAAGTTTACAATCCGCGAGAGTTGACAATGGTCGGCACTTTTCTGTTAATTCTTTGATTCATAGTAGAAACACATTTTTGCTGTCAATAATGTATTAGGACAGTTAAGTTGTTTAAGGTTTTTTACGATAAGCAAATCTACATATTAAAATTATCCCACGCTCACGGACCAAAAGCGACATCAACCATAATACTTTTATAACAAACAATATTTTTAGTCGCTGTTGTACAGAATCAATCAATATTCTCTTCATACATCAGATATATTATTTTATCATAAATAATTAGTTCATCAATCTTAGGCATAATTGTAGATGCTGCAATTCGAAGAGGTGCCTCTAATTGTATTCGATATCTATGTTTAGTTTTTATTGACACCATTTTCGAGAATGTTTGCTTACAATTCCTCATCTGTCCGTACATCAATCCGTCATCAATTCCTAATATTCCTCATTACCACCCATTTTGATCCAATGATTCATTCTCAAATATTTTTCTTAAAGTTAAATTCTACGATAATTCAATCAATCCATTTTCCTAATATAATGTGAGTGACTATTTTCAGAACAATCAAAGTGAATAAATGGATCTACCACACATAACTATCCTATCCGCGGATCATTTATTAAAAATATTAAAAGACATGTTTAAATGCTTTATAATTATCTGAATAAGATTAGAATTATCATTGTTTGAATTAATCGTGGTTGCAAATAAAAAAAAGATAGAAAACACTCCTTCCATTTTTCTCTTTTAGAACATAATTTTTTTAAAGCCGCAATCTTTTCTGCTACACTAAAATAATTAGGTAATGGACCTTGAAGCTGTAAATTCAATTTATTTACCTCGTTAAATATGTCAACCATATATGCCAAGTTCAAGATCCATTCCTCGTTGTTAAATAATTTAGATAATCCCATATGCTTATCTATAAGAAAATAATGAATTTCTTCCTCCGATTCAAAACCACGCGATAGCCATCTAATTTCAGTGTAATACAAAATATCGTTGTGTTTAGAGCGTATACTATTAAATTTATGTTAAAATAACTTATTATTAGTAGGTTTTCTCAAAAAAATTACAACTATAATAAAATTATTTAAAAATTTTAGGAGTTCGGGAGACATTACTTTCGACGCCAGCACTTACATAATCATATTTATGTAATATCACAGTAACTGTTTGTCAACTACTAACGTGTGATGTGTTAGTCCAATGTGCATGTGTTTTGCATAAAAAGTGGAAGCTCTGACATTCACCGGCTCATAAGGTAATATACACACAAAACACTGATGGTAAAAAATAAACAATCATAAGTTCTCGGAGTCTATTTAAACTTTTCACAAATGGTTTATCAAAGTAATGATTGTGTATTTACGCCGACAGATCGATTCTGTCGAACTGCGCTGACAGCTGGTTACATTTTTTGGTCCTAGGATCTGATTTAGCGGCCATTGGATTTCAACGTTTACGGATAAATAACTCAATTGCAATATTATTTTAATATTTACAAATAGGAAATGTAAATTTTAAGCTATTTAAAAATCATATAAGTTTTAAAAATAGGCATTATAAAAAAATTACATTTTTTCCTAGAAAAAAATTAAAAAATTCTACATTTACGTTGATTATCACTAATTAAAAAGTCTCTTTTAATTAGGATGACTATTTTTTCTGGAGTACAATCCGAGACATTTGTCGGGGGGAGGGTATTCATTTTATAAAAATATTTTTAAAAAATATTTATAAGGAAACAAATACTAATAAAATAAAAATTTATTTAATAATTAAGTAATTTAATTGGTTTTATAAGTATTTTTCGACAGAATGAATTATATTAAGGACTTCATCACAGTTTTCTATTTGCCATCATTGGGCTCCAAATCTCCCATTTTAAAATTAAATTTACATAAAAGGTTAATTCAAATTTCGAAATTTTTTCGTTATGTAGAAAAAACGCTCCCTACCAAGCGTTTTCACTGCGACAGCGCCGACACGATTTTATTGCTTTTGACGTGAATTTTTGACTTCTGAGAAGTGATAATTGTTTTTGCGCCCTTTAATTGATTAACCCTTTGGATGCCGGGCATTTTTGGAAAAATGTTCCAGAACTGCCGGGACTTTTTATTAAATAATTAAAAAGTCAAAATGTGTATTTTAGTTTGTAAACATACGGTCGCACGTGCGACGCTGTCTGCAGCGAACTTGACCTAATTAATGATGAATATGCGATTGTGTGTTATTTTAGTTCGTATTTACGCTGTAATAAGAGTCATTATCGCATGACGTATTAAAAATTACGAGACGTGAGCGGCGGCGCTCCGACAGGAATCGATAACAATGGTATATAATATGTTATTTATTTTTAAAATGTAAATAAAGCTTTTCGTAAATTAATAAAATATATAAATATATATATTTATATATATATATATATATATATATATATATATATATATATATAAAAATATATATATATATATATATATATATACATATACATCTATATATATATATATATATATATATATATATATATATATATATATATATATATACATATACATCTATATATATATACATACATATATATATATATATTTATATATATACATATATACATATTTATATATATATATATATATATATATATATATTTATATATAAATATATATATATATATATATATATATATATATATATATATATATAAATATATATATATATTTATATATATATATACATATACATCTATATAAATATATATACATATACATCTATATAAATATATATACATATACATCTATATAAATATATAAATATATATATATATATATACATATATATATATATATATATATACACATTAATATATATATATATATATATATATATATATATATATATATATATATATATATATATATATATATATATATATATAATAAAAATAATAATGAAATTAAAAAAAAATAATGATTATAATATATTTATAACATATATTTGAAAAAATGTTATATACCCCTGAAGCAATTACCCTACAGACGGTTGAAAATGTATTGGATACTTCGATTTCGGAGCCGTCGGATCCGGCAGTTCTCGCTAGTGTAGCCAAAGCCGATATATCGGATTTCGGTAGCCAAAGGGTTAAAATACGGTTGGAATATATTTTAATCAGCTCTTTTATATCAAAAGTCCACAGTAATATCAGTAAGGATATTACTTTTTCCGTCTATTTTTCCCCGAGAGAAATATTTTGGAGAGAAATATTACTATTATAAAATTACATTTAAAATTTTTTTGTTGAAATTTGGCTACTCGCATCTACCGTCTTTTTCCGAAAATAAGACTATTATCGGGGGGGGGGGCTTACTTTACACGTACAATAAGTAAGCTTATATATTTTCGGTTAATATTTATTTTTATATAGGAATTTTACATTTATTTCAAATTTATTCAAATACAGTCATTTCATTTTCTTTTGGAACATAGTCATAACTAATCAAATTCTAAATTCCATCCTGAATTTCAATCGCCACATGATGGTGTTCATTTTATTTTAACTAGGGCTTATTTTCGGGGGAGGGCTTACATTCTAAAAACTCCTGAAAATCACGCTAGGGCTTATTTTCGAAGGATGTTTTATTTTCGGAAAAAGACGGTATCTAGAATTTTTAAAATCAAAATAATTATTTATTTATTGCAGAAATGGATTGTGACGAAAAATTTAACTGCATAGGCCGCTAGAGATGTAGTAGAACTTTCTATGGAATCTTATATATAATTGTTCTAAGCCGTCGTCGCTTCCGGACGCGCATAACTTTAAACGAAACATTCTCCGTTCAATTATATACTCTATAAATCGTATCGCTTTGTATGAACGGTGTGTAACAATACACGTAAACAAAGGAATTATAATAATAAATAATAATAAAAATAAAAATTGAATTTGCTCCGATTGATTTTCGAGCCGCCGGCAATGCGTTCTGTTGTTTCGACCAATCAAAAATAAGCATTCAAATATTCAAATAGCTTCGACCAATGAAAAATAAGCATTCAAATTCAAATAGACAGTACCGTGACAACACTTTTATTTAATAATAAAATTTTGCTACGCGACAATAATTTTCATTAATTCGTCATTTGACTGAATATAAATAATCGGATTGCAAATTAACTAGGTGTGTTATAATTATGTTAACTTAAATATATACATAATGTGTTGAGGATTAGAAGAATACATTGATTTAACTAGATAAACAATCTTCGTAATGAAATCTTTAAATTTTGAATTCCCGGCGACGGGCTCCGAGGCCGAAAAGTGAGTTTTTCCTTTTATAAATAATCGGATTACAAATTACCTAGGTGTATTATAACTATGAAAATGAAATATATACATAATGTGTATAGGACAAGAAGAATACATTGATTAAATTAGGTAAAGAATGATAAAACTATCTTCGTAATGAAATCCTCAAATTTTGAATTCCCGTCACCGGGCTCCGAGATCGAAAAGTGAGTTTTTCCTTTTACAATACATAAAAATTATCGTTGTTTCTGATTTAATGCACATATTCGTTAGATTTTATGAATTGCAAATAAATCCTTAGTATGTATGAGGATTGAAAGTTAATGTCGATCAAATCGGCGCTGTCGGAACGCTATATATATATATCAGCCAACGGACAGCTTATAAATGTGTAGTGTCTTGGATGTTATCTAATAAACAACATTTTACAATGATTATAAATATGTGATTGCATACCTGGAATAATCAATAGCCAAAATATGTAAGAGTGGGTTATTTTTAATTCCGATGTGGCAAAATATGTTCAATTTTTGTTCTATGCCTTCTTCCTCTTTCGGAATAGCCAAATTCAAGATATTCAGTTACATCAAACTTATGTAGTATGTTCTTTATAAAAAGATAATACTTGCTGGCAGTGACTTCAACATGAGAAGATTCACTCTTTGTTTATATATACCAATTCTACGTTGTGGCCATATAAGTCATCAAATTGCTCCCTCATTGCTTCTGAAAAATAATTAAAAACACCTTTATCAAGAGTTAAGCATTGAACAGATTATTACTACTAATATAATCCATAAATTAAATTTAAACGACAAGCGAAAAACAAAATTGACGGAAGATACTGTAGAGGATTAAACACATAGATTGACATATCTTCATCTTCTTCAAAATAGTCGCAATATGTCATATATTAATTGTTTGCCATACGTAAATGTTATTAGATCTATCATTGCTTCTGAAAATTAACTGTAAACGATACTATATAGTGGGTAAAATGTTACTTTGTTTAATTAACTTTGGTATGTATACCTTTAATTGTCCAATCACCGCTGTTTGTCTTTTAATATTAGATCCTGGAAAGTCAATGATAATTTTGTTAGAATAACCGTGACATATTATTCATATAACCAAACACTTACTGGCACACTCATAATTTATAGTTTTAATTATGTTATACACTTTAAATCATCTTCAATTGACACTTTGTATGAAAAATGCTTTGTTTAATTAACATATTTTACTGTTTATTGAATCGCACTAAGCTGCATCCCGGCGCGCGCTTGACTGATGACAGAACTGTCAAATGTAAGCAACTGAGGGGATATCCCGATACATGATCGGGATATCACCGCGCGCTTAAGAACGAACTACGAAATTGATTTTAACGATTTAAATTGTAAAACACTTATCAATATATGTTTAAAAATCAACAAATTCTAAAAAAAATATTTTTAAAATATTTTTAGTTTATACGGTATTTAAAACATAATATAAATAATGTGGATTTTTATTAGCTTCTCTTAACAAAAAAAAATATGTACTTGAATTTTGGCGAACGTTGGCAATTTAAATTAATAGTTTTTGGAGAATTTTTAAAATTTCGCTTGAAAAAACATTTTAAAAAAAAGGGGGGAAATTTCAAAATAAGTACTATTCATAACCAACCAACTACTAAACACATAGTGTTGCAAGAATCTCTCTTACTGACCCCTTTGAAAGGAAACTACACAAAATTGTAAAATATTTTATAACTAATTTAATTTTTTTAACTTATTTAAATATTTTTTAAATTATAAAGGTATAGAATAAATTTTCAAGATTTATTCAAAATATTTTTTTCAACCTTAAAAATAGTTTTTATTTTATTATGGATTTTAAATATTCTTAATTTATTATATAGATTTTAAATATGTTTAGTTTATTATTAATTTTAAATAATGTGAAAATTTTTTGCACTTATTAATTATTAAAATTAATAATGCTGCGCAGATAAATCATTTACTTTAAAAAATATATAAATATAAATATTTTTTAATAAAAATTGACAAAGGTCTCAAAATTATTATTATTTTTAAAGCGCACTTTTGGTCTAAAGTAACAGATTAAGTGCTTGATATTTTCAGTTTATTATTTCTTTCTAATTGGCTTTTATATTTACACATAAAACATATAAACAACTTTTTTAAATTATAAATCAACTTATGGTGTAACTAAAAAAAGTTCTTATTACTAAGATTTAAATTTATGATAAAATTGTGTTATATGCAATTTATTCATTGGTTCCGTAAGCTTCGCTGTATTGAGATTTCACTGTACAATTTTTAATTTATTATTATCTAGCCAAGTTCTAAACCTATTTATAAATGATGTGCAATATTTAGATTTATCATTAAATATCTAAGTTTCAAATATAACGATAAAATTTAACGTTTCAAATCTAATAAATAATATAAAATGTTTTCTTCTGGAAATATTTAGTCAAGTTGTAAACCTATATTCAAATGAATTGAAAATGTTAGTAGTTTTTTATAGATTAAACCATTTTGTCTATTATTGAAAATCCTAAATAATAATGTCCAATTTGAATCATTATTTTTTTTTTAAATATTTAAAAAAATCAGAACGAAGCAAAAATTATATTTAAAACCCAAAAAGTTGAGGGTCCGGTATACGCACACTCGCTAGCTTTCGGTACCTCACGATAGTGAGGTACCGACAGCTATTTAAATAAATGCAATATATTCAATCAGAAGTGATAGCAGGTTAGTGTACATCATTTAATCGTAAATAATATGTTGTCATTCATTTTTATACATTTCTCGTATTTTTTAAATAACAAGTCATCGATATTATACAAATTTCATTTACGCGTTTTTGCCTTTTTCGTGTTTGTATGTCCAATTATTTTAATTTTAATTTGAGCTATTTGTCACTCGAATTACTAGTACTACGAATAAAATCTCTAAAAAGATTTATCTGAACCATTTCATAGTATTTTTTTGTTATAAATTGACTTTTGTTTAATTCAGATCTATATGTTACTTCGCCTCTCACCTTAATATTTATTTGTTTTTAAAATGCCATTTAATGCAAACTTAAAATGCCATTAACCGGTTGGTTTTAGAATTTTGTCAGCAATTGATTTCCAGTCATATACACAACATTTTCTACCAAATTTGACAACAAATACCTACAATTTCTAAATATTCTTTAGCGTTTATTACTTCATTCTTGGTTATTATGTTCTTTTATATATTACAAATTCTTGGTTAGGAGGTATGAAAGAATGTCCTTGAACAGGAAAGACTATTTCGACTTGTTTTATTTCTTTAAGAGCACGGAGAAGCCATTTTCCACACAGAAATAAGATTTTGATTCTAATTTTGGCTTCTGTAACCATCACATACCAATTGTTTTTTTTGTATTTGAATAGATCAATTGTGTTTTTGATTAAAAGTAATTTTTTACTTCAATTTTGAATATCATTTGTGTGCTTTAAAAAAAATACATCACAGTTTAATATAAGGCTACACGAAGAATATTTTACACATATTAACTAAAATTCGAAAAAAATGGAGATAGATTTTTGGTTATTAGTGACTTCATTTGAATATTTTATTTGTGGATGTTATGTCGTTGGACCAAATGGCGTGTTGACCATTTGTCCTGTAGATCTTTGGTCGGATATATTTTTTGTCAACTTGATATTTTACCGTGGAGGGGAAGTATGAAAATAATACTATATTTTTATAGATATTTTAAATATATTTCTTGGTATTGATTGCAGTTTTATATTCCTTTTTCTCATGGAAATTTTAAGGTTTAATTTTTGATACAAATTCATAAAAATAAGCGGTAATTTTCTTGAAAAGTTCTATTAAAATACATTATATTTTATTAACATATTTTTGTATTTTTCGTTTGAAACTTACATAAAAAGGTGTAATAATTTAGTATCGATTGTTAATTACAGTTTAAATATTTGTTTAACTACATAGAATTACATATATATGTGTTTCAAAAACGGAATAAGCACACGCTAAATAAATAATAACACATTACGCACAAATTAAAACCGTAAAATACTTTTATTTTGTGCGATATTATAAAATTATTTAGGTTAAGGTTTATTAATAACTAATAAATAACTCAAAAAATTTTTAATTATAAATATAAATTTAAAAAAATTGAAACGGATATATGAAATAAATATTTATGATATTAATTATATTTTATGGTTTAAGTCTTAGATAAAATAATTAAGCTTGTCACCGTTAGATGGCGCAAGTATTTTCATACTGCCAACACAAAACAGCATCAATGCATTCAATAAGCAAGTTGATTTTTAATGAAATTACATTTTACCATTAGTTAAAAAAAGTATATTCTTTGCATGTTTCTCTTTGCTGTGTGGATGCTTTCACAAGCTGAACAGCTTTTTTTGCATACAGCTAAAAATGGGAGAAATGTAAAAAATATTTTTGGTAAGGCAAATAATGGTTGGGATATTATCAGTCCTTTCCACCACATTAAATGTGATATATATTTGGAGCTTTCGCATATATTTTTTTGTTCCATATTGAGTAACATTTGACAATATTCTAGCTATTTTGGTTATGTATGTCAAACCTAATTTCAATTCTTATTCTGATAACACATTCCCTTTATAAAAAATAGAGAATACACAAACTACCAAATATCTTTTATTTTCGATTATTTATAAAATAATATTTGTTTATATTATCATTATTCAATAAAGATTCATTAAGGTATATCTATATTACAAATTCATAAAAGATTTATTGATCGCTATTTGCGCAATAATCACCGAACCTTTTAAATGAAATAAATTTCATAATGTCTTCAAATATGAGCTGCATAACCAATTGTATTAACATGTGAAAATTTTCCTACAATAATATTCCATGCGCTTTCATGTAATCAGCATTGTCCGTGACGAATGGGTTTACTTTGTGGCTTAATCTCCATTATTATGTTTTCAATTTCTCCTGCTGTATATTCTCCAACGTGCTTGTTTAATCCGGTTTCCCTTGATTTGTAAAAAAATAGGAGTTGGTACAGCAACAGTATAGTTTTAATTCTCTATCCACTAATCCGTAATTATCATCAGGGTGGAAGAATTTTGTGTTACTCGATCGATATTGTTTTTAACTGGGTCATATTATTTTTAGAGGAGGTTATAAGAAATTACATGGCAAGATTATCAAGTTGATAATTCATTTATTTGTAGTGTTTATTATATATACTAGTTAAAAAAAATCTTTCTGATGAATAAATTGTGAAATACAATATTATAAAAATCTGTAAATTAATTTTTCACCTCCTGAAATGTTGACTAATTACATATTTAAGATTCACGTCGCATATTTAATTATTGTTTCGATATATTAAATATTTTTCTTGTATCATTATCCCTTTTAATGTTTACAATGTTAACATTTAGCACGGGTTTTTATGTTTTGTTGAAATTTTGTTTGATTTTGAATTGTTTTTTTATTTCAACACAATTAAAATATCTATAAGCGTTGCTTAGTCGGTTTATCTGATATGTGTTCATTCATTCAAAGTCAAACTGAATACTTTATTGCTAAGTTTATATTTTGATATATTGTTAAATGCTAAAACATGGATTCAAGAGTCGAAACATTTTCTTTCAAGATATTGAATGAAGATGTAGAAACAATAAATTATCATCTTCATGTTTTTTATGGAGAAATATAATAAGCAATTAGGGCAAATTTTAACTTGAGTTTCTGACATTTATAAGCAATTATCCTTTTTAATATTTCGTGTTTCATACAATAAGAAACGTTTAAACAATTTTCTTAACATTCAGGTACTTCTAAAAATACTTTATACGCTGATTCTTTATTGTGTTATTTAGAAGTACCAATAAAAATCAATAATACGACTGTGTACAATTTTTTCACTTTTATTAATTCAATACATTGACAAATAAAATATTTTTTATTTTTATTTGTGAAAAAAAATTTTGTCCGGTACTACCGGTATTTCATTTTATAATACCGGTAGTATCACAGACTCTTGCTTAAAAATCCTCAAAATTCTATTTGGAGCTCATATTTATGGCATAATTTATATAAATATTATTTCAATAAATTAGCGATTTTAAGCATTACACTATACAAAAAAACATATTACACGGCTAAAAGGTTCACAACACTCAATGCATAGTGGCGATTTTGTTGATGACTTCTATATGTGTCATCCGCGGGCAAAGGGTTAAAGGAAGGTAAGCCCGTCATTGAATAGGTTCCTAGATAAATTTCCAGGAAAATAAAAAAAATTCGTCATCACTGATAGACAATAGTGGTTCCGAATGAATAATTATTAAATTGAATTATTTTACAATAAATTTGAATAACAAAAAATACATGTGCTTTTTGTAGTAATTATTTTTACATTATTATTTTTTAGCTTTGGAGCAACGAATCAACTTAAGTTTTCATTAATTCTTATGGGGAATTTATTGTATAATATTTTAGATGTCACACTTATACAATATTACGGCTTACAACAAGTGAGAATCGAATCAAGAACATCTAAACCAAATTTTCCCTTCTCAGAAGGCAAAAATTCGCGTCAAAAGCAATAAAATTATGCCGTCCCCGTCGCAGTGGGAACGCTCGTTACCGAGCGTTCGCATTGCGACGGCGCCGTCACGATTTTATTGATTTTGACGTCTGAGTAGTGATAATTATTTTTGCGCCCCCCTATTGACAAAAATTAGGTTTGAATATACTTTGATCAGCCCTGTTATATTAGAAGTGCTTAGTAATATCTGTAAGGTTAGCTATCATATTTTTAAAACGTAGTGTGATATCGAAATGCAGGCAAACTATGGAGCAATATGTGAGATGCCTGTCTGTACTTATTCTTCGCTTATTTTCCCCTGAGAGATGAGTTGGCTAAATTTGTATTTTGGACTTGACCTAATAAAAGTTTTAAAACTATTTTTAGTTTTAGAAATTTCATTAGGTTAGGTTTGGGTTTGAACAGCAAATAGACGTTTCGCAACTGTCAAATTGAGTTTCAAAGTCATTTTAGAGCAGCATATTAGCGCCTATCAGTTAAATTATATTTGCACTACTAGTAGAAATATGTATCTACTAGTGAAAATGTATTTGGAATTAAGTAGTGAAATATATAACGTTACCAAAAATACACATTCACTGTAACATTTATACATTGGATGTAAATAAATAATGATATGTATGTAAATATATATATTACTACATATAGAAAAGTTAAAATCATATCATTTTACTAGCACATGTCATTTAAATTACATTTTCCTTAGTTAAAATATACATCTACTGGTGAAAATATATTCTGATATGATTTTACTGAAATAACATATTTTAAAAAATATTTTCGGGACAGATTTGAGACTGTTTTTTGTAGTAATGTATTAGTTATTTCTTTTGCTGTATTAAACCCAGTTGTTAAATTACGGATAATACAATCTATAAAAAAATTCATTTCATATAATTCAGTTGTTATTGATTTTTCGTTATTTTTTGCTTCTTTCTTATGTATTCGGTCTAAAAATTCAGATCGAATACATAAATTTACTGCTACTAATTTACATTCGTTAAATATTTCCTCTCGTGTCTAATATTTTTTAAACGGGCAAAAAGCAATGAAGTCAACAATAATTTGCAAAGAAATTTCAAAGTGCTTTTGAAGGCAATGTTCCGCTTCTTTTTTTATTGTTTATAAAAAGGGCTGAAAGAAATTATACCTGAAAAACGTTAGTACATAAATCTCAAACAACTGTAGTTTAGTTCAGATTCATTATTTGAGGTCGATTTTTACTTTTTTTACAAACATATTCTTGCTATGATTTTTTCCAAAGTCGGGCCATGGGAATTTGTCCCCTCTCCCTTCACCTCTCGGCAGGCCTGAATATAATACAGTGTATTGTTATTAAATTAGAATCAAGATATTGGTCATGAATTTTATTTTAAATTATTTTTACTGTTCTTGCATTTTTTACTTATATATTTAGTATATAATTTGCGGTCTTTATTTGTAAATCCTAAAAAATAGTACCGCAACTGGCGAGTGTTTTATTACATTATTCTTTTTTTATTATTAATTAGAACACAATTCTGGTTCGAATATCGAGTATTCGTTTTGGGAAGCGTTCACTGCCGTGTCACACCTGGCGGTCGGACGTGCAGTATATAGAGTATGTAGTAGCAGCGAAATATTTAGGAGTGTCTGTCTGCCGACGACGCCAAAGTAAACATTCGACGCCGAAAACGACGCCGGCATAAAACCCGAAAACCGACACTAATTTTTTCATATGTTTTTCGTCATGGTCTCAGCTGCCACGGCACGAGAGCGAGTCTTAATCTTAGAACAACGCCGTAAATGCGCGCCCGGGGCCAAAGCCCCCTGTCGATATACGATGTGAATATTCTCAGGTTTGGGAGTTTTCGAGACAATCTGCACGATCAGATTTATTAATAAAAAGTTTAAAAATAATATTTTTGGATCATAAAATCAAGTTCATCAGATATATCTATACTCAATTCAAAAATCAAAGTCAGTGGAGCGGTATTCCTTTAATTCAATATAGTTAATATTCATAAAAAAGTAAGAAATGCCAATATTTAAATAGCACCACTATAATATACCTCGCAAGTCATTCACAGATATGTATAATCAAATTATAATATATCAGCCCACCATTTTATATTTTAAAGAATTTTATAAAAATATATATGTATACATATATATGTCAAAAAATTAATAAAAAAACTATAGATCGTATGATAATGAATTTTTATTTCACTGATTTAACGCACATAGAAAAAAATCACATTTATTTGATTTATTTTACTATTTTTTGTATTTGTGTGTTTTAGTAATTTTTTTTAATTTACATATTTTTATATTAAATCCGACTTTTATAGATTTTTTTGTATCAATTCAGAGGCTCTCAATATTTTTTTATATAATATTTTTTTTTTTTTATTTCATATTCATTGATTTATTGGTAATATTTTCTATAAAAATCATTTACATTAAATAAAATTTAAAAAAATATTGTATGAATATAATGTTTTTTAATTATTATTTCTTCAGTTATATATGTAAATATATAACTACCTGAGGTATCTCAAAACAGTGAAAGATTGAGCATTGTACATGTACGGCTATACCGCTCCAATGTTAAATGCGAAATTTGGATTTATCCCACGCTAGATTTTTGTAAGTGCTAAATTGATTTTCATATAAAACCACGTGATTAGTCAATTATACAGTAACAAATAAAGTGAATGTAGATGCAGCATTGAATGAATATAAACATATAAAAAAATTGTAATTGAATATTTAAATTATTTTTTTACTGTATAATTGATTAAGCACGTGACGTTTTTTGAAAATTAATTCAGCACTTAAAAGGTTAAATGTTTTACGCAGAACGAGTGTTCTTCCCCCATGAAGCAATCCATTGCGACTAAGTTTCCAAGGACCAATCTCCCATGCGCCTCTCCTTCGCGCTCAGAAGCTATTTAAAAAGTACAAATACTAATATGTTATTATTGTGTAAGACATAGACTACCAGAATCTTTGAAAGCAGGACATGAAAGTAAAAATAATTCTAGAAACAATGCAGAGATCCACCAAAAAAAATCTATATTCCTAATAATTCGTTTTATGTAGCTGCAAATTTGTAATTAACCCCAAACTGTAATAATATTTCCATATGACTTCATAAATTTCTTATTTTTATATATTCTGTTTGTATTGAAATCGTTGAAATTTTATTTGCAATATATAGTTTTTTTATTATATAGAGTTTTGCATAACTTTTAATGCTTTTTTGACGATAAAAGTTGCGTGTGCAATTATCTATGTATATTCGAAATTTTCTTGTCGCAGGTTTTCTATGCGCAATTTTCGTTTGCGCAATAATCAGCTAACCAAAAATTTTATTTTTAAGTCTGCGTTTTTTTTCATACATAATTATTTTTTTATAAATTAACGATATATTCACTATTATTTCTGTGTTTGTTAATAGTAGTCGTAGCTGATGCTATTTAGAAATGGGATATTTTTTGTTTCGATATTTTCAACCCTAAATCAATAATGGCAGTGAAGATAAAACAATCTTAGTCAAGCTATATTATACTTTTGAACTCGGGCATAATATGGCAATACATAGAAGGTACCTATCATTCCGAAATAGAATAAGCACCCCCAAATAATTTAAATTTTTATATTTCACACAGACTCTTGGAGACATTTTTCGCTGTATCTTTTGCCATAGGTGACTAATGTATTTATAGTAATCTCATCAGAAAGCATCACTTTTTTTCGATCTAAAACAGTCAAACTTTTGTGACGATGCACGCATTTCTTCGGTCATTAACGTTTTCTGGCAGGTATACGACTGCATATAATTTTAAACTGGTTAAAACCGAAACCGACTAATTGATTTTTCGGTCATTTAAAAAAACTAATATTTTTACTTGGTTAAATGGTTTTTATGATTTTTTAAAATTAAATAAAGAATATTATATTTTCTCAAAAAATATATATAACGCACAAATTATTTTTCATTTAATTCTTTAACATTTTTTTGAAACCCTACAACTAAGTTACATATAAATTCCTTTACATTTAATTATTTATCAAATGCTTTGAAAATACTTACTGTTAAAATTTATACGCAAAATAAAAGGTTAACACATTCACAATATCACTCGATTTTCACCGATAGTAGTTATTTTTACGTTTCGTGTTTTTGAAATATTGTGCCTTACATTTCCAAATAAATGGCGTTTTAGCGGTCTGTACAAAAGGAATGAGCATTTGACGCTAAAAAAAAGTGGGTCCAAACTAATTGATGAATGAGGTCGATACGATATTATGTATTTTAATTAAAAATTTCAATGTTGCAAAAACGTAGTTTTTTTCCTTGGCTTCCTTGATAGTCAAATTGCCAATTTTTTCTAATCCATTGTTGAGGGAAGGTATGTGGCTCACTTTTAGAGTTCCCGCTTTAGACGATGCAGATCAGAAATTCATTTTTTTATCACATATACGAAGCGAAGCGCATCAGATAATTGTGCTTTTCCTTTTTCGAAACTAAAAGCGTCGCTCTGTCTACGTTTTACGTGGTCGTTTTGCGCCGACGCCCCGGGACTTATCTAATGTTTTGATAAGGACTTCCACGTGGACGCGGCGCCGAAAGGCAATAAATCCTGCAGTGGTCTCTGCCAAAGCCGAGTCGTATATCATCGGTCCCGGATTTTACGATCCTGCTCTTTATCCGGGATCGCGCGGAATCCGCGACGTGCATAATGAGCGCACACAAGCGACGAAAAATTGAAATACTAACTTAGCCGGCGCTGCGCTGCGCTTGGCCTTGCTAAGCGAAGGTCAACATTTCCGCGCTTTGGAAAAAAAAACACAAAAAATTGAGTGGAAAATCGAGAGGTTTCCTCGATGAAAGACAAAAGAGATCGACGAACGAGACCACGTCGTAAAGATTGTCACAGAAGTGATAAAAAAGTCTGCCGGACATTGGCGGCTCGTGGTTAATTAATATCTAGAAGTACTTTTCAAGAGAAAATATATTTAGCGACAAAGATATTTAAATTTATCATCCAAGAACAACCATTCCAATCTTTCATTCATACTTCTACAACTAATAAATCTATTTTTATTTAAAACTATCTCGTAATTTTTGTAACATCGTATATAATATAATTGCACAATAATTGAAGTGGGGCAATAAAATACTATTCTAGATTTTTTTTATATTTATCTTAGATAATATATACTATTTTTTTGATTATATAAAAACAATGTTTCGTGAAATTATTATTTTTTAATTACAATTAATTACTCCTAAATATTTTTATTGGCAAAAATTTCTATAATAAAGTTAATCTATAACTATTTTTTCATCATATATTATAATCTAGCATATCTTTATAATTGATAATCATACATTTAGTTTAAGTATATTATTTTTTAACCATACTTCCTAATTCGCTACATGCATTTTACATTTTTGTATTTTTTATTATTATTATTAAATCATTAATATATATTATAAACAATAATTTTCTGAATTTGCACCTCTGTGGTATACAGTGAAATATTATTTTCTCTTTGGAAGAAACATAGTTTATTTTAATTTTTTTCGCTTTTTTAAATAATTAATAAACCATTTTAAAACTATTTCACTTATACATATAATCTCTAATATCTGTAACTTTATTGTTTCGAAAGCTCTTTTGAAATTCAAGAAAATTTTTTCGTATACTTGGCTAACAACCAATCATTATTTGTAATGCAGTCTCTATTGAATGTTTTTCTCTGAATCCCAACTATTGTTCATACACAATGTTTTGTTAAATAATAAATTCCTATAATTGTTAAATTACCACTTATGTTCCTTTCCATACAAGGTGTTAATTTTATGTTTTTTTATTTTTTAATATATTACAATATTAAAATTATCAGATATTTCTCCTTCAGAGATTACATACAATTCATAAGTACTGGTTTACAAATTATGTTTGTAAGTACTGATTTAAATTCACCAAATTTCACAATAAATATTTCATCACTGCTGTATTGATTCACAATCTCTTTTATACTCTCAATGTAATCCGTACTTATTTTTCTGCTAAATATAATAAATCATAAATAGAATCAGGGCTTCTATTTTCTTGTTCCATTTTCACTATCTTGTGTCAGCATCAGTATCTTCATCATTAGTGGATTTTCTCTTGTATTGTAATTAGTCGAAAATTTATTCTTCCCTTTAAAAATATTAGGAACGAATTTATAATAATAAATTAAAGACATGATTTACAGTAATAATTTTTATAACTCTTACTACAAATTAATTTTTTTCAAACATTATTTGTAGTTTTTATATTATATCCCAAAATTTACGCAAGTCATTTGTGCAGAAAATTTCGACCAAAGCCGTGGTGGCCATTTTCCCGATGTTATATTCCATAAATAATCATATCCTATGTACTTTACGATTCAATAAAAACAATCTAAAAATTAGTTTACTATTTAATTTAAATCTTGCGTTAATTTTGGGACAATCTTTATAAGCGACCCGAAACCGACAAAGTGACTAATTTTGTCATATCGAGGCTTAGCTCAGTGATTTATGATATTTTGAAGGCGACTTTCCCACGTGGATCGGTATCCTAGATATTTTGCCTTTCCGGTCATCAAACTTTTTTTTTGCGTGTAAAAATTATTCGCAGGAACTGTGTAGCATATGCAGTGATTTAACGATAAAGTAGAAACAGCTAATATATATATTTATATATTTGATATCATTGAACTTAATCCTTATCAATTTTTTAATAAAAATTGAAATCCTCGCTATACTTAATATCCTTATATTTGATTCGTAATGCTAATATTATAGAATATTTATCACATGATATTGATATTTATAAAGCACACTATTATTATCAGTTACAATTTTACTGTCATTTCTATTGTAATTGTCTGCTTTTCGTTTTCGATTCACAAAAATCAGCATGTATGTAAATTGCAGCATTCCTTTAAAAATATATGATTTATTTTACATGTATTTTTAGAACATATAATCAAAATTTAATTCAAACTCGATACACAATTATAAATTATATATATATAAAAAATATTCTGGTATTTTAGAATAATTATAATACCACAAAAAGCTGCAAGTCTTAAAACACACTTTTGCTTAGTCTTATTTTAAGATGTTAATGCGTTTATGACCGTTTTGGTAAGTCGTTTAATCCATTCACACATACCAAAATAGCCATCACTTTCAATTGTAAATGTTAAGAAACATTGCTTTATAGTTAATGGGTGAAGTTAAAATTTAAAGATTGTTTTTATTTATTATTTATTATAATACTATTATTAGTATTATTATCTGATCACAAAAGTAAAACATTGTTACTGTGTCTACATATTTTAAACATTGTTTTCTTTTAGACATATGGTTAATGTAGAAAATTAAAATATTATTTAAGATGCGAAATGACCACGTGTGTATCTTAGGACAAAAGAGGCGAAAATCCTGGAAGGTTGGACCTCACATGCAGTCTTAGAAAACCATAATCGGTCAGTAAAGACATTTGATCTGTTACACATGTGAGGAATTTTGAAAAAAAAAATCGCTTTTGTATGTCAGTTAAAGTTAACTTGACCCTTCGTTGAAACTGAATATTTTAACTGCACATGTGCACATTATGCGTGCAAATGTTATTTACAATAAAATATTATAATTGATTTTTTTTATTATATATTACATAAATAACTGTAATAAGAATATTTTAATGTTTAATTTAATCTATTATTAGCTACAATTTAATAAAAAAATAAAGCATTGGTGATTATAATTTAAGGGAAAAAAACTTTATATTTTAAATATTTAAAAAAAATTACAATGATCTAATATTCCGCTTCTAAAAACAATGTTCGATTATATTAAGCTATGTAGTTATAAATATATTGTTATATCATATGCAATTATATTGATATTGAATTAATGGAAAATAATTCAGAATTATGGGTAAAAAAAAATCAGACACTGAATCTTTAATTCCATAAATGAAAAATACTATTATGTCGCTTAAGAATGCTACCAAAGCAATATAAATAAATTCATGGAATTTAGCAAAACATTTAGAATTTCTGAAATCAATTCTAGAAAAGCTTTTTAATTGAATGCTACTAGGGATTCTGAAGTCTCGGGTTTTTTCGATTCTCGGGACTCGAGACTTTGATTATTTTTCGTATAATCATGAAAAAAAATTATGTTAAAAAATTAACTTATTATTATTAACTTTAATTAACTTATTATTATTAACTTTAATTGATTTATTATTATTAACTTATATTATTTGTGTTATAGGTACGATAGGTGAAAATTTATTGAAACGATTTAAAAACACTTTATTCGATATTTATTTAAATTAAATTTATTACAATTTTTTTAATCGAAATATTTTTAAATCAATATTAAGTTAAAACCTTTACTTTTGTAAGGAAAAATATGTTTTTAAAAACACCAAGGCGTTTAATGATGAATCACATAGCCTGTTCCTGGTTTTTGTGGCAAATATTCCAGATGTAGAAAAAACTCTCTCGCTTTCTGTAGATGTTGGCTTAATTGTAAGCAATGATTTGAATAAAAGCTCTAGATTCGGAGTTTGCTTGATCTGAAACTCCTTTTTAAAATTGATTTTTTTATTTCTAGTCGTTGAAATATTTTGGTGGTTCGTGCGACAGAGTTGTGTTGATTTCAAATATTTTTTTGTAAAAGGAAATTAACAATAATTTCGGAAATTAATAAAGTGGCATCTCGACGACTTAGAGCTTCAACTGCCAGTTTTATAGGAGTGAATACTTCACAAATATTTTCCAATACGTGAATGTTCGATTCATTCCAAATTTGGCCGATGCCAAGATCAATTAATGATTTTCTAATGCAATTTCGTAACTTTCAAAATCTCGAGATCATGGGTAATAAGGAATTCCACCTTGTCTTCATATCGAGACATAAATTAAGCTCGACATCAAATTCACTCTTTACATATTTTTGTAAAATTTCACTTCGGAAAGTCTCGAGTCCCGGGTTATTAATTCTTAAATTCCCGGGACTCGAGACAGCAAAAAATCTTTGAATTCTCGGGAATAAATTCCCGGGTTGTCTCGACACAGAATCCTTAATTGCTACCTATTAAATCTAATACAACGCCAAGTGAAAGCGTATTTTCTGTTATGAAGCACTAGATGTGTTTATATTTTTGAAATAATACTTTTATTAAAAAAAATAATAGCAATGAAATAAAAAGTCTTATGCATTTAATATAATGTAAAAAAATCAGGAACCGAACGTATTCGATCTGAAAATTCAGATGACGCGGCTCCGTTTGCCACAAAATTATTGTTGACTTTATTGCTTATTGAAACTTTTAAAAATAGTCCCGAAAATATTTTTTAAAATATGTCATTTCAATAAAATCATTTTTACCAGTAGATATATATTTTTACCAGTGAAAATATAAATTATCTGGCAGGTGCTAGTAAAAATTTATGATTTAAACTTTTCTATATGTATTAATAAATATATTTACATACTTATCATTATTTATTTAATCCGATGTATAAATATTACAGTGAATGTGTATTTTTTGGTAAAGTTATATTTTCACTAGTAAAGTCCAAATACATTTTCACTAGTAGATATATATTTTTAGTAGCAAAAAATAAGGCGCTAAAACGCTGTTCTAATATACCTATGAAACACAATTTAACAGTTGCGAAACGTTCATTTCCTGTTCAAACCCAAATCTAACCTAATGAAAGTTCTAAAATATAGTTTTGAAACTTTATTATGTCAAGTCAAAAATAAAAACCCAGCTCATTTCTCAGGAGAAAATAAGCAGAAGAATAAGTACAGACAGGCATCGCATCTCATATATTGCTTTTTACTGCGTTTTTAATTTGTTTTAGTAAGTTTGTACAATATAGAAAAAGCGTCAGCTATGATATATTTTTAGTTTTTAACTGTGGAATATCTGTGTGCTTATTTTTAAATGATTTAGTAACTTTCTAAAGGCCGCAATGGCGGCAAGCTCTTTACAAAATATGTAGAGTAGTCCAAGTATTATGAAATGGTATTTAACGATTGTTTTCCATTCTACGCTACTGTCTTGTTCAATTTGGAGAGGCGGTGGCAAATATTGTCTAGGTTTTGTAAATATAATTGCTTCTATTTTATTTTGTTTGATTTTAGTTTTCTACCTCGCAAAATACTTATTAAAAATTTTGGTTTAAGACCGAAATCACTTGTTAAAATAGATAAACGAGCTGCCCGAGTAAACTTGTTTAAATTATATTAAAAAATATATTAATAACTTGCAGCTAAATTAAACGGTGTCAATTTTACGATAAATCTTTAGTAAGATGTAGAGGTTAGATTTTATTTTTTAATAATTATTATGACAAATTATAAAAAATAGCTTCAAAAGACCTTTGTGAGCTGCGCCTATACGATTTACACTTATTTAGCGCTTGTCATTTGAGGTTTGAGAAACGCTGGAATGTGACAGTGGTAATGCTTTCAAGCGACATTGATGGCAGTCGTTAGCGCCATCAGCGCCGCAATTTCTATCATCGCGTCGGAAAATGAAACAAAACGAGTCATACAAAATAAATGGAGACTAGGGCCACTTCGGTGGTTCCTAAGCTTCAATGTAATATTCCGCAGCTGTTTTTTTATGTTATTTAATAAAAAATAAAAATAAATTTAATAAAAAAAAAGTTGCAAAAATATTTTTATTATTTACCACAAAAACACGCAGATAATGCCATTTTATTCATAATTTTCTAAGCTTGTTCGATTGAGTAGGAATATTTTGTTATTCATGGATTACAAGTTATTGATCCAAAAATCCTGACGGATCATCAAAGTGAAAGACGTTTTTCACAACAAAATAGAGCATTGCACAATTTATGCGTAAATTCTAATGGGCAAATTACTAACTAATTTTCATTAATTTATATCAAAACCATGATATTTTTGTATTAATAATTATGTAGTATTTAAAACGCAGTACTAAAAGATTAGTCACTTGTATGTAATAATACGTGTGCTCAGATTCGGCGTTATCCTTCACTAGTGGCGTAGCTAAGGTGTGTGCTGCCCAGGGCGATCCTTAAAATTGCCGCCCCCCCTCATACATTTTTTGCAGGGTCATAAAATCAGAATTTCTTAAAATTTTAAATTGGTTATTATTAAGCTCTTGTTATTCGTGGATTTTTATATGTTTTAGTGCATTCAGGGTTAAGAACCACACTAGACGATCCCATCGCGAATATGCTGCCCCCAAGCAAGTGCTGCCCGGGACGGCCCGCTCCCTCCGCCCCCCCCCATAGCTACGCCACTGTCCTTCACCAATCGTTTAAACGTCGCTATTAGTTTCGTTTTGGTGTTCTCGGTAGACGACATTGGGAATATAAAATTTATATTATTATTATTATGATTTTAGAATAGTCTTATGCAAAATAAAAATAAAAATAATAAAATTTAAATTTTCATGAGAGATTTCAAAAAATGGAAATCAGAGATTATATGTATAGATTAAATGGTTTGATAATTATTTATAAAAAATAAACTTATTGCAAAGATAAATGAATATCTTGCGGTGTACTACAGGGGTCTAATTTAGGACCATTGTCATTTAAAATATAATATTATGATATAATTAATAATTTACAAAAATGTAAAATATACCTGTTTGCAGACGACAGTTTAATTTATTGCAAAAATTAAGTATTATATAAATAGGGTAAAAATAATGTACTTAAATTAAGTGAATGATTATTAATTATAAATATATGTTAGATAATAATATAAAAATAGTTATATGTATAGTTATATAATGGGTTATAAAAATTGTATAATAACTTATTAATATTATTATTTTTTTATGCAATTTTTTGCTAGTAAACTTTTAATATAATAATTAAATCACCAAATCATAATTTGATTTTGTATTTTTAGTTTTAATGTTGGAAAAAAACGTATCGCATTAAAGTAGATTTTTTCGACGAGACACTTTGAGATTCCCTTTGATGTTCATTCGTATTGCGAGACGCTTAATTGCCATTCGCAGCGAACAGTGGCCGTTGCCAATGAATGGCAACCGAAGCCATTGATCCTCAACATTTTTTGATGGCGATAAATTCTGGTGCAACACTCACGTCGTTGACATATTAGTATTCGCATTTTGGCAGATTTCTCAGTGGCGAATTTAACCATTTGTCGCTCCGAGGGGTGGTCGTTTTTGACAATGACGGGAAAGGAAATAATATATAATACCCGGGTCCTTTGAAAATTGACCTGGAGTGACAGCGGCAATATTTATGAAGCGTCTCGTTTGGAACCAATGAGACGAAAAATCATAAAAGTAATAGCAATTGTCCATTACGACGACGCAAGCTGTGCGAATACTAATTTTATAACAATCAAAAACGTTTATTTTAATACATATATATATTTTTAATAATCAGAACAAGAAACAAATGAGCTAATACTAATTTAAATAGTAGTAACACAGGCTAAATATTTGATTTATTAACCCATTACCTGCCATGATCACCATTTAGGTACTAGTTTACTGCTGGCAACTCAATAAAAAATTAGCGGTAAATTAGAAATAGAATAGATGTATTGAATCTTTAAATTATAGTTTATAGTAAACGTCAATGCTTGAGCGTAAATAAAAATCAACAAAGCCAATGTTATTATGGTTTTATTGCCCGTTCCCATTTGAGGATCATGACTGATCAGTTTGTGATTTGATACATTGTATGATTTATTTAATTTTATATTATTTTGTAGATATGGGTACAAGAAAATTTTATTCGCTTACTGAATTGTGAGAAATAGTTAATGATACAAATTAAATGGTTTTTCGTTATTTCTTTGCTTCTTCTTTAGATTCGATCTTAACATCAGATCAAATATGTATCTAAATTTGCTGCTACTATGTCAGAGATTATCTTATCTGAACTCTAAAGTTCAGATGATTTACACATATATATGTATATTTTTTTCGTATTTTTTCGGCATCTCTTAAGTCACAATTTATAGTGCGCAAAGTTGTCTTAATTTTTTGTGTGGGCACATGTTCTTTTTACACCTTTCTTTGACTTAAGGACCCTTGATTTATAACATAATAAATAAGGACATTTTGACTCTTCTAATGCAATTAAGATAACTTTATGATTATTGCTTTTAAAAAATACACCTATGTGTGATATATTAATTTTTTTTACTTTTAAATCAAAATTTAATTTATGATTCATTCTGATCTGTTAAGACTGAATTTTTCTGTAATAAACGTTTTTTTCCATATCGTTATTTACTTTTAATTTCAATAAGAAATATCAAGTACAATGCAAAACTCGAAATTTTCGCAGCACTCAATGTAAACATTCCTTCCTCGGAGAAGCAGAGTCAATGGTAACGAAATTGGTCGAAACTTCGAGTGTCTTTTCCAAAGAAGAAATGACACGTCCGTGACAAGACACAACGCTCTTGCGCCCACTTGTGACCACACGAAATATGAGTCCATTCATGGACGATGATTGGAACTTTTTCAATATAATGGCCACTTGGTAAGGGTCTGTTCGTCAAAATCTGTAGGACGCTCGGGCTCGGCCATCTGGCAACTATTTACGTATGTAGTATATGAGATATGAAGATTGAAGATTTTTTGTGTACTAAGATTGATCCGCCGGCATCTTATCTAGCTTCTCTGTCATATTTATTGATCGAACTTATTTGGATTTCAATATTAGAATAGATTTTTATAACATTTACCTTCTTAATGATTATCTGACTGTGACGCTAAAATATTGAAACTGAAACAAAGTGACTTAAGTACTTATAGAAACATTTTCTCTGAAACCTCAATAGTGAAAAATGTGCCGATTTCATGATACTGTAAATTGTGAAATATATAATCAAACTTTGCATACAGAGCCTATTCCACTAGAAGAGTACGTACCGGGTTATTGATCGGTATCCGGTTATTTTAATTTGATTCCATATAAAATATACATCTGACACAAAAGATGCAAAATTCTCCGGAAATTCTTTTATTTTGCAAAACCAATTTAGAGATAGAGTGGGTGTGAGAGTTATGTATCGAAAAGAGACAGGAAATTCCTATTTAAAAATCTGATAGTATTGTTTCACAATGTAAGTTTTATGACACATTTCGTTACATCATCCTCAAACATTTTACATTTAACATAAAAAAATGGGAAAATTTGCTAAAAATACACGCGGCATACTCGGGGGACGGTTGTATACAAAACACTGAATTAAAGTTTATTGTTATTATTATTTACCGTCAATAATTTATGATCATTAGAGAGCTATCCATCGTTTGATGGATAGCTCTCTAGTGAAAAGATGTTTTTTAATACTCCAATGCAATTTTTATATCAATTACACAGAATAAATTATTTGATTAAGGAATTAATGATTATTATCGATGTAGAAGTAACAACACATATTTATTTTTCATTTATGGGAATAGAAAAGAAGCAAATTCTGCTTGTACAATTATGTGATCCATAAATAGACTATAACATTTTTTGATATTTTCAAGTTTTTGCTGTCAACAATATATTGGGACGGGTGAGCCCTTTCGCGTGTTTTTATTAAAATTATCTCACGCTCACAGAAAAAAACAAAACATGAGTGGTTCTGAAATATTTTTCTGCCATTTATTCCATCTTACTTTGGTTTCATCTCAAAACTGAATCTTATCTATGGACTATAAAATTTATATATAATGACTAAAATGAAATATTTTTTAGATACAATTTTATAAAAATTACATTATTAGTTATAAAATTGTTTAACTATTATTCTACGAATATTTTAAAACTTATTCATTAAGTATAATAGTTTTGTAACAAATAATATTTTAGCCGCCGCTGTAATTAATTTTGAAGTATTAATTTTAATCAAAGTTTTGATTTGACGGTTACAGTTTAGGAACTCCTCTCTTTTTACTTATATATTTTATTAAGCCTCCGCTTTTTGATTCTCATGAATTCTGTAAATAAAATGCATTTAAATCAAGAATCAAGAAAAACTATAATATAATTTTACATATTTCTATAATTGTATTGTAAACAATTCCTTCTGATTTCTACTACAGTAAATTTCAAAGTTTTGCTTAAAAAATTATATACCCATATATCTTTAAATATATTATTTAAAGAAAAAAATATTTATTAGCATTTAATTTAAATCATAAGATCATATTTATAAAATTTTCAGTGTTACAGCCATTATTATATTTCATAAAATATACTCCTATATATTATTATGTTATTGATTAAATCATAAATTAAGGACGGAATAGCATAGTCCGCAACGTCTCAGATTAGTAACTCTGAAGTTGCAGGTTCTAGCCACGGCAGCGGCACTCGAATTTTGATTTATAAAAAATGAGCTAATATTAAAAGAACGGCCCCAGTTGCAGTTATAAATTAAATTACACAATATAATTTATAATCACCTATTCCTAGACTTTCAGTCTGATTTATAATACTTACTTGTAGGTATTCATTATATTTTATTGAATTACTCAGTTGGTACAGATTTACCCCATTGTAACGCATTAGGCTTACGCTTGCCAGGTTAAATAAATATGTGTATATACAATATATACACACATTCGTTGTTAATAAAAATTACACATAAATAGGTATTTGATTTGCTAATTAACCCTTTGAGTAGTGAGTTAATTTATACACATTTATTAATTTCTTAGTATACATCTGAGAATGAGTTAATTATTCGTATTTTTAAATAATTATTTCTGTTGTTATTTATTTATTATAATATTTATATTTTTATTGATATGATTTAATTTACTACTTTTTTGTATAAGTATATTTTAATAATTTATTTCAACACTTTTCTATCATTAAATTTCGTTAATTTATTTTACATGTTTTTTATATATTATTCTGCTTTCGTGGAGTTTTTTTTATCAATTCAGAGGCTCTCAATATTATTGATTAAATTAATATAAAATATTTTTGGTTTTATTTATTTATCTACTACTCTTTAATTTAATACATTTACATATATAAAATCAAATTTAAATATGTTTTTTATTTCTTATTTTTTCAGTTATATATGTAAATATATAACTATCTAAAGTACCTCAAAACAGTGAAATATTTACCACCGTACATGTACGGCGATACTGCTCAAAGGGTTAATTTTAATTATATATTAAATTTAATAATAATTTTTCTGTATCAAACAATTTTTCATAAAAAATTCAAAGTTCTAAGAAATATGAAACTATAGATTCATTGATATTAAAAAAAATGCATTTTTAATAAATTTGACAATAAAATAAAAATATAAATACATAATGCTAATTATGCATTTATACGTGATTAAATTAAATATTAATAATTATGCATCAGTTTTAATTTTCTATTCAAACATTTTTTTATTTTTATAAATAAATACTATTTGAGAAAATATTTTAATGTATTTTAATATAAATTATATCTCTTTGTCAGTATATAATACATAGTGGGCAAAAATTACCCGATAGGAAATGAAAAAATATCCGAGAACCGGGTCATGAATTTGGGCGGGTAATTGGATGCACTAAAGAAAATGGAATGGTATTAATTTACATAAATAAATAAAACATAATACATAGAAAAAATTAAATTAAAGTTAAATTTGTGTATTTGTGACAAAATATTATTATATTATTTTATTAAAAAAAAATACACAAAAAAATAGGATACTTTGAAGTGTTAGACATAAAAAATGTAAAACAACCCTAACTATTACGACGTGAGTCTTAATATCTTTCACAAGTGAAGTGTGACAAGATTTAAGACACCATTCGGTTAATTTTCAATAATACGTTGAAAAGTAAATTTATGGATCCCAGTACACGTGTCCTATGCCTATCATTTAATTATAATATTTGATGGTTCAAGAGCTACATAAAATAGTATATCCTTCCAAACGTCAATCTTATTTAAGACCTTCATATTTTTAACGCCTTCACTAATTTTGATGAATGCCATATTGGGCGAGAGTGAAATTTATCGTTCATTCATTCATTCATTCATAACGACCCTTCATTGGGCGTTTTGAGTATCAGATTTCAATTTTTTTGTAACTCATTCATGGTATGTCGGGATAACTTTAAGTATATATATATTTAATATATAATTTAACACATTACCATATATATAATTTATAAATAATTTTGTCATGAAAATATTCCATATTATACTGATTAGTTGTTCTTTATTTATCATATTTATATTAATTTGCATGTATTAATAATATTTATTTTTAATAAAATATTAATTTGCATATATGTAAAACTTATATAGATGACTGATATTGATTCTACGCGTCCTTTCCGATTTTATTTTGTAATGTTAAAGTGACGTAATAATTCAGATCAATTTATAGATTAATCGTTATGATGCTGTAATTTCAATTTCCGGCGACAATTTGAATAATGATCCTTTTGATGTTGAATCAAAAGATCGAATCAAAGCGTCCGCAGGAAAACACATGTCTATGTTTCGCTTTCATGATTGCACATTATTTTATAACACCTACATATAGACAGGATGTGTGATATTTGCATGTGCTATATTTTAAATGATTGATACTATATTGGTCACGATGTCATAAATTTATTGAAGGAAATAAATCTGTAAGATGAAAGCGAGCGTTTATACAAAATATATAGTAATACTATTTATGAAAACATAATATTATTGCTAATCTCTTCTTACATATATATATGTATCATATGTTTAGCGTTATTTTAAACAATTGTTTGCAAAAGTTGTCAGAGCTACAAAACTAAAATTAATAATCTGTGTTTATAATTGACAAAACTTTCTCACACGAGCACATGATAATGAAAATAAAATATAAAACCTAAATACGAAGATTTATCACGTTTTTCTATAGAAGAATGGATGAATGGGGTCGTCAATTTTTTTCACATAATCCAAAATCCTAACATCTTGTCAACACGACCAACATCCTGAGAGCAAAAAATGTTACTTTATATCATGGTGGTCCAATATTTCAAGCTATTTTTTTTAAGGAAACATTTCATGAAATTAATAATTTCATAATGTTCTTGTCATTAATGATAATTTAGTATTTATTTAGTTTGATTAAAATTAAATTACTAGAATAGCGAATTATTTTATTATTATACTGCATTTTTGTGTTGCTTATAAAATATATAAAATAATAACCCTTATCATATGCTTTTTACATTGAATAAATATGGAGATATTCAAGTAAGACAATCTTAAAAAAATATATATGTAAATATTTCACTTTCACTTTAAAAATTTTTGTATTTGCCACAATGATTTAATAACTAAATTTATATGTAAAATCCATATGAGTCATAAAAATATTTATTTATTGATAATGTTATATTATGATACATAGTTTAGAGTAAATTAATTTAATTCTAAATGAATTCCAAACGATTCTTATTAATTTTATTTAACATGTGTATATTTCAATGTATTTAATTTTAATAAATTTATATAAAAATATTTAAAACAAATACAATACTACATATTAGTTATTCTTAACTTTGCTTTTGTTTAGAAATCACAATCAGTAAGTAGTGTTTATTAAAAGCATCTCTTCGGTCTGCTTTTGTCGATTTTTATTTATACCTAAATTATTCATAAAAATATGGATTATTTAGAAAATCTCTTTTTATATTTCATGTATGACTCCGAGTCTCTGACACTTTCACTATGATGAGGGAAAAAATATGGTACTTTCTCTATAGCATAATTTTACCTAAAAGCTTTTACATACATATATAGAAATAACGATTTAATAGATTCTGATATCTTATCACATATAAAATATAGCAATAAAATTATTTAAAGGTTTACCCAAATATACTTTTTGCTGTCTTTTTAATTGAATTAAATATTAATGAATTATTCATAGATAATTTATTAAAAAATAAAATAATAACAATAATTATCTAAAATTTTATTTCTAGTGTTTAAGTAAAGATAAATTTGATATTTCGTGGTTAAATTCCGCCGCTGTACCTGACGGATTAAATAACTTGGGTTTTCACGCTTATGTTTACTGCCATTTTTTGCCAACGTCACGTGTCACTCATTAAAATCGCATACAATGAACGGCTTTGTCAAAAGCACAATGAAGAAATACCCGTAATACCCAAAATACCTGTTAAACGTTTGCCATTATGCGAAAATTGACCGGAAGAAATGGCCATTCTTGTGCTATTTGACAGATTTGGCTTTGCAATGGGATTATCGGGAAGATTTTTTTCAGTTGATGCAGGGGTCGTGACTGAATCGTCAACCGTCGGACTTTGAACACTTGACGTGATCGATCGGGTGGGTTCGTGACTGGACATACAAATTCGGTAGTATTAGTATATAAAAAATATAAAATAAATACAATTGAAAATATATTGAAACGTGTAGTTGATAATACATAAAAATCATTACGTGATTATAGTTAACCATACATTAACCTTTTCACCGCGGATGGCTTCTATAGAAGTCATCAAGAAAATCGCAAGTACTCATTGGGCGCCTAAAGGTGTCATAAAACTTTGAGCCTAATAATATGTTTTTTTTTAAATATGGCATGAATAGGCTCACATATTATTAAAATGCGCAAAAATATCTGTCGCAGTGAAAGGGTTAATAAGAATAAATGTTATAATATATTTTTCAGAATTATTAAATCTTTACAATTTCTGTTATGTTTCAAAAATTAAACTCTAAATTTAAAAAGTAAGTCATCTGGATTTTTTTCATAGTGTTTAATGTTCCTAAACCAGCGATACTCAACCTGATTTTTTCTGCGACCCAACAATAAATATTTTTAAACAATTTGCCGTAATAATGGTTAACTAAAAATATAATTCACTTAACGACACTTATCCAAAAGTTTACTTGCTTTAAGAAGTCATTGCAACTCCAAAAAAATATTATTTCATAAGTAGGGATTGCAATAATACCTGGATTTTCAACACCGGTATTGTCATTATTTTTTTTATTAATTGATAATAAAAAAGGTAATGCTGAAATATATAGTTGAATGTAGATATCTGCTTGCAAATTTTGTAAAAAAAATTTAATATAAAGGGTTTAGCAGCACTTTTTCCAGCGTCAGAAAATTTGCTAGCTGACAGCTTAGTTTTCCATTTCACTATGAACATACTTATGCCAGAATAACGTTTCCAAATTGTGCAAATTTATTTCGAAAATCATGGTTCAGTTCGCGAAACTTACCGTGAATATAAACGTCCATCCGAGCAAATAAATCGAATAACCATGAATTGTTTTCGCACCACGTATACTCTAATTAATAATACGCATCCGCAGAGACGTCGTACAGTTGTTTCTGCTGTAGCGCGTAGTATTGAGAAGGATCCGAATGAGTCGATTCGCAATCGTGCACAGCAATTGAAACTGTGCTCGTCCACTCTATGCAAATTTTTTTTGATCAATCGGCTTCAAGCTCACAAGATCAATCTCGTGCAAGAATTGAAGCCGCTTGATCACGTGAATGGGCCGAAAATGATCTTCATTTTCCCTACAAAATTTTGTTCAGCAATGAAACTTATTTTTAGTTGAATGCCAACAAGCATTTGGAATAAAAAAATCTATAAGCCATAATTGAGACTCCTTACATCAAAAAATGTCAATGTTTAATTCATATTTCTTAGAACGTTAGTCAATGGAGAGCGCTATAGATCCATGATTACTGACTTTTTCGTCTCCCAATTGAATGCCATTAATGTGGAAGAGCTTTGGTTTGAACAAGACTGCGCAACATGCCACATAGTGAGCCACAGTCAATTTATTGAAGGAAACATTCGATGAGCGCATAATTTTGCGTAATGGATCTGTGAATTTGCCTTCAATCGTGTGATTTAACACCTTTGGATTATTTTCTGTGGAGATATGTGAAGTCACTAGTCAACGCTAGACAATAGATGACATGGAAGCCAACAGTTGCAGCGTTATTACCGATATACGGCACATTTCGCTCGAAAGAGTGGTAAAAAATTAGATGCATGCTCGACTCATTTCAAATATGATCGATGTCAAGATCAATTAAAGATTTTCTGAACTTTTAAGATCTTTTGATTATGGGTATTTAGGAATTCTATCTTGTCTTCATGTTGAGGCATAAATTTGCTCTTTACATATTTTTATAAAATTGTACTTTTTCGAAATAATTTGATTATTTTATGAGACCCATTTAGAGCTTTATTAAAGCACGGTTTTAAACATAGTTTTTCGTTTAGAATTTCTAGACTTTCGTTATTTTCAGTTACTTTCCTGAATATATTGTTCATCGTCGTTGTCCTCTTCATCGGAATCTTCATGTGTTTGACATTCATTCTGCGTAGTTTTCGACTATTTAGAAAAAATTAATGTAGAAAATATTAAATAAAGTCTCGAGTACCGGGTTATTTTTTTTAATTTCCGGGACTCGAGACAACAAAAAATCTTTGAATTCCTGGGTTTTATCGACACAGAATCCCTTATACAAACTCAATAATGCTACAAAATAAACTATTCGGCAAGACGTTTTTTTTCAAACTTTAAAACCTCCAAATTTAACAAAAAATAAATTATACTAGAATTAAAAAATAATAATGTTACTAGTTGATAAAGAAAATGCATCAGTTATCTTAAGCAAAAATGATTATGAAATAAAAATATTAGGTATTATAAATGATAAGGTGTATAAAAAAACAGATAACTACCCTACCTCATATCTAAAAATTAAAACTAAAAAATGATTGATAAAACACATTTTACAAATGAAATCAAAGAAAAAAATTTTGAACGTCAAATATCTTACGGAATCCCTAGATTTTATGGATTATTGAAAATTCATAAACAAAACATACATTTAACCCTTTTATCGCCAGCGACTTTTTAGTGAGATACCTGTTATTTACCTTCACGCATCTGTATTTATTTATTTAAATAAATATAAAATACTTGGTTTACTGAATAATGGAGCTAGTACAATAATCTTTAATAATTAATGATAAATAAATCGTAAAGTGGTTTTAAAAAAATAATTTGTTTAAAAAAATAATCATCAATTGGTAAACTACCTACTTAAAAATTGGCAAAATTTTTAGCAAAACGTCTTCAAACCATATATTAAAAATTGTTATGAATTTTAGAAAAAATAAAAAAAAAATTATCGGATAAAAATATTTATCTTGACGTAAGTTCACTTTTTACAAATAATCCAAAGAGGGTGTTAGGACAATTTTTAAATTTCAAAATAAAACGGGAACCATTCTAACGAATGGAAAAGACAAAGTTAATAACGAACCAAATTTCTTGTGGCAATTGTGACAAAATTTACTTTGGTCAGAAAAGTTGTAGAATGTCATAAAGAACATAGAAACGCGATTAAATGCTTTAATAAAAAATTAACTTTAGCAAACCACACTTTTGATAAAAGTCACCATATACAAGAGTTTAACAAAATTCACTCAAATATAAATAAATTTAAATATATCAATTCGAAAATAAATTCACTTATTTTTTTCCTTAGTTACAAACAAACAACTTAGTAACAAAGAAAAATAACAAGTCACAAGATCGAATCAAAGTATACATTATCTTACTATACCCAAATCAAGATCTCAAATGATCCTTACATGATAAAGGTTAGTCACCATTTAACTTATTTAACTAAAGTACCATTCGATTACAAATAATATGTTTTATGTTAGACTGTTCTTTACATTTCACTCTAAGGTGACTTGTCTGATATTGATTTCTTACGTCTTATATGTATACGAAGCGTGCATATTGCATCAAAAGGCGTTCGCGGCACCATCATGTCCTATTTGCGTTAGGGCTTAGCTCAATCTGTCAAAATTAATTATAGCCGTCCGATTTATGGCTATGATAAGTGTCTGCGTCTCGCTGGCATCTCCTAGCACAACATCCAAATCGGAAGCGAGACGTTATCGCCTCGGCAGTCGCACACTTGTAATAACACGCGCGGACTATTTACCGACAACGCAATATTCTCCATCCTCACATCCTGGATCCGTCCAATATCGGCCCGTAATTAATGGACCGGGACTAGACTCATTTAGGGGTCTTCAAAGACCCCACGGCGATCGCAAAAACGAGGCTCGTAAATCACCGAAAAGCTCCAGCCGCGGTTCGGGTAGACTCACTGACGTCTTGCTGCAGTGATATTTAACATTTTTCCAAGTAAAAAATATAAATCCAGAAGGATCAGAATCTTAAATATTAACGGAATTTAATTTAGAAATTAAAACGAAATCATACAAAAAATAGGGATGAAATTCTTGACGGAACGCAATTTTTTGATGGAAGCAGTTTTGCCAAGCAAATTGAAACTCTTTCAAAACAGTATAAATACTCACTTTTGCCATAAGTTTCACAAAAAAATTACACTAACATTAGTAAAGTATAAAAAAAAACAACTGTTTCGATTGTTTGTTTCAAGCAAAAGCTCCTTAGAGAAAATACTCTCCGATTTAAAAATTCAAGCATAAATGATCTGCTTATTTCTTAACGTTTGCAACATTTCAAAAAGGCGTAAAAATAATAAAATGAGTATTATATCTAATAGCAATGCCGTAATTTATTATCATAAAACGCATTATTTTTTAAAATAGTAAAAAGGTTTAATTGTGACAGATATTTAAAGAGAACCTGCACACTTTTTATGTTGATCTATGAATCTGAGCAAAAATTAAGCATTGTAGCAAATGTTAAAAAGACCTTAAAAGAAATACATTTTTTAAAATTGTATATTATTTGTAGAAGTATGTCATAATTTAAAAAAAAATAATAATTAAGATTTTTTTAGCTGTATTGTTAGTTGTTTTCCAAAATGTTTATAATTATAATTAATTTTTTTTTACATATAGCTTTTTTGTTTTATTAATTTATAAAATAAATTGCTGTTGTTAGCTTTTTAATAACATATAAAGTTTTTTGATACAATTGTTTTAACAGTTTTTACGGCAATGAGTGATGCGTTACAATTATTTTTCGCCAATAATATTTTATTCTGTTTTTTAAAATTAATTTTTAGCAATAATAGTTTTATTATTATCAATGATTTAAGTAAGTTTTATAAAATCATATATTTGCATTGGCAGTATATTTAAAATTGTGTTTTTTTGAATTTTTATTATTAATTAATCGTGCAATACTATCATTATTGATTTTAATGTAAAAAAATACATTTTGCTATTAAATATAAATCACTGCAAAAAAAAGCGAACCTTTTTTTTTACATAAAGCTCTTTTTAGTATAAATTATAATGAAAAAAAATATTTTGCTATTATATATAAATCACTGCAAAAATAGCTATTATTATATTAATACTAAAAATAGTATTGATTATAAAAAAATTAATTGCTGTGGGTAGCTTTTTCATAACATATATTTTTTTGTTACAGTCGTTTTAATCAGTTTTTACGGCAACGAGTGATGCGTTACTATTCTATTTCGCTGGTAATGTATAAACTTGATTTTATTTTTAGCATTATTGCTTATTTTATTATTAATTATTTAAATGAGTTTTAAAAAAACATAGATTTTGCTTTGTCGTATTTTAAAAATCGGTGTTTAATTGCATTTTTATCATTATTTAATCTAAACAGAATCAGAACTATCAATATGGATTTTAATGTAAAAAATATATTTTGCACTGCAAAAAATAGCGAATTCGTTTTTTTACATAAAGCTATTATTATTATTAATTATAAATAAAATAAATTGGTGTAGCTAGGTTTTTGATAACCAATATATATTTTTTTTGTTACAGTCGTTTTAATCAGTTTTTACGGCAACGAGTAATGCGTTACGATTCAATTTCGCTGGTAATCTATAAACTTGATTTTATTTTTAGCATTATTGCTTATTTTATTATTAATTATTTAAATGAGTTTTAAAAAAACATAGCTTTTGCTTTGTCGTAATTTTAAAATCGGTGTTTTAATTGCATTTTTATTATTATTTAATCAAAACAGAATCAGAACTATCAATTTGGATTTTTATGTAAAAAATATATTTTGCACTGCAAAAAAATATAGCGAATCTTATTTTTTTACATAAAACTTATTTTAGTATTAATTATAAATTAAATAATTTGCTGTGGTTAGCTTTTTGATAATAATTTTTTTTTACAGTCGTTTTAATCAGTTTTCACGGCAACGAGTGATGCGTTACTTTTTATTTCGCTGGTAATATATAAACTTGATTTTATTTTATAGTATTATTGATTGTTTTATTATTAATAGCTTAAATTCATTTTTATTAAGACATAGATTTTGCTGTGTCGTAATTTTAAAATTGGTGTTTTAATAGCATTTTTGTTATTATTTAATCAAAACAGAATCAGAACTATCAATAGGGATTTTATTGTAAGAAATATATTTTGCATTGCAAAAAATATAGCGAATCTTTTTTTTTACATAAAGCTTATTTTAGTATTAATTATAAATAAAATAATTTGCTGTGGATAGCTTTTTGATAACATTTTTTTTGTTACAGTCGTTTTCATCAGTTTTAACGGCAACGAGTGATGCGTTACTATCTGATATCGATGGATTTTAATGTAAAAAATATATTTTGCATTGCAAAAAATATAGCGAATCTTTTTTTTTTACATAAAGCTTATTTTAGTATTAATTATAAATAAAATAATTTGCTGTGGATAGATTTTTGATAACATTTTTTTTTGTTACAGTCGTTTTCATCAGTTTTAACGGCAACGAGTGATGCGTTACTATCTGATATCGCTGGTAATATATGAAGATGATTCTTTTTTTTAGTATTATTGATTTTTCTTCCTAATAATTATTTTAATGAGTTGTATAAAATCATAGATTTTATTATATAGGAATTTTAATATCGGTGTTTTAATTACATTTTTATTATTAATTAAGCAAAACAGAATCATAATCATGGTTTTTAATGTAAAAAATATATTTTGCTATTATATATAAATCATAATCAAATAAAGCGAATCTTTTTTATACTTCAAGTTCTTTTTAGTATTAATTATAAATAAAATAAATTGCAACGGTTAGCTTTTTGATAACAAATATTTTTTTGTTACAGTCGTAACATCAGTTTTCACGGCAACGAGTGATGCGTTACTATTTCGCTGGTAATATATAAGCTTGATTTTATTTTTTATCATTAATGATTTAAATGAATTTTATAAAATTATAGATTTTGTTTTGTGTATTAATTGAATTCTTATTATTATAAATCGCAACAGTAGATTTTTACGTAAAATACTATCAATATGGATTTATATATAAAAAATCTATTTACTATTATCTATAAATAACTAACAAAAATAGCTTAGTATTGTTTTACATAAAGCTAAATATATAAAATAAATTTCTGTAGCTAGCTTTTTGATTTTTTTACCTCAATGAGTGCAGCGTTACTTTTATTTTTCGTTCTGTGATATTTAAATTTGGTAATATTTTTAGCATTACTAGTTTTTTCAGTATCGTTGATTTAAATGAGTTTTATGAAAAAGTTTTGTTTTGTCGGAATTCTAAAAATTATGATTCAATTGCATTTTTATTATTAATTA
Source organism: Plectrocnemia conspersa (assembly GCF_051122295.1). Taxonomy (NCBI): domain Eukaryota; kingdom Metazoa; phylum Arthropoda; class Insecta; order Trichoptera; family Polycentropodidae; genus Plectrocnemia; species Plectrocnemia conspersa. The sequence goes on along the minus strand of NW_028277170.1, from coordinate 23,346,176 downwards.
ATCACAACAGAATATTTTTTCATACAATACTATCAATATAAATTTTTATGTAAAAAATCCATTTGCTATTATATATTAATCACTGCAAAAAATACTGAATTTTATTTTACATAAAGCTAGTATTATTAGCATGTAAAATATATTGCTGTAGTTTGCTTTTAAATAACGTAAAGTTTTTTGTCACAGTCGATTTTATCAGTTTTTACAGCAATGAGTGCTGCGTTTCTATATTTTTTCGATGTGTAATATTTTTTATTATTACTATTTTTTTTTATTTTCAATAATTTTGCTACGCCGGAATATTAAAAAATTAATATTAATAAAATCAAAACAGCATATATTTCATTTTTTGCATAATGATAGTTATGGAATTTTAATCTAATATATAAATCGCTGCAAAAAATAAAGCTCTCTTTTTTATTGATAATATATCAAATATATTTCTGCTTTTTGAGAGCATATTTTTACAGTCGTTTTTATCAGTTCTTATGAGTGACGCGTAACTATTTTATTTCGTTGCTAATATTTTAATCTGTTATTATAAATTAGAATTACAAGTAGCAACATTAAAAAAACTCTCAAGTAAAATAATATTTAATTTGAAATGCAAATACAGATAAGATTTTTAAGAACTAGACATATTTATTTATTTATTAAGAATCTTTCGTTAGTGGGGAAAATCCGGCACACATAATCAACAACAATTAGAAAAGTAGCTATAAATAAATGTCATATATTTTAATGCACTCTATTAATACAGCATATATTCATTATGTGCCACTATTCACGACCTAGCTCAGTTTTATTTTAATTTCTCATCCGTGAGATTAGGAAAATTTAAGAAAACCTAATCTATGATGATCTATCGGAATCATAATTATATAATATTCACTAATTAATATCGGTTTATACGTACATACTTATAGTAAATTAACTATTAATTCTAACTCGTATGTAAATTGATGTTTTTTTAAATTAATAATGGTAAACGATGTTATGTAAATATTATCGGATTAAGGAGGTGGTAATAGCGCCTGTTAGATTTATAAAGTAATTCATTTTATAGTAAAATCACAGATTAGCTTTCCATATATATTTTTAACGACAGTCAAAAATTTAAAATATATTTTCAATATACTATAGAATTGCAAGTTCAGATAATACATATTGCACACATCGTCGAGCATTGTCGATCAAACCAGACTGCCTGTCGCCGGATGCCGCAATTAAAGTCAACAAAATTCCATGTGAAGTGGCCCACAAGTGGTAGTGGAGAATTTTTCTCTTTTTTTCATTCGTCATATCCCTCGACGGCGAATTCCTCGCCGCGTGTTTGTTCACCGACCCTTTGAAGTGACGAAAGGCTCGAACAAGGGGGGCAATGGGGCCAAACGGAGCACCGCCCCTGAAAAATTAATACGCCAACGTGTCAGTCCTTTAACAGTGGGGGGCTATAACTTTATTGGCAGGAAACTGGAAGTGCAAAAATAACACCAATTTCTTCCGTCCCTTTTGTGCGATGAAAAATGTTGCCTAGGATGTTATTCTCATATTACTTTTTTTTCTTTTATTTTTCTTGTTATAGTTAAAATGTATTATCTATTAAATAAGTCAGCAATCAAGTAGAATATATAAATACATCATTTATTACATAAGTTCTAAACACGCTGCTCAGTAGACTTCGATGAAAATACTTTAAGCGGTTCACAAAATGTTGCTGATGGTTTCGCGCAATATTTTAAGTTTTTTCTCGTGAAGACATGCGCTAATTTTGATATGAAAAAGAGTACGGGTCTCTTAATGTTCGATGTAGAAAAAGCTTTCGACACAGTATGGTATGACGTTTGATTCATACGCTATACAAAAAAAAAACATTACTATCTACTAGGTTTAATACCCTCATTCCTGAGAAGTAGAAGTTTTTTCACAAAATAATACCGCGTAAAATTCTAGCTGGAGTTCCTCAGGGAAAAATGCTTGGGCCGCTTATTTTATTTTGTATACAAATCATATTCCAAATACAGCTATTTTAACAAGTGCTTACGGTCTTAAACCACTCGTGAATAAATTACAAAAATATTTTAAAATCTCAAATAAAATCAAAACGTTAATTATAAAATGAGCTTATACTTAGATTCATAGCTTAAATTTAATAAACATATATTGAAACTTCGCGCTAAAGTGCTTGCCACCATTGGGGCCCTTAGACCAATATTTAATAAAAGCGCCAGCTGAATTATATAAATTTAAGATTTTTATTGATAATATTATCGATAATTTGACAACTGTATTTAATGCAGAAAAATAAATAAATAATACATTCAGTTTCATAAGCTTATTCCTAAAATAAAATCTGTAAAAATCAGTTTTGAATCTATCCCGAAAATATTTTTTAAAATATGTCATTTTAATAAAATCATATCGGAATACATTTTCACCAGTAAATATATATTTTTACTAGTGCTATACCTTGACTCCAAACTTATTTTTGAACTTCGCTCTAAAGAGCTTGCCACCATCGCGGCCCTTGGACCGATATTTAATAAAAGCACATTTTTGCAAAATGTAGATAAATATTTTTAATGTAATACCAATGACGAAAGAATATAATTACCTGGCGCTTAGCATATTAAAAATCAATACTTAATACATTTATCTTTTGATGAACAGTACATTTTATCACTACCTTCAAAAGACACAAGTGGCCATGGAATGACGCGGACGAAACCCGTGTTATTGTGATCTGGCATTATCTGCTTAATGTCCGGTTTATAAAATTTAATTTTAATACTTTATAATGTACTATTATTTATTTTTTATTATAATAATATTATAATAAAAATATGTATTATTAATTTGTCTTCGTTACGCATTGGCGTAACCAATTAAGTCAAGATGGTTTTAATTTAATTAAAATTAAAATTAAAGTAAGGCGTATTTTACTCGAAATCATTTTTTCCAAAAATGTAATCAAAAGCATATATGACATCAATATTTTGCAATCAAATTTTATTATTTTACTGAATTTTACGCTTCAAATGGTTAGGAATAATTTTATAACATGTAGATCTATCTGTTTTAATGAAGATTGTGTATATTGTATCCTTTCTGGCGAATATAATTTTAAAGAATACAATACTATATTATTGAGAGATAATATGGTCCATCAAACTTTACCGTCGATATTTTTCGACTACTAACGAATATTCATCATTCATCATCTATAAAATATCATGCTACTTGTTTGCTCTAATTATGCTTTTTGTGCCATGAAATATATTTTGATTTTAAAGCAGTTTTATTTCCAGTATGCTAAATACATTTTTTAAATGTTTTATTATATCATTTTAAATCGAGTTTAACCCTCTTTCTGCCACAAGACTCACTCGTGCAACTCAACAACATAATTATCCACATGAAATGAATCGTTTTTACGGTGAATGCATTAATCGTATCCAACAAAGACATCGGCTAAAGCTCAACATAGTCAGTTATTCAACCCCATTTATACATTTTAAGCAGCCAAGGGGATGAATGCGTTTATTTTTATTCATAATAATTAAAACGCGTTTTATTGATTCATCATTTGCAATCTCAAATAATATTTTATTTGATCCTAATTTACAATAAATATATATTTATATATATATTCAACAATATAGTATAGCAAACTATAAATAAAAAAGTACGTAAAAACTGTCTGTGAGTTTTTAGTCACTAAAATCACTTAGTTGTTCAGTGTCCTATTACACTTGAACTTCAACACGCGATATTTTTTGCTTTAAAAATCAACGCACCATCTGTTTTTCGTCGTCGGGCTACTTTTGAATGCGTCATTTTAAACGTAAGATATTTATAATTTATTATTATTTTTATCTTAATTTAACCGTGAGTGAAAAAGGTTATTGTAAACAATTCGTCGGCGTACCGAGTATAAAGCATCAAAAATAAACGTAAAAAAGTGAACATGGAAATATACTGCGACCTTTTCAGGGCCGCTTCAAATTGTTATGTAATTGGGCAAAACCCGAGGGCAACAAATTTAAAATTACGTTAAATATATATTATCCATTACGATCGAAAGGACAAAAAACCCAGAGAATATGTAATACATATTTGACTCATCAGATATATGTATATACATTTTATCCGTTTAAATGTCAGTCAACTTTTTTATATGAAACATTTTAGTTTTTTTGTTAACATTATATGTTTTGAGAGTAGATTACTACTTTATTTATAGATTATGATTCAAATTTTATATTCATCTAAAGAACGTATTACAATCAGTGTTGAAATAAAATATCTTCCAAGAATAGAATCATTTTAATTATTTTTCTGACTTATATGAATGTTTGACAAAATTAAATTTAAAAGTAGATGAAGAAATTAGAACAGTTACATGACTTTAAAACTCTTTTGCAATATTTTTAAAAACTAGTGAGGATGATCGGAATCCATTGTACATAGACTTATGATTTTTTTTAAACTTAGACAATTTTAGGCGTTTTCTTAAAATGAAAAGTAACGTCTTCTAACTTAAATACTTATGATTGAACAGGACAAATAATCGAGTGATTATGCATAACTGAATATAACATATTAATAAAAATTATTTATTACTAGCTCGAATTTTCTACAAAAATTTTTGTTGATTTTATTGCTGCAAAAAAATCGCTACAAAATAGTCCACTATTAAGTTTGCAGCGCAATAAAACTTTTACTTTTGATTCACTCATTCTACCTTTTTATTCAGAACATATTTATTTATTTATTTAAATTTAAATTTAATTTAGACCATCGTGATCTAGTAGGTAACCCCAATGCATCACTTTTAATCCATAATTTGGTGCTAAATACCGAACAAAACTTTCCGTTGATAAAAATATTGTTTAAATCTTCACAAAGTTTCTGGAACAACAGTAGCTAAATCTCATTAATAATGATAGTCTTATATTTTATTCTGGAGAGTATAAACTTTAGCATCGATTTAGATGAACAATCGATAAACTTAAAATTGAGATTGTGAATAAAAACATGAAATGCAAAAGTTGTTTTATTAGCAGCTATTAAAAATTATTTGGCACTTGTATCGTTACGTTTAAAAATAACAAAATAGAATATTATTATCCCTTTTAGTCCAAAAATATATTTATAACGATAAAGCAGATGTATCAGATCCCAGTAATTATGTTGTGTAATAGATGGCCTCTTTTTAATGATAGGGATGGCTGGCGAAGTGTAAACAAAAGCAAGTATTGCATACACAAAATTATTTTTACTATTTGTACAATTCTTATCTCCATTCAAACATATTTTTACATAAATAGTAGCGTTCAATTTTTTTAACTAGCAAAATAGAATAATATTATCCATTTTAGTCCAAAAATATATTTATAAGGATAAAGCAAATGTACTCTATCATATGTATCAGATATTGTGTAACAGACAAATGCCTGTTGGTTTCTTTTTAATGATAGGGATGGCTGGCGAAGTAAAAATAAAAGCAAAAAATATTTTTACTATTTGTACAATTTTATCTCTTTTCCGACATTTTTTACATAAATAGTAGCATATGCAACGGCTTTCAATTTTTTACACATACATTCGCGCATGCTAGGGCCGAAAGTCGTATATGTCGCACGAAAATACGAGTGTATACGAGGTTATGTCAGTTATTATTATATTCAAAAAATAGTTGGAAGTAAAAATACTAGATTTTTAAAGTCATATATTTATAAAAATTTACAAAAAAAATATTAATCAAACAATCAATTTTCTTTTGTACAGAATCAATTAATCTCTTCATTTAATAATTTTATCAACCACTTAAATTTGAGGAGGCGTTTTTAATTGAATGTGATATTTATTTTTGATTTTTATTAACGTCATCCTTTAACTTGATACTTTGTTGTCTCGCTTATTCGTGAAGCGACAATGCTCGTTTCAAGGTTTTTCGTCTGGATCACATCCGGCTGCTCTAAATGTAAATATTTCAGCCCATTTCGCACAAAATAAATAAAATAATAATATATAATATCACAGTAGCTAGTTGTTAACTCCAATAATATGATTGTATTAGTTTAGTGTGAGTGTTTTTGGGATAAAAAGTGGAAGCTGTAGCAATAAGTTAGAATCAATATTTATATTTAAATAAAAAATCTATGTGTTTTTAAAAAAAACGTTTTCATTAGAAATTAATGCACTGTTATTTTTTCTTTTACCATGTAAATAAATACGAAAAATATATTATTATTTTTTTATTGTTATTGCTTTTTATAACCCTGCATCATTGAGAGTATACGTAACAAATATATATAAAATAATTTTCCCATCTTCATTTCTCAGGTTGTAAATCCTTTCCTAACCAAATTTGGATCTAGAAGTAAATCCGATTGATATAGTGACGAGCTGCTTCACTTGTAGGTGGAAGAGATGATAATTGCAGCAGTCTTGTTGATTTGATGAATTGTGGGTACCTCAAACTTTCAATACTATGTTCTGATTTTGGATCAATATACATTGATAAAAGAACACGTATTCCATTTTCAAATAATATATTTGGAGGGCAGTTTTCCATTTGAAATAATTCAGCTGATTGGTACAAATCCGGGTGCTTCTCCAACATTGTTATAATTTGCAGTTTTCTTTTCATAAACACCGCAGATGTGTCAAAATAAAATATGTTCCTTAAGGGTTTGCGGGTGTTTCCTTTGAAAAGTTATCAAGAGCTAACTGTTTTCTACTATTCTTTTTCTTTTCTTCATATAGTATTTTATAACATGCTATGTCTTTATTGATCGCCCTACGCATTTGAGATATGCGTTCTCCATTGGGTTCACAATTTTACATAATATTTAAAAAATTGTCAAGGTGCGTGAAGGCTTCATTCATATTTTTCATTGTTAAAGAGTTTTCCAAAATAAACCTGTCTCATCTACATTAAATATTTGGCTAGAGGAATATTCTCCATCTTCAATAATTTTGGATAATTAGGAAATAAATTCTTTTGAAGCATCTTTATCCGCATCAGCCGATTCTCCAGTAAATTTAATATTATGAAAAGAATACCTCATTTTAAAATTGTAAAACCAACCGTTACTTGCTTGAAAAACCGTGCTAAAATATTTTTTTAATCTATCCTTCCAATCTTTGTGCAAATTAAGAGCTTTTGCTTGAATAATTGAAATACTCAGAGGGACATATTTTTGATATTGGTCATCGATCCATGATGACAAAGATTTTTCCATTTCATCCATGTTTTTTTTTGTCGTGTTTTTTTGGAAACATATCCTTAAAGATTGTGGAAATATATCTTTAATTTCCACAATTTTGAACGTATTCCTTAATTATATTTTTCTTTTGCAAATTTGAACATATCGTAGACCTGTTTGTATCATCATCCGATTGAAGCAAAAGATTCACCGCTATCAGAACGTCTAATAATTTTCATCTTTGTCTCGAATCGTGTGAAGTTTATGAGTCTTTTTGTTCGTATCAATACTGAAATTTTTCCGTTTCTCTTTTTAGTAATATTTTGAAGGTATAAATGTGTCGATTTGGTACAAAGAAAGCAATCACTTGCATGAAAATACGGAAGCTTTTTTTTAACGCAGTAGTTTGTATAACGTTATCCCATAAACGGATGCGCGCTTCCCGCTCCCGCGCTATATCTCAAAAACCGTTAATCATACGAAAAATTGAATTTCACTAAACTTACAGAAAATTATATGCTCTATAAATATAGTGAAACATCTAATGACATGCGACGTATAGGAAGCGAGATATTGGCAAAAATACGATGACTTTGCTTGACCACCATATCGGTCCACTTCCGGAATTAAATTTATCAGTGCGTCTTTCTGTAAAGAATCCGATTTTAAAACTCTCAAAAGTCTTTTTATCCATTGTTTCTTGCAATTTAGTAATATTTTGAAGTTATACATATTTCGATTTGGCATAAAGAAAGGACCACTTGCGTGAAAATACGTAAGCATTTTTTTTTACCGCATTAGTTTACACAGATGCGCGCTTCCCGCTCTCTCCGCTATATCTCAAAAACTGTGAATCATACGAAAAATATGAATTTAACTAAACTTTCAATAATCCAAACTCTGCAAAAACAGCAGTTTTTCCAAACGAGTAGAATAAATCGCCTTTATTTTTATCCTAGAATACTGTTTGTATAATATAACTTTAATAATACAAATTAAGATATCGGTCAGACAGGTGGCGTTTTAGGCCACCGTTGTCGATTTTTTAACCAACAATAGGCGAATATAGTAACCAGATAATGATTTGTTCCCATCGTATGGCGAAACGCAAACAGTGCACTACAATGGCGATGCGCCGGATGCGTGAAATAAGTCGTCATTGTGTGCCGCGGCGCTAATCCCGCGACGTCGATTGTTGCGGGATTGAGCTCAATCCCGCAGCGGTATGGTGCACATTAAAATGTTACAGATAACGACTACAATACCCGGATTATAAACTGCGCTTTTTTAGCCCGCAGGTTATGTATTTGTGTGCGAGTATACTACTTAATGCGCAACGAGAGCAGATTCTATTATATCGCCCGAACACAGACTCGGCTTTTATGTTATGCGCGGAGATATTTTTTATCTCGTAAAAGCACACTAGCGAATCTAGAAAATGGTCATTTTGAAATTTAAATTAGCAAAATTGAACAGATTACATAAAAATTGTGTTTAAAAATATGTGATTTTAAATTCAGTCACAGTTCCCACTGACTGCCGACACGATTTTGTTGCTTTTGACGTGAATTTTTGACTTATGTGAAGTTGCGATTTTTTTTGTTAATTTATATTTTATGCGAAATATTTTAAATATTTATCATTTAATTAGTCGTGTTTTTTTAGCTGCTCAGTGTTGCCATATAGTGAATTTACAGTCCAGATCAAAAAATATTACGAGTGAGAATTGAATAAAGTACATCTAAACCGAATTTTGCCGAATGTCGCACTGCGACGGCGCCAACTCGATTTTATTACTTTTGACGTGAATTTTTGCCTTCTGAGAAGTGATAATTGTTTTTTGCGCTCTCCTATTGACCAAAATTCGGTTTGAATATACTTTGATCAGCTCTCTTATATTAGAATTCCATAGTAATATCGGTGAAGATAGCAATCATATTTTTAAAACATAGTGTAATATCGAAATGCAGACAAACTGTTGAGTAATATGTGAGATGCGATGTCTATCTGTACTTATTCTCATGTTTATTTTCACCTGAGAGATGAGTTGACTTATTTTGTATTTTGGACTTGATCTAATAACACTATAATTAGTTTTAGAACTTTCATTAGGTTAGGTCTGAATTCAGTGGCGTAGCTATAGGGAGGCAGAGAGGGCGGGCCGCCCCGGGCGGCACTTGCTTGGGGGTAGCATATTCGCGATGGGATCGTCTAGTGTGGTTCTTAACCCTGAATGCAATAAATCCACTAAGCAATTTATTATTTTAATTATTTTAAGAAATGCTGATTTTATGACCCTGCAAAAAATGTATAGAGGGGGGGGGCAATTTTAAGGATAGCCCTAGGCGGCACATACCCTAGCTACGCCACTGTTTGGATTTGAATAGCGAATTGAGTTTTATATACATTTTAGGGCAGCATATTAGCGCCAATCAGTTAAAATTTATTCTCGCTAGTAGAAATATATATCAACTGGTAAAAATATATTTGGACCTTATTAGTGGAAATATAACGTACTGTAACATTTATACACCGGATGCTAATAAATAATGATACGCATATAAATATGTGTATTACTACATATATAAAGTTGAAATAATATAATTTTACTAGTACCCGCCAGATAATTTATATTTTCACTGGTTAACATATATATTTACTGGTGAAAATGTATTCCGATATGATTTTACTGAAATGAAATATTTTAAAAAATATTCTAGGGACTATTTTTTTTTAAATTTACTTTTGGGAATAACCATATGAAACTGAATGTAATATTTATTTATTTTTCTGCATTAAATCCAGTTGTCAAATTACCGATAATACAATCTACAAAAAGTGCTGTTGTTGATTTTTCGTTATTTAGGTATTTTATCTGAAAATTCAGAAAGAATACCTAAATTTACTGCTAGTAATTTACATTCGTTGAATATTTTTTTAACTCATATTCAATGTTTTTAAAATGTTTAATAAACAATAATTTGCAAAAAAAAATTAATACAAATGGAGACGAGTACAAAAAGTACAATCTGTTCCATTGAATAATAATGTTTATTTTGAAAATAGTACCTATAAAGTGGGTGCTTTTGAAGGCAATGTTCCGCTCCTTTTATTTCTTGTATGTATAAAAACGGCTAAAAGAACATATGTCTGAAATACATCAATACATACTACATCTCAATCAACTGTGGCTTAGTTCAGATTCATTATTTGAGGTCTATGAGGTCTATAAATATATTCTTGCTGTGATTTTTAGGGTTTCTCAAAGAGAATTTCTCCCTTGAGTAACAATCTTTATCTAACGAATTTAAAATCTGTTGTGTGAAGATGGATTTTAATTAAAAATCATATAACTTCTCGCTGAGTAATCAGTAGGTAATAAACCTTAAATATACAACGAGATACAAATAAAGCGAGCTTTGTTCTAGTAAACATTGCTATAAATCGTTTAGAAATTTGATATATTTGTGTTATAAATAAGAAGGGTGAAGCAAAATTTTTAAATCGCTTCAAAAAAGTGAGCGGTTTTATCCTCGGGGTGGGTTTATCTCTAGCCGCTCTTATAGCGTTCGTCGGTTTAAATTCGAAACGAATTTGGCCACATTAATCCTTAGCGATACACCTAATTGAAAAAGCACTCTTCACAATGGAAGCATGTTTTGGTCGGAGGTAAAGCCTCGCGTGCGTTGGCTGATAGCCGAGCGCCCTCTCGTATTGATGTAGGGTGACTCCATTTTTTTTGGGAGTAAAAACTTCGTTGAAATCGGTTGAATTTTTTTCTTATTATCAATAATATTCTGCTTCACTTGTGTGTGTAGACATTACATAGAAAACGATGAGTGAGATATTGAGTCATCTGTGAGATTAAGAAAAGCTAGGAAAACTCAATATGATAAATGTGATAATTACTAATCACAGATTTAATTCACTTAAAAAGCGATAACTGATTATTGTTTTACAGAGAAATAAAAATAATATAAAATTTAATTCATCGCTTTAAACAAAGAGCAAAATAATATACAAGTTATCGAAAAATATTTTAATATATGTTTTTATAAAACAATTTTAATAATAAATAAATACAAAGTATAAAATTATGAAGCACTGTACAATAATTACTAAAAATAATATGAATTTGTGATTTTGAAGAATGCTATGAAAGAATTATTATTTTTTGGTGGCAAAATGTATATTTTTGATTAGATATATTAATCGATATGTTCTTTAAAAAAATTGTTTTTAAAAACAGCAAAGCAATTATGATTTATTATTTATTTTGAGTTAATAGTATTATTAAATTATTATATTTATGTAACAATTTTAAAATAGATTCTAATATATATTTGCCAGAAATATTGCAAGTAATAAAATCACGTGACATCGTTAAAAATATGTAGTTATAGTTATTTTTTACTTTATTTATCATTAAAATATAAAAAAATAAAATATACAAAATAATGAAGCATTATATATTTTTTTAGGAAGAGTTTGTGTTAAGTAGATTTTATGAAAAACATATTTACGATTCTATTAAATTTAATACGCTAAAATATATATTTTTGACTATAAATAATATTAATCGTAATGTTCTTAAGTTAAATTATACACATTTGTTAATTTATTTTATTTCTGTTGTCATTTATTTATTATTATTTTATATTGCATATAAATCATCAATTCTTAGCGTTTTATTGCATTAATTTATTTTACTTATTTATTCTATTTAATTCATTACATAGGCTTATAATATTTTTTTTATTTAATATATTTTGCTATCTTAATTTATTTCGTATTGGTGTTATTTTCTATGGTAGTCATTCACATTTATTCAAATTAAAAAAAATGTATTTTATATGTAAATATGTATATCACTATCTCGGGTACCTCATAACATTGAAAAATCGACCGCCGTACATGTACGGCGATACATATTAAATAGATTTTCGTATTGATTTATTTACCGGAAATATTTAAATTATTAAATGTGCTTCGTAGACAATTTTTTACTTTAAAATATAATGAGTTTATTATTAAATAAATAAAAAATACAGATTTGTGAAGTACTGCACTAAAATTTTGACAAAATTTATAATTTTTGATTGGAAATTTGATGCGGAAAAATATATATTTTTGACTAAAAATAATATTAATGAAAAAGTTTTTTGAAACAAAATTGATTTTTTAAATAGCAAAGCTTTTATGATTTATTGTTTATAGTAAGTGAATATGATTATCAAAAATAATTAATTTATGTAACAATTTTAGGAGCATATATGAAAATTATATACATATTTGCCCTAAATATTTTAAGAAAGCAAATTTTTTGACATCGCTGAAAAATGTGCGTCATATTAATCTTTTACTTTGAAATATAAAATATTTATTATTAAAAAATAAATAAATAAAAGTTGAAGCATTATATCATTTTTTGGGAAGAATTTAAGAATTTTTGGTATAAAGAATTTTATGAAAGAATATTAAATTTGATATGGCAAATTTTTGACTAGAAATAATTTTAATGGAAAGATTTTTTAGACATATTTTTTAAAAAGGCAAAGCAAATATAATTTATTGTTATTTAAAGGAATTTATTACTTCTCAAAACATAATATGTGAACAACAATCGGGATTCAGAGAAAAGCATTCCACTGAAACTGCATTACAAGTAGTGATAAATGATTGGCTGTTGGCTAAGGATACAAACAAAATCATTGGAGCAGTTTTCTTGGATTTCAAGAGAGCCTTCGAAACAATAGACAGAAAAATAATGTTAAAGAAACTGGAGAGTATAGGTATAAGTGATATAGTTTTAAGATGGTTTAATAATTACTTATATAAAATAAAACAAAAAGTTAAAATAAATAATGTATATTCTGAAGAGAAATTAGTGTCTTATGGAGTACCACAAGGGTCTAAATTGGGACCATTGTTATTTGTTTTGTATATTAATGATATAGTTAATAACGTGAAAAAATGTAAAATTCATCTATTTGCGGATGACACATTAATGTATTGCATAGGTGATAACATTAAAGAAATTGTAAATAATTTAAATAATGAATTAAGTATATTAGAAATATGGTTAAAGAATAATGTACTTAAATTAAATGAGAATAAAACTAAATGTATGTTTATTAATTATAAAAATGTGTTAGATAATAGTACCAAAATAGTAATAAGTAACTCTAGTATAGAAATAGTGGATAATATAAAATATTTAGGAGTAATTGTTGATACAAAATTAAATTTTAAAGAACATTGTAATTACATATTGAAAAAAAATTAGTAGAAAAATAGGTTTATTATCTAGATTAAGAAATATATTAAGTATAAATACAAAAAAAAATTTACAATAGTATAATATTGCCCCATTTTAATTATTGTGCAACACTATTAAATATGTTAAATAAATTAGACAAACAAATGTTGCAATGAGAGTAATCTTAAATAAAAATAGATTAACTAATTGTAAAAGTATGATTGATAGATTAGAATGGTTGAATGTTCAAGAAATATTGAGTATGAATGTTTTAGTATTTATATATAAGTTAGAAAATAATATGTTACCAGAATATTTTAATAAGTATTTAATAAGAAATAAAGTTGTACATAAATATAATACTAGAAATAGAGAAAATTTAAAGATAATTAAGTATAAGAAAACGAGTACGGCTAGGGGAATTATGTACGGAGGTTTTGATTTATATAATAGTCTTCCAAGAGAAATCCGAAACAGCAAAAATATAACGGGTTTCATAAATGGAATAAAAAAAACACCTTCGTACATATAGAAATAAATTATAATATTAAGACTTAATTATTGTATATTTTTATTTTTTCTTTCTGTTATGTATTTTTTATATATTTTTTTATATGTTTTTTTTTTATATATTTTAGAGTAAATAAAATTAATGAGTTAATACAATTAAATAACAATTTTAAGAAAATCAATATTATAAATTTAAAATAGATACTAATACATATTTGAAGAAATCAAATTATGTGATATAAAGTCAAAAATAAATAAATAATAAATACAAAAATATGAAGCACTGTATCATAATTTGAGAGTAAATTATGAATATGTGATTTGGAAGAATACTATGAAAGAATTAACTAGGATTCTATTAAATTTGATTTGGAAAAAAGTATGTTTTTGACTATAAATAATATTAATCAAAATGAGAATTGGTTCTTAAAAATGCAAAGCAATTATAATTTATTATTTCTATTAAGTCAATAAGAATAATAATAATTTTAAGAGCTTTAATACCATAAATGTCATATACTGTTATATATTTGCCAGAAGTACGTGATTTTGCTAAATATATAATTTTATTTTTAAAAATATGTAAATATGTATTAAAAACAGATAGTTATTATACATTAACTGCGATGCAAGGAATCGAAACATTTCGTCAGTTTTGTATCAAAACCAGATATTTAAAAAAATAATTTTACAATTTCAGTGATTAAAAAATATATTTATAAATAAATGTATATCAAAATATTTATTTTTCTTTGATTAATTTGTTTCGAAATTTAATTTTAATATTATTTAAATTTTTCTTTTAGATGAATCGCGATTTAAAAATAAAAATAAAAGTGACATCCTATTTGCACGAGCCTCTTTTCACTATGAAAAAGTTGAGTGGCACTCTAACATACTAGATTTGGATCTGAAAATTTTAATTCTGCTTACTGCATGAATTTATTACGGGTAAGTCAATTATTGTAATTTATAGAATAATATAATACATATATTTGGGCTTTTTCTTTTTTCGAAGTTTATATGTATTTTAATACTGAGCATGTATGAATCGATATTTTCCATGGTATAGTCGTGGCAATTGTTATATGGTCACCCCACCACCCGCCCACTTAGACCCCTAGGGCTGACAGGGCGGGAGCCGCCCCCTTTAATCCCCTCACCATCGATCCGACACACCAATGGCGCCCTTTGCATCCGCCGACAACTGCCAGCTCTCACAATTACACCGCCCCGCAGCCAACAGCCATACAGCCTTTCGAGCCCTTTGTAAACTTGCATTACTCTTGTTGTTTTAGCGGCGGGCGCTACGCTCACATTTCCAAAATGCCGACAAACGAGGCGTATAGGCGTTTCAATTAAAACGAAAATTTTGTTTACTGCTACTGCGTCCTCCATGAATTAAATTACAAGCTAATGTACACGGCTATGTTCGTGTTTTGTTCTTAGTTGTATCATATTCTAGAAAATTTTACAATATATTACATATTGAATTAGATTATTCTGCTAGCATAGGTGCCTGTGTTTTGATCTTTTATTAACCATAAAAGAAGCATTCTTTTTTGTGACTTATTTATTGTCATAGCTAAGTCAAGATCAAAAAAATAAAATAAAGTAATATTACCTTGTCCAAAGGAGATCTTCGTACAATCAATTTAACAAGCCATTTTTTATGTACGTTGATAGAGCGTTACTTAGATATTTGGATAACAGTTTATATGTATTTTCTGTTTAAAGCAATATATATATATATATATTAGTTTTTTTATACTTTTGTTTATAAATTTAATTGGTTTTAATGAAAAACATATTTATTTTAATATCTTTCTCTAATAAGAGTAGCTAGTGATTAAAATCAACAATACTATTGATAATAATAAATAATATTGATACATTGCCATATTTTTATTATCGAAAGCTAACGTTATTTAAATAGATGCAGTTTTCAATTTATGTAGTTGCATAATTATGAAAGCAGTTAAAAATGTTTTGAATGAATAATCTTTAAATAGACGTACGAATACAAATGATGCAATGTGATTTACTATATTGTAATATAAATTATTATTTAATAATTACTCGACAATTAACTATATATTTTAAATTAATTATAAAAATTTATATATTTACTAAAATGTTAATTGGTATAAAAAAAAGTTGTTATCATAAATTGCTTATAATAGTCAGTGAAGTAAATATGTATACTGCTTTGTCGGTAATATCGTTTTTTTTAAATAGCCACTTAAAAAACTTCTAAGTATAATATATAATTTTTAGACTTGACGAAATGTCTCTGCGCGTGATTTGATTTTAGATTTACGTAATGAATTTGCTTTGAAAAATATTTGCAATATTTATTTATAACATTACATACAAGTAAACGTATATATATATAGTACAATACTATTTATTTATCATTGAGTGCCACTTAACTTTTTCAAAGGTAAATCATAATTATGCACATCCTAATAAACAACATGAATTAAAAACTATTAAAATAATATTAACTTTTATTATTTAAAAATACCTGTATATTAATATTATTTATATTTATCATTACTTGACCATGAAGGAAACTGAGCGCTCAGATCTTAAATACCACTGTGAGAAATTAAAGACGGTGCGTTTTTCTAGATCTGATTTTATTTCGAAAATGATATTTTAAAACGCACAAAAGTCACTCACAATCATTTTCGGCATTACTTTTTGGACTAAAAACATGGGTTTCATTCCACTGTAAAAATCTTTCGATTCGAAAATTCAAGTAGACGTCGTATACGCAGATTTTGAAAAGGCCTTTGGCAAGGTTTGTCGTGGGGCGCCTATATATATCATAAGACAACAATGATTCCGGGCCTAATGACAAAAATGGCATTTTGTATATTTTTAACATCGTAATATAATCTCTGAAGTACGAGTTAACCCTTTCTATGCTATTAAAATAAATATGAAAATTAGTCACCGTTGCGATTTTTTCTCTAAATACATATTTTATGCGAAATATATTAAATATACATTAAATATGTATCAAAATATTTATCTGATAATTAGTCGTGTTTTCTTAGCTGCTCAGTGTTGCCATATAGTGAATTTACAGTCCAGATCAAAAGCAATAAAATCGTGCCATCGCGGCGATTATCAAGCGTTTATATTTAGACTTTTTATAAAAGTATTACGAATGAGAATTAAATAAAGTACATCTAAACCGAATTTTGCCCAATAGGAGAGCGCAAAAAACAATTATCACTTCTCAAAAGTCAAAAATCCACGTCAAAAGCAATAAAATCGTGCCGGCGCCGTCGCACTGCGACGGCGCCAACACGATTTTATTACTTTTGACGTGAATTTTTGCCTTCTGAGAAGTGATAATTGTTTTTTGCGCTCTCCTATTGACCAAAATTCGGTTTGAATATACTTTGATCAGCCTTTTTATAGTTGAAGTCCATAATGAAGTCCATAGTGTAATATCGAAATGCAGACTAACTATGGAGCAATATGTGAGATGCGATGTCTGTCTGTGCTAATTTTTCAGCATATTTTCCTTAGGTTGTATTTCGGACTTGACCTAATAAAAGTTCTAAAACTATAATTAATTTTAGAACTTATAGTTTTAGAATAATAGAATATTATAGTTTTAGAATAATATCGGTTATTTTAATAAGCTATCATATTTTTAAAACAAAGTGTAATATCAATCATCTCATGAGAGATGAATTGGTTTAAATTGAATTTTGCAATAAAACTATATACAATTTTTTAAAACTTTCATTAGGTTAGGTTTGGGTTTGAACAGCAAATGGACGTTTCGCAACTGTCAAATTGAGTTTTATAGTCATTTTAGAGTAGAAAATTAGCGCCTATAAGTTAAATTATATTTTTGCTAGTAAAAATATATATCAACTGGTTAAAATATATTTGGACTTTACCACTGAAAATATAACTTTACCAAAAAAATACATATTCACTGTAACATTTATACATCCGATGTAAATAAATAATGATAAGTATGTAAATATATAAATTATTACATATAGAAAATTTCAAATCATTTAATTTAATTAGCACCTGCCAGATAATTTATATTTTTACTGGTAAAATATATATCTACTGGTGAAAATGTATTTCGATATAATTTTACTGAAATGACATATTTTAAAAATTATTTTTGGAATAGATTCGAGGCTGTTTTTTCTAGATTTTCTGTAAGAAATAACCACATGAAATTTAACGTATTATTCTGCTGCAGCAAATCAGGTTGTCAAATTACTGATAATATCATTTATAAAAACATTAAATTTATATAATTCAGCTGGTGCTGTTGTTGGTATTCGATCTGAAAATTCAGATCGAATATCTAAATTTACTGCTATTATTTTACATCCGTTGAATATTTTCTCTTATTTCTAATATTTTTAAACGTTTAAAAAGCAATAAAGTATATAATTTGCCTTTTTTTAAAGAAAGTACTACATAGAAAGTGTGTGCTTTTGAAGGCAATGTTCCGCTCCTTCTTTTTGTTGTATGAATAAAAAGGCCTGAAGGAGCTTACACTTGAAATACATCAGTAAATATATCTCAAACAACCGTAGTTTAGTTCAGATTCATTATTTGAGATCTGTTTATACTTTTATTGCTATGATTTTTTTCTAGAGTCAGTTCTCTCAGGGAGAACGGGCTCTGGGAATTTTCCCCCTGTTTCTCCTCTCCCAGCAGGCCTGATAATTACTTATAAAAATGATCAGATGATTTATCTCAGTTGTTATTTATTTAAGCGACCGTAGACGTTTGTAACCAATGGCGGTTGATTTTTGAATGAATATGTTACCCCTTCGGATGTTCCTCAAGGGTCCAATTGGACCCTTTGCTCTCGCATTATTTATTAATGATATAAATATGGCAGTTACAATTTTTTTTAATTTGCGAATTCATCTCTATAGAGTGATTTAAATTCTCTATATGCAGGCATGTAAAACAAATTTGCATTACGGGCCATATATCTAATTTACATAAAACGGAGGGCCGCATATTTTCAATATTTAATAATTAATATCAGATTTATTAAAAAATATACGAATTATAAAAAAATACCAGAACACATTATTTTTATAAGATACTTTTTTAACAAATCAAATCATTATAATTTATTTGAACATTACGAATTGACGATAAATCTTGATCTTTCTGGAGTTCTGTTGTTTTTCATTGCTGAAAATAATTGCCGAAATAAATATGTATTTGCGAACATAGCTAGTTTATGCATCGCGAAAGACATTTTGGAAAACCGATTCGCCGGTAAATAAATTTAAATTCTGGAAATCCAACTTTTATATATTTTTGCTTCAGTAAAGGGTCACGTTAAATTTTAATTACATCCATTTAACATCAATGGAGAAAGGCAAAGTAAAAATATGAGACTAGCTCATCTGAACAATTTTAAATTAATAGTGTAAAAATGAGTTATTTTAGCTGAATAAATTAATAAAATAAATAATAATATGTGATACAATGCCAGAAAAAAATAATACTAAACTCATTCGGTAAAATTACATAATCATAACGACAAAGGACACGCATATATTAGGTGTATGAGCGATGTTGTATATGTAATAAAATTAATATAATAATGCCTCTCGTGGGTCTATTGAGGATCAAACAACCTAAATCCCTACATTAAATATTTGCCGCGTGTTTGCTGATTTTAGAGCATTAAAGCAGAATCCTTACGGCAAACAAGGGTCACGACTTTGCGGGCGTGTGTGTTTACATAATTGTTTAAAACGCTATTAACTGCTATAGGGCGTTCCGAAAGTGTTTACAGTGTGGTTAACCGTAGACGAAGAAGGTTTGCTTTGGGGCGTTGTCTTTCGCGGGCGAATTAGTACATGTATTATCCTTGTTATTAATTAAGAGTAGCTGTTAGTTGGTGTATTTATGGAAATACGCGGTTCTGTTTATTAGCAACAATTTAGTTTTAGAATTTATTATAATATATATTTTGGAATGCATCTGAAAAAAATTAAATCATCTAATGTATAACTGTCTTTTTATATCATTATTAAATGACGCGAAGAATAATTTACATACTGTTTATGATCGCTTAACCTTTAGAAGTCCATAGGCATGTATGACATACCTAAAATGATTTTTCCATTGCAGTCCAAAAGCATCTATGTCATGCCCAATATATTTTATATTTTCTGAAGCCATTTTATACGTTTTATGATAACATTTCCAGTGTTTTTTATATTTTATTAGTTACTTAGAGAAACTTCTATCAATATAATAACTATTAAAAAATATATATTAATTCCTAACCATTTTCCCTGAAATTATTTAATTACTAAAATTCGTTATAAAATCTGTTAATCCATCGATGGATTTTGGAAACATTTTTTTGAACATTCTGTGCCAACTTCTCAAAACCTTGACGTGTGATTTTTTAACCATGGTTCTCAATTTTAAAAGTCTTGTTTTTATATTTACGTACGTATTTTATTTAAATAAATTAAATTACTGTTTTTTAATTAAATTCATATAAATATTTATTATTTTGTGCCATATTATAGTTCTATAACGTCGCAAGGATTAATTAGGCTGAATGTTTTATTTTAATTGAGAGTAGTCCTTCAGTTGTACGCATGGCGTAGCTATGGTAGGGCGGAGGGGGCGGGCCGCCCCGGGCGGCACTTGCTTGGGGGCGGCATTCTTAATCCTGAATGCACTAAAACATATATAAATCCACAAATAACAAGAGCTTAATAATAACCAATTTATTATTTTAAGAAATGCTGATTTTATGATTCTGCAAAAAATATATGGGGAGGGGGGGCGGCAATTTTAAGGATCGCCCTGGGCGACACATACCCTAGCTACGCCACTGGTTGTACGATAGATTTTTGCGATACGTTGTTGATGCTGAAGGATATCATATATAAAAGGTGTTCGAACTTTAATTTCCGAATATTAAAAAAAAAATACAAATATAAAAATGTCTTCGAATTTTATTTATTAATCAAAAATTTGATGTATTTCATTAATTATGAAAAATAATATCAAATAAATTTGCAGTAGCCAATTCTTTCGATGTAATTTTCGATGACTTTTCGTACATTTTGGGCGGATGTTGGTTTTTAGGTACTCCAACAACATTAATTCGCACTGAATTTGAAATTTAATTTAATAAATTGCAATCGAAATATTAAAAAAATGACTACTGACTGGCCAACTTTTTTGTTGAAAAAATCTCAATTGACATTTATGATTCTGAACAAGAAATTCTTGGGTTATGCTTTAAAAGAAATCTTTAAAAAACTGTACAAAAATATTATTTTAAATTTGTTTTTTTATGAAATTATATCGGAATACATTTTCACTGGTAGATATATATATATATATTTTCAACCTTGAAAATATAATTATATGCACTCAACTTTTCCATACGTAATAATATATAAATTTACATACTTATCATTATTTATTTAAATGCGATGTATGAATTTTACAGTGAGTGCGTATTTTACAGCGAATTTCTATTTTCGCTAGTGAAGTCCAAATATATTTTTACTGGTAGATACATATTTTTACTAGCTAAAATTTAATTAATAGACGTTAAAGTAATTATATGCTGCTCTAATATGTCTATGAAACTCTATTTGAAAGTTGCGGGACTTCATTTTCTGTTCAAACCCAAACCTAGCCTAATGAAAGTTTTAAACTAATTATAATTTTAGAAATTTCATTAGGTCAAGTCTAAAATGCAAATTATCTCTCAGGGGAAAATAAGCGGAAGAAGTACAGACACGTCGAATCTCGCATATTGCTCCATAGTTTGTCTGCACATAGATTATGTTATAAAAATATGATAACTATTCTTAATGACTTACAACGTATCAAAATCGAATTTTGATCAATAGAAGAACGCAAAAAACAATTATCACTTCTCAGAAGGCAAAAATTCACGTCAAAAGCAATAAAATCGATTTTATTGCTTTTGACGTGGATTTTTGACTTCTGAGAAGGGATAATTGTTTTTTGCGCTCTTCTATTGGGCAAAATTCGGTTTTGATGTACTTCATTCGATTTTCACTTATTGTAAGTCGTAATATTGATTTAAAAAGTCTTAATATGAACGATAGGTAAACGATTTTTTTGCTGTTGATTACGCGTGATTATTGACAGGTGTCTGATTTACAGCATTGCTTATATATGAATTCGAATTGAATCATCCTATCAATATATACTTCACTTTAAATATTGCGTCAAACGTTCCATGGTTTGTTCGCAACTAGATTTAAATATAAACACACTGAAACATTACGATATATTAAAAAAAAAAATATTTAAGAATATTAACAAAAAATTAACAAAAAAATTAAATGTAATTTGTGAACAAAAATATTCTTCGTTTCATTTAAAAGAGTCACTTTAAGGCTTAACTAGTATTTCTCAACGGTATATCATTGTATCCGCTTGCGATTAGTAAAGTTGTTATGTATGTTCCAACTATCATACTTCACTGCTTTTCCGACACTCGCAGCGCACGGACGTCTTCACATTGTTATCGCTTAACATACGCAAATGATAACGATTGATAAATTACTGATTTTGATAGCTTATAAATTTCACTATTTCAACATAAAAATATATATTTCTCTAAATTTGTTTAAAATATAGAAAGGAGTAATGATTAATATATCGAAAATATTTATTTTTATAATTCTTTAATTTTTTTCTACAATGATTTATTAACCAGAAATACAGTAGACCCCCCGATAACACGGTAAATTGGAGAAGTGCTCGTTACTTTAAGGGTGGGTATCTAATCAAACGCGCCCGATTTGTACGTACGTATTCCAAAAAATTCTATGAGTATTTTCTAGTCCCCAACTACACGCACTCAAATAGCACGTCCTTAATTTACCGTGTAATTGGGAAGCTTACTGTACTTCCGTCAATGACTTGGTGCACCGTAACTACTTTTTTCACTGTTAAATTGTTAGTTAAGTGTACTAATTTGAAATAAATATTTTTTTGTTTTGAAATTTACTATTTAATTATAAATATGCTAAAAAAAGTTATGATTGATTTAATTGTTCTTAATTTTAACAATGAAAACTTAGTATGGCAATTCAATTAAACACTTTTTTAATGAAATTCTTTATACGAATTTAAAAAATGTATGTTAGAAAAAAAAGTTAAATATCGATTATTGTAAAAAAAATATTCATATATTTTTATTATTGCTATTTTCAATATATATACAAATTATATCAGACATATTTTATACAATTTTTATGGGCCACACTCTGTGGAAGCAGTTCTACAAGCTGCAGTCTCACTTTTGATATTACGTATTTGTATGCAAGTGCACCTTAAATGTTAAATTAAATAATTATTGTAATATCGATTATGACGTATTGGGAAAACTTAAAAAATCATGATGCTCAGATTAGTAATAAAAAATAACACAAAAGAAAATTTAAGAAATAATTTAAAAAATATTTTTTTATATTAAATTTAAAAAAATAGTTTAAAAAAGAGTCCATTTTGTTATGGGAAAGGGGGTAATAATACTGAAATCAGGACTATTATAATTTCAACATTATGAGCCATCAACATAATTTATTTGCAATAGTATTTAGAGCTTTTTTAATTTTATGTTCTTAATGATGATTTTTTTTATTGATGTCCGTTAAAACATCAGCATCAATTATTCATGAATCTAAATATTAAATTCAAGTAGAAACATTTCAAAAAAATTATTTAGGTATTCTAATTATCATCAATGCGAAACACAGTATTATTTATTACTAATAAAAATAAATTATATACTTAAGAAAAATCAAAGAAAATGATAATCTTGAAATGAAAAATGTTAATTGGGCTAATAAAATTTTAACATTACTTACTTTATTTTATTCAAAGTTTTGCTATTTCAATGTATTTATATTATATATTCTATAAAATGTCATTCATAGTATATAAATGATAAATATGTTAGCTGTAAAATATATTATTTCATCAATTTATTGTAAGACGACCTATTTTTTTCGGAGATTATTTTCGGAGGCGGAACACATTAGGTCTTAATGCAAAATTAAGCATTGACGCCTCGAGTGCAGGAAAGATATCCATCATCCGTTTTTACCTCACGTTTTTTTTCCAAGTTGGTGAAAATGTCAAATGAGTCAGCTAACTTTTTGCTAGTCATTTAACGCCACGCGCGAGATACGCTTCCAAATGAGCCGTGAGTGTTGGACTTATGCGAAATAATAAAAAAGTAATAAACATATAACAGTGTATGTAATTCTAATACTAAATGTAAATGTGAATTAAACACTCGCACTAATACGATATAGATATTATTTTTGCTGCTAATATACACACGCCATTTAAATTTTTATACATTAAGTGTCTATTTACATATTTATTTTTGCAAGAAGTTGTAATATAAATAAATAAATAAAATATAAATATAATACATATTTAACACAGCTCATCACATAACATATAGGAGAATTTGAGATTTATATATTTTTAGAAGAACGTGGGATTTATATTTAACCTAATCGTTTTTAGAAAACAGGTTAAAGTTATTTTTATTTAGTTCATTAACTAATGACTTAGTTATTATACATATACAATATTACAACTAGAATTTTTAAAAGTGGAATTTAAACATCTTATTTTTCACACACACGATTTACAAATTATTTTAATTCAACCCCTTTCTAATAATAAAAATAAATAGAGAGAAATCTTAATATAGCTCATAAGTAGTTGATGTTGAAAAATAAATATTAAAAAAAATATTTATTTTTTTTGTTACAAATATAACTACAATATCATGATTGACAAATTTCCCTAATGCTTCATGATGTCCAATTTATAAAAAAAAAATTAAACATTAAAAAAAGTGCATCTTTAAAATATCTATCCGTTAAAACACCGTCCCATATACTTTTTCCAGCTCATTATAGCTATTGCTGAAAACATTTTTGTATTTGGCAGGCTACTTGAGAAGATGGTTTGCTAGCGAAAGAGCAACGTTCTTAAGCGCTGACGTCCTGGCCCGAACGGGTAAGAATTAAGGACGCGATCGCGACTCTCAATGGCATTTATAGCTCGCAGTCGTAGACACTGCCACTTAAAAAGCGCTTCATAAAATAGACGCTACGCCAAAAATTCTATGAATTGTATCCTAACACTCCTAACAAATCCGCAAAAGGATGTAATTACGGATATGTAGAGTATCTTAGAAATTTTCTTTGAACAATCTTCATCAACAAACAATACTTTGTTTCACTTGGATTTCTCGACAATGAAGCTATATTTGAGACGCTATAAGCTAGCGTATCATACAGAATACTCTATTAAAGTAGCACGCGCTCCGCATAACGAAGCCGAGCGTCCTTTACATCGTATCGCAAATTTTGGCGATATGCATTCAAAATCTAAATCAAGTCATCGACGACGGAAATATTTCTGCTCAAAACTTATTCGTCTAAAGCCTTTTTGTTCATTATCACTATTTTATATATTTTGTAGCATGACTTTCAAAATCATATGCAATGAGTCCTCAACTTATGTAAATTCGTACTTATTCGATCAAATAAAATTACCATATTTTTAAATTTTGCTGTGCATCTTTATATGAAATATTATTTCGATTTCTTGTATTTTTTTGGAGTTTTTTTGTGCAGATTTTCATAAAAATATAATAGATAGAAATAAATTATTAACGATAAAATTATTAAATTGACTGAAATAAAAATAAAAACATAAACGCAAGCGGGACTTTTGCTTATTGAATGGATTCTGCGTATTTCGGTCATAGTAGATACAACCGATAAACATTATATTCAAAAATGTTTATCAAAAAGGATAACCCGACAATTTCTGATTTACTTTTTCAACATAGTGCAGAGGTGGGGGGGGGGTGGTAAATGTTGGCATGTTTTCGGTTGTTTTTTTTTATAATATTTCGACTGCATTAAGATTCATAATGTTTCATTAAATGACATGCATTTTTTTGAATAAATTCAAGAGGGGGGGGTGGCAAATGCCACTCTCTTGCACCCCTTCAATTTACGTCCTTGACTCTATTTAGCGTTTTTTGTTCTTATTTTATTACCCGTTATTATTCGTCTTATCGTGTTTTAAAGCAGATTGAGTGTAAAGTAGGATTTTTATCAAATTATATGACATTAGATCTGTACTAAGAGAATACAGTATATTCACAAAACTAAGCACTCGCACAATATTTACAACTTACAGAAAAGTTAAAAAATTTAGAATAGATTTTTGTATCACAAGCTGTTTTTTAGCGAAAATAAAATTAATAAATCACTTAATAAGTACCTGATTAATTAATTAATAAAATAAATACATTTATTGTTGATAAATCTATGATTGTTGCAGCCTTATTTCGGTGAGAACAGTTGCTAAAAATATTGAGCATATTGTACGTAACATCAATAGGCAATTTAATTGCAATGCAAATATTTTTTTGGCTTCACTTAATGACTCCTAATTTTTTCGACTATCAACGCTCTTACTAAATCCATTTTTGTTAAAGCCCTATGCCAAATTATAAAAGGTGCACTTTGTGAAATATAATTAAAAGATTAAGTAAAAATAGTTACAGTATTTTTTTAGAGGCTTATTTAAACAGTTACTGTTACTAGAGATATAAATATAGAAATTTTATTACATGTAGTATTTAAAAAGCACGAATGCTTATAATTGTTAGTGAAATCGAGATCCTTTTTTAAACTGCTCTCGTGCCAAATGTTGGTTCTCGCTATCGGCGCATATGCGAACTCTGGGGGATTCCGCTGGCAATAACAACAATAAACAAAATTATCCATTCGCACAATGGATTTTTTCCTCATGGCGTATTATCTCGTGTCTTCAGTCATCCGTTGATGTAACAGATTGGTGTGTACGGTTCGTTTATTTATTTTTATTTTTTATACAATTTTTTTTCTACTACTGTAGTAGCTGTCGTGTGGAATGTCGGCGAGTGTTTGTCGAGCAATTAATACTGTCAACCGAGGACGTCTTCACGACTATATTTATTTCGTGAGGGCAAAAAACTAAAGAAATAGAAAATTAACAAACGTCCGTAATGGCTTGTAGAAGTGATACGTTATTTCTATCGCGACAGTAATATTATTTATGTGTTATACATCCACACAAACATAATTAATTAATGAAATATACAAACGTATGTATTACAATTTTCACAATTATTTTCATGGTTATGCTTTCGTTTTTATTTTTAAGCATTATGCGGTACTTGTGCTTTATGTTTTAAATAAAATGTTATATAGATATGTTCTTTGCTCTTTGAGTTCTTGAAGATTAAAGATAACTGCTTGGCTGGACCAGATTTTACGATCAAAGTGTCTAACTCTAACTGTTTTCCAAGTGCTAATCAATGTTATATTTGAGAAGTTGAACTTGAATAAAAAATAATAAAATGATTTTTCATATTTCGAGCAACGCAAAGTTTACTTGAGAATCTTGATATTTGTTTCAGTATTTTTAAAAGTATTTAAAATATATTTTTAATAATTGCAAGTGTATCATACTTCTTGAACAGCAACATGGTTTTTATCAATCTCTATCCTAGTGTTTTTTTTTTAATTTATTTCAAAACCATTCTGAAGGTTTTATGAAGTTATTCTATAAGTGTGTTAATTACTAGAAAAATATGTAAAGTGAAAAAAAATGTCTGTCAAAATATTGTCGGTTATGGATATTGCTCCTGTTTATTTTGCGTTTTTTTAAGATAAGGTTACTTTTTCTCAACACAACTCATGTAGCAGCAAGTCATTTTTAACTATATCTAATTGCATATCAGTTAAAAACTGCTTTGTATGTATTAAATGTCATACATAATTTAAAACATGAATTATTTGCTTATATGTAGAAATTAAAATTGTGATTAAATTTTGATTTCTTTTCACATTTGGCTCGAGCCCAAAATACTTTAAAGGGAAATACAATATGCACTGCTATTTTTTGTCTTTACATTCTACGTAAATTATTTATGATACATCGCGAATCTTAAATCATCTGTACAATTTTGCTACAATAACACAGTAGCGCCTTTTTTGTACCGTAAAAAGGTATCAAAATCAATTAACGTATCCAATCGCAAAATTCTTTTATCCATTGTACAGAACAGAATACAACAATCAATTTAACTTTTTAAAAACGATACCAATTGCATTGTTGCACAAATCTAGCGGAATTTATTGTATCACGTGCATCGAGTCACACAAAGAATTTTGGTTTGGTATCGAGAGCAAAAAAGATTAAAAACTACCTTTAATCCTGGGGATGATCTTGTATGGAATAATCGAGACCACCGAGATCGTAGATTAAAAACTCAAATCTATTTAATAATAATATTTTAGTGTTTAGAATCAATACGTCATGTTCAATAACCAATTATAACATAATATTTATTGGAACTTTGTTAACACTGACATTAGTTACTGTTAGCACTTGAAGCGTTTAAAGCTGTTTGTTGTTTGAAACATATCTTAGTAACGTCACAACAAAGCAATTTTTGCAGTTCATTAATCAGATAAGTCCTTAATTAAATATTATAATAGTAGATCATTAAAAAAGTATTTTCTGGTTTTATTCGTTGCTGTTGATTATATCTATGCAGCACTTTCTCAGCACTTTCTTATAAGTATTCATTATGTCTGATTAACTTACTCAGTAGGCACAGATTTTTTATGCTGCAAATAAATATAAAAATTAGCCACCGTTGCTACATATTTTCTGAAGTCATATTTATGCAAAATATATACATACTTTCTGAATCGATCGATTTTTGCTCCAATATCCGTATTACCTAGATTGCACTCCCTAATTGTGGGTAACCTGTAAGGTCTCGACGGTCAATAAATTTAACTGAAATATTTTTTGGACTTGCAGTGTACTAAAAATAATATAACTGGATGACTATTGTAAATCCTAAACTTATTAATATTATGAGAATGTAAAGTTTTTTAATCGCATAGTCGTCGACAATGCGACCAAGTGAGCAAATGCTCTAGGCTCTATCGGCGCTGCGCTGAATTGATATCGAATTGATCGCCGATTGAACAAATAGCCTCTAACTATCCTATTCGTGTTCAGAATGAGTGCATAAATTGAACATCGGCGCGAAGTGTGAAACGTGTGGGAGGGCTTTTACCGTAGTGGAAACCCTCCGGCGCCATTGCACCACGATCCGACGCCTGCACACGTTCCAATTTATATGCCGTTGCACGTCCTAAAAAGCTAATTGTCAGCATCTAGATATTACATGGAATGTGAAATGTCATGTATGTATAAGTCATGGAAATTCAAATATAAAATTTTTACAATTCGGTCAATCGAAATTTTTTAATTTTTTTTGCGCAGTACTAATAGTAAAAAAAACAGATTATTTACTTAAAAAAAAATTATTATTTATTGTGTAAAAAATTATATATGAAATTTGCTGATTTTTAAGAGGAAAAAATATCCGTGTTAACTTTAGTGGAAGGGGCTAATTTATTTTTTATGAAAAGCATTTAAATTAATTAAAATTAAAAAAATATTTTTAAATTGTAATGTTTGTTATTTTTTTTTAAAATTATATGTGTAAATGTGGTACCTAAAACAGTAAAAGATCGACCACCGTACATGTACGGCGATACTTATCAAATGATTAATGTATGAAGAAGCTAATTTTTCGGACCTCGCATTGTGTATCCGAGGTACGCAATCTTTCTCTGTTTAATGCTTGAAATAAATTCTCGATCGCGTCCTATCATTAAAGATAATTCGATCATTAGAGATTCTTAATCCATGGAACTTTCAGCATACGCCTATAATTATTGTAATAGTTTTTGAAGTCCAGATATCGTATTTATATAATATAATAGCATTATATGAATTAAATTCTGTTCTGAAGTTGTGAGACCAGCTTTATTAATCTCTTCCTCGGGGTCCATTTTTTTATTTACACAACTATTTAAAATCTTTATCCTTTCAATTTTATCTGTTTCTAATAATAAGCATACCGGGAATGGCAGGGCTTATTATTAAATAAACTTATTTTTTTATATATATTTTTATTATTTTATTTTTATATTTTGTGATTTTAAAATATTGTGTTTTACTAAATAAATGACTTAAAGTATTTTTATTTTATACGTTGGCATAATATACTATCGATACATTTTCGAAAAAATGTGTTTCGATACATTTTGTTTTTACTAAAAAATTCCCGGCCTATAGTGCACGGCTGTATTAATAGTTTGTGGCGTTTAAAAGGTTAATGATTTTTTTTATTTTTGTTTGCAAAGTAGATTTATAATGAAAAACAATGAATTCATTAGTTCTAATTACAATATTCATAATAAGTAATATAAAATATACAGTGGTGCTTTGGCTTACTCAAATTATGTCAAATTAATTTTTCCAATTGAAATGCCACTAATCCATTTTAATGGATTAAGTTACGCAGAATTTTTTATGTTATAAGTTAGAGGCAAATTGTTCGTATTTAAAAAAAAGTTGTGAATCTACTGTATCCGTAATCATTGGTTGAATTTCTTAAAACTATATTATTTTTTGAGCAGGCAATTTACCATTTATCATTGTAAATTACGCAATATTTTTTTGCTCGTATATCGAAATAAATTCGTAAGACGTGACTCTACTGTACATTATAAACAAATATATTTTTTTAGTTTTTTTTTATATCACCCTTAACATTGTCGAAGGACTTGTATGTACATCTGCTTGATAAAAACAGATAATTTCTAGACTAATGTTCTAATAACACAATCCTGAGATGTATATAAGGGTTATATTTAATGCTAATAGTGATTTACATAATTTTTCATATGCTGAATATTGAAACAATAATAAAATAAAATGAACCGTAATAAAATTTGTGAATTGACTGAATCTTTGCGTCTTAAAAACATAACATAAATGCACATCTGTTTTTTAGATAAGCGTTAAACGATAATAAAAGGTGGGACATTTTGTTTTGCTTAACGAATGAATTCTGCGTAATTCGGTCATAGTAGACACACCGATACTTATGAAATATATGTATATGCGTAATAGCATTTTTTTTGTTAAGAACAAGCGCCACACTGTCTCGCATTTCGAAACATAATAAAGTCATTTAAGTTTCTGCAAAAGATAATCAATATTTGTATTATCTAGCGATCATATTAAGACTTTTTCACAATTTTACGACTTACGACAGTAAGTGAGAATAAAATGAAGCACATCTATACCTAATTTTGACCAATAGGAGAGCGCAAAAAACAATTATCACTTCTCAGAAGTCAAAAAATCACGTCAAAAGCAATAAAATCGCGCCGTCGTTTTTTCTAAATACATATTTTATGCGAAATATTTTAATTAGACACATTTATCTGATAATTAGTCGTGTTTTCTTAGCTGCTCAGTGTTGCCATATAATGAATTTCTAGTCCAGATCAAAAGCAATAAAATCGTGCCATCGCGGCGATTATCAAGCGTTTAAATTTATACTTTTTATACAAAAAAAATTACGAGTGAGAATTGAATAAAGTATGTACATCTAAACCGAATTTTGCCCAATAGGAGAGCGCAAAAAACAATTATCACTTCTCAGAAGGCAAAAATTCACGTCAAAAGCAATAAAATCGTGTCAGCGCCGTCGCAGTGGGAACGCTCGTTCCCACTGCGACGGCGCTGACACGATTTTATTGCTTTTGACGTGAATTTTTGCCTTCTGAGAAGCGATAATTGTTTTTGCGCTCTCCTATTGAGCAAAATTCGGTTTGAATTTACTTTGATCTACATTCTCATATTAATAATGTATAGTAATATTGGTTGAGATGGCTATTATATTTAAAAAAAATATTTATATTAAAATAATTCGATTAATCGATTTATTGAATGTTCTTTATAATAAAATTAATATTTTGAATATTTTATTAGTGGCCGTTGGATCTCATGGTCTGCTGGCTCTTTTGTCGTTTACCCAAAATTTCGAGGATATTTTACCATGGCATTTTAAGCGATACAAACGTGTCAGTGCGCCTTAGACGAAATGGGAAGCATAACTCGTGACGTCAGAACCAAAAGGCCCTGGAATCACGACGGTCCCGGCCTGATGCGCTTGTGCGCTCCGACGCCCCGCTTTAGCTCCTATCGAGCCACCCTTTCCCCGCACCCCGCCGTCTATATTTTCATTCCAAACAAAGAAACCCATTAATTAAACGAACGGGCTTTGCGTGCTACAATAACAAAAGCGAATCGCCTTTAGGCTGGGGCGGCGCCCCCGAGTCCACCCTCATCCCCCACCGAGGAGGCGCAGCCCCGTTGTCAACCCCGACGCTCGATAGCTGCAAAAGGTTTCATAATAAAGACGCTCGTCTACTTTGTATCGTCGGATAGGTATAGATATAATATCGACGGCTAAGAAAGCCCCGGAGGAAGGGCGCGATAATAAATACTGGTCAAATCCGCTTATCGAAAATGGCCGCGGCGTCGGCCATTATGTCGGTATTATGGCATATTTATATATTTATGAAGCCTTCTCATGACACCGATATCGATATCCTAAATATTCATGAATCGGAAGCTTTAAAGCGACGCTGGATTTAGAATATTGCCTGTATATTAAATCAGCGCAATACCAATTTTCACGTTGCATATTTATTTATTTTACAAGTTTAGTTTACAGCTAAAATCATGGACCAGGAAATATTATTGTTTTTGTTCAATACGAATAGAAAATATATCCATTCATACTGTTTCTGTCAAACAGGAAAATAATGAATATTTTCACAACTACGGGAGATAATGGCAAAAATTTATAGATTCTCAAATCATTGCTTATATTAATTTATATTGATTAGTAAATTACTATAAATTTAAAACATTACTACAACTGACAAGAAAGGATAATAAAAAAAATAATTATCTTAACACCTCTACATTATATGTATATCTTACGACTAAATTTCCAAGAATTTTAAAAGTCAAGTTAAAAGAAGGTAATTTTCTGAGCTGTAAATATGACCGTTCGGGTTTAAAAATATATGTTTTATACTTAAAATAGTGACATTTCTCACTCTTGTTTTTTCTGTTTTTATCAAATGCTGCGAATGTTGACAATGAAACGGACTTTTTTTCTTAAATTTTACAATTTGTTTAAAAGCGCTTTCTTTTCTTTTAAAAATTATTATATGCTACATTTTTATAATTATTTATAGTGAAAGTTATTGTGTTTTATATCAAAATATTACATGTAGTAAAATTAGAAATAATTTAAAGTTGGGTGTTTTTCTTAAAATTATATTTGAAAAAGTAAAATTAATTTTTCTGTATAATTTTTAATATTTTATACATGTAAAAAAATCATTGTATGCTATATTTTTATATTTATTTATAATGAAAATGACTGTTTTACATAAGAATGTGATATAAAGTATATTTAGAAGCAATTTAAATTTGTCTTAAAATTATATTTATGAATCTTTATAGTGATAATAGTAAACATACATACAACAAAATATCTCAAAATCATTATATACTGCACATTTATAATTATTTATAATGAAATTTATTGTTTTTTTGTAAGAAAACGAAGCAAAGTAAAGTATTTGTCTTTAATTAGGATTTTTTAAAGTGATTAGATCTTTATTATATTACCTCTTATTTTATATACATGGTATAATTTACTTAAAAGAAGTAAAATTGATTGTGTATTATGTAAGAATATGTTACAAAATACATACATAGGACAGTTAAACATAGATATTGACTAATATATTTTAGAAGTGTCATAAAAAATCTTGCCAAATGGTGATTGTTGCTCTTGATCATAATCTGTAGTATCATATTCAATGTATACAATTACTAGACTAGTTATAAATAGTATTTAACATCGTAGCTTCCGCACGTATAGAATAACTACACACGTACAGTACAGCACCGAAAATAGAGTCGGCCTTTGTTTTCAAAAATGCATACAAGCTTCGAGGATATTATTACCCTCCGCCCAAAATATTATCTGACTGACTTTTGGACTCGGGAAGAAGCGAAGAAAGCGTTTCGGGAAGGAGAGTAAAATAAAAAAAAATCCGCCTAATGACGGGGGAGAGAAAAAATCCACGAAAGCACTAATCTACCGGGCCGAACAGCTTTTGACACTGAAATTCTTCAAAAAAATACCCGCGACGATGTTGCATACCGTAATTTCTGTTCCCGGCTTGAGTTTCTTATTCAATGATTCATGACTTGAAAATACGCTTTGGTTTATTTGAGGCCGGCGCGATGATGCGATGGCTTTTCGGCTGCGGTTTTATTACTGACACAATATGAATAATAAATAACAATTTGAGGATTACTGGTGAAGCGTACGATTAATCATATTTGCGGGAATGATAGATGAATAAATGTAATACAGATTGCATTGGTTTTATTATTTTAAAATAGTCGATTTGAAGGACAAAAGCCTTAATCTAGTAGACAGCCTTGCCTTGTCGTAACTAGCTATTTATATACCGTATAAAAGGTTTTCTCGTGGTGCGTCTTATTTGTTTTTGTCTGAAAGAAAATAGAATATCTATAACGATTCTATGCATTAACATTTCTCACGCGAAGTAAAAGAATTGATAGGAGTGGGGAATACACAAAGAGCAACATTGATGTTCGGCATGAAGTGTATGCTAAATACATATCAAGCTTTAAATTTTACATGTACGTATAGTATATTTGTCATACTTAATCGTAACGCAACGGGCATAGCTTCGAGCGCTTCTGAACATTGTCGGCAAACGGACCGAAGTCAAAGGAACCGAAGTCGGAGCTGCTCTTTCGAGCGCGAGCGGTGAGATACTTCCCCTTTCGCTCTCACGCGTGTTAAGTGACGACAGTGAAAGAGATAATAATATGGCTTTTCGAGTAACTCGGTTCAATTTCAGTATGCGCGTAGGCGTCCTATGTCAATACGCATGACGAGCGCTGCATCGTGGTCACGTGGTCAAGTTATAATACCACATTATTACGGATTAATTATATTTTTGATAGTACATTCTTCTAATATTTTTTTTCTTATAAAATTTAATAATTAAAAATAATTAGTGGTACTTGATTTTGTTAAAAAATCGTTTCAAAAATCCTAGATCGGTTTATATAAATGGCACACCATAACGAATTCTTATTTAGAATCGATGGCGACAAATTTTAGGATAGTCACAAATGTGGTGTTCGTATTCTGAAGTATCATTTTTATGCCTTATGGCATTTTGCAAAAGCAGACTATTTACGACCGAAAGTTTTCACTGATATTGTATTGGTAATTGCCCACACAAACATAATAAAATGACAATATAAAAATTGCGATTATTTGGTACATTTTTCAATCGCGCGCAAATATGCCAGCTGTACGTGACAGAAGCCGCCGTCCGGAAGTCATTCACGGCCGCCGTCCAAACGGCATATGAAATTTGTGGCAGTGTGGTCTTGGCCGACTTCGGTTGTAATTTCGGTTCGGACAACTTCCAGAGAGTGTAGTGCAGGAATTACATTCAATATAACGAATTTTTTCTTCAGTCCCGTGTACTTTTTGTTTTATTAATAAAAAGGAAAATTTGTTATTTTGTATTGCTTTCAAAATATAAATATTTGTGTTTTTTAAGGTAAAATTCAGTTTCGACTTATGTGCATAAATTCAGGGTTGCACAAGTACTATGAGTCGTTATTATAATCATAAATTATTTTTTTATTATATGACTTAAAGAAACATATAAAAAATATATTTTTTAAATTTTTTATTACATTAAAAACAAGTAATAATTTGTTTTATATTATAGTATTTTTTCTCTGATTTTTAATATTATTTATTTATTTATTCATGAAGCATTTACAAAAATATAGAATGTACAAACATAAAACTATAGGTTAATTATATTATTTTTAATAAATGTCTTGAGTTAAATTTAATTAAGTAAAATTTTATATTTTTTTCTTAAGACATAAATATTATTATCTTTACCCATACAGTATTTTTGTGTTAATATTTTATCAAATAACACTATTTTAAACACTACTTTTTTTTTAAAAAACCATTACTATCTTTTTTAAAAAGTTCAATAGGAAAAGCTTATTAAAAAAGAGTTTGTTTAATTGAATTGCTATATTATGCCATCATTGCTAAATTTTAAAACGAGAAAATCTACTCAATAAGTAGTATATATATATATATATATATATATATATATATATATATATATATATATATATATATATATATATATATATATATATATATATATATATATATATATATATATATATATATATATATATATATATATATATATATATATATATATATATATATATATATATATATATATATATATATATATATATATATATATATATATATATATATATATATATATATATTTAAATAGTAAATAGCTAAATACAAAATAAAATATTTACAAATTAAGAAACTTAGCTAGTAAATAAAACTATACACATACAATAACATGCATACGCAGTATACATATATTAATGTTTTCACTGTGAATAAATGTTAAAATAATCCATTCGATTTACGCGCTGATGCGTTGCGTATAATTTTATTATATTATTTGTGAATATGGTTTTAATATTAATTTAAATTAACATAACGTTGATCTATAACAATCATTTTGCAAAAATATGCTTTGATTTGATCTGAAGGAATATGATTATGTTTTCTGAGAATCTATTACGACTAAAAATAATTATACTAAAAAATAGCGCATTGGATTTTCCTACCAATTGGTTTTCCCAGAATCAAATCACACATTGTGTTGTTACTTTTTAAGTTAAATTTAAAGATAATGCATAATAATAATACACAGAACGATCAAAAAATCGAAACGTATTTTATTTTTTTATTACAATTACAGTTTCTATACTATGATCCCTTACATGCTTATCTAGTTTTGGTGGATGTTTATATTAGCAAAAATTAACATTTTTGTATTTTTTTTAATCATTTGCGGATATCTAATAAATTACCCCCAACTTCACAAATGTTTTTAGTGGTTAAATAAATTGTTAACTTGTTAAAAATTCTGTCATAAAAAAATTTAGGGCGCAATCTCTTTTTAAATATCGAATTACCGTCGACAAAAATAGTGAGGAAAGCGAATTTTTATTGGCTTGTTGCGATGCCATTGCAGCATGCCGCGATTCGCCAAAATCTCGTCCTTAGCCGTCCGCCACCATTGCAGACATCTTCCAGAATGCAGCTTCCACGCTGCATCTACATAGAAAGGCTCTCTTTAAAAAGCTCATATTGTTTCTGATATGTAATTTTGTGATCAAATATGCAATGTCAATTGAATTAACGATGAACTATTATTACATTTATTAATTAATTAAACATTTATCCGTGAGATTAAAAAAATCTGTGATAATCGATAAAATATAATAATGAAATAATCACAAATTTCGATCTCCCTGAAAGAATAAAAAAATAAAAACAATAGGATATATATAGGATTGAAACCCAAATATTTCAGTTATTAGTCACCAAATTTTTCTACAGGTTTATTGTGCTAATGTTTTTAAATAAACACTAAACAATACATATGTATATTGATTGAAAATTATATTTTGATTATTTGGTCTAGGCGGATATGTCATTTTACATTTTTTTGAGCTTATAAAATTCAGAGAGATATAGTTTGTTCTATCCGCAACATTCGCAGCATTTTATAAAATCGTAAAAATGAGTTTCTTATCGCGTGGAAAAAATCTTTTACTAGTACAAAGTTTAGGTTTAATTTAATAAATATTTTGCGAAATTAAAAATCATCTAAATTCGTTAAATTGTTATACTTATTATGTACCATATATAAATATTATTTTACTATCCAAAAACTTCCATAAAAATCCAGCGAAATGTAATAATTCATTTTTTAAGGTCACGTACGATCCCTTTCAATTTAGTTTTCCACCCAAATTTCAACTAGAGGCGGGTTCTTCGTATTTTTTTAAAAGTAAACGAAATGAGTCAATAACCATTGTCAGTAATAACCATAAATACCTAATGTGAATTACAATGGAACGATTTGATTTTTTGCCTGGCGTATTGTTATTTTTTGTGACTAATATACCATTAAAAATTTAGAGCTATTTACAAGCAAAAATTCCCAAAATTAACTAATAACAATTTAAAACATATTAAACTATTTTTTTCTTATAATGCCTTTACGTGTATAGATGTATTGTAATTTTTATTAATATTTCACTTTTGACATGTTTCTGAATTGCTCACTCCATAGCTCAATATGAAAAAGCCCTGCGAAGGATAATTTAATAAATCTTCTAAAATATGCACCAGCTATTTTATTTTCATAATAATTTTCAATACACAAAACATAAAACAATCGCGTAAAGGGCAGTCTATTATAAATATTTTTCAGTAGTGATCTATTAGGTAGTGTATTACTGCTTAAAATAGAGCTCGGTAAATTACCGATAAATTTAAACTTTTACCTGTAAATCTACAAAACATTCGTAGAGCATTATCACGCCCCTGACTTAAAAAAGCGACATATATAAATTAAAATGGATCTAGTGCAATCATTTATTGAGGCTCTACTATATTAGATTATTTTATAAATTTTATTATATTATAAATTTAATATACGCAGATTATTTTTATTTACTAATATCTGCTAGTTTATATTTCTTACAATTTTGTTGTTCTAAATGATTTTTTTGTGTATTTATATATATTATTTACATACATGCTAAATTTTAAACTACTTCTATTTATCAAAGTTGCAATTCTTATTACAATACCAAAAAAATATCATATATTTTAAACTTGACATGTACATCAAGAGCATACTTTAATTTTAAAATAAAATTGTATATATTAAAAAAAAGTCTTGTTCAATAATTAATTAGAAAGACTCGACTATAATATACTACACCCAAAAGTAAAGCACGTATGTATTTATGTAAATAGTTTCGAAAAATGGTTAAATATCGTTTTTGCGTTCTTAATGTTTTATCACAAGTGCCGACATTGGTTTTTTCACAAATTCGTTAGTTAACCTTTGGCCTTTTTAAAAATTAAAAAAAAAGTATTAAAAATAATGCATTATTATATACATATATTTATAGCTCTCTATATCTCTCATGTGATTATTTACGCGCGCGTGTAAACGAAACGCACTATGACATATATATTAGACATTTATTTTTTTATTTTTAAAGAAGCTTAAATGTCAACTAATGATATGTATAATAAAAAAATCAATATCATTATTTGAAAGCAGTACAGTAAATTATAGACGTTAACCTAGAAAATGCCTAGCCTACTTAAATATCTTAATTACTTTGTATTCCTGAAAATATCATAATTTACCGGATTAGATATAATAAAAAATATTAAGACTATAAAGAATAACTCTCTCAAGTTCTTGAATAAAAAAATAAGACTGTTTAAATGATATTTTATAATTAAATATGCACAAATGATAAGCAAAAATATATGTTATATAGTATATTTTATTCAGACAGTATAATATTTTTATCTTTTAACTCGTTTCTAAAAAATATTACTAATATTTTCGTATGAAAGTATATGTATATAATGTTTTAATATATAGTAAATCATGTTAATTAATTAATTAATTAATAATAAGGTCATATTACTAAATAAAACACATGTCGCACATTGGGGCGAAACGCTAAATATCATCTCATAATTTAATTTTGTCAAATTTACCTATTACAGAATTAAAATAAGTAGTGATTTTTATTCATAGCATCCCATAGATTTTAGGAAAAAAATATTGTCGTTATAGGTTCTTTCGTTAATTTATTTAAAGTTATATGTTTGGAAAGAGCAAATTTAAAGCGACGATTTAAGTGTAACTTTGAACTTATATTTTACGTATTTATTTTATTATATATTATATGTTCTATTTTATTTAATTTAGAAATAATAATTTGTGTGTTTCTATTTAATTTATAATTAAAATTTAATTTAAAAAACAATTTAAAAAAAATTAAATTTCATTAAACTTTTAACAATTAGCGAATTTTGCACAAAAGTTAGATATTACGATTTTTGTATGAACTTAAGCCACTGAAAGTGAACCCGGACCCTGAAAAAATAATGATTCATAATATATTTTTTGAACAAATATGAAAAGTCACAAGTTAACAGGTTTTTATTTAAAAGGATGTATGGTCGTTTTTTTAATATCTTGATTTCATTAAGATTCATAGCATTTCATTGAATGACGGGAAAATGCCCCAACCTGCCCCTCCCCCGAATTGCGTCCCTGACAGTTACTGGTATTGTACAAAACAATCTAAACAATATTAAGAGTCGATTTATTTTATTTAGCAACTTTATGGATAAAATATATTGATTTTAAATGTATTATTTTTTCAGATAACAGCTC
The DNA here is from genome assembly GCF_051122295.1 of Plectrocnemia conspersa. Lineage (NCBI taxonomy): Eukaryota > Metazoa > Arthropoda > Insecta > Trichoptera > Polycentropodidae > Plectrocnemia > Plectrocnemia conspersa. Next base: position 23,305,695 of record NW_028277170.1, on the reverse strand, counting down.
TCCAAGATTTGTTTCGTATATTTTTTGCCATTTTCCGAATCTCATAATTAACACGAAATCATGAAAGAATTATTTGTGAATAACAGATGTTTATTTTCACCCACTTTACTTTCTTAATTTTTTGTGATTTGCCTAAAAAATATGGAGGTTCTTATTCCCTGTTTTATATTGTTTTTAACCTAATAAGACTCTTGAAACATACACAAAATTATTAAAATATATTATATAAATGTTGAATATGAAAATGCAATTCATGGTATTTTCACAAGCTAACATAAATGGTTGCTTTTTTATCTGCTAAAAAAATCATTGAAAGTATTTAGCTTCATTTAATCTTTTGAACAGACACAATTTTGATGCGCAATTCGATTTAAATTCAAAAATGATTACTTCACTTGTTTTCAATATTTGAAATATAATTATTAAAAATATTATATTTGAAATAAAATTATTAAAAATATTTACTCATAATATATATCTGATAATTATTCGTGTTTTCTTTGCTGTTCAGTGTTGCCATATAGTGAATTTCCAGTACAGATCATAAGCAATAAAATCGTACCATAGCGGTGAAAATATTTTATAGCACTATTACGAGTGAGAATCGAATAAAGTAATACATATAAACCAAATTTTGCCCAATAAGAGAGCGCAAAAAACAATTATCCCTTCTCAGAAGTCAAAAATCCACGTCAAAAGCAATAAAATCTTGTCGGCAATCAATTTTTTCTTTTAAACGAGAACCGTTTATGACTATTTTATTGCGTGGTATTGATTTTTAACCAGATTCAATAAATGCGTAACTAAGAAACAGTTGCCATTATAAATACATGATTCAATCAAAACCGTATGTCAGAATTTATTTAATAATTTTATTAATTTATTTAGCTAATATAGCTAATTTTAATACTAAACATCCATATAATATATAATATTATATACAAAAAATAAACAGAAAATAAAAAATGCTTGTATTATAATTTATTTCTTAAGCACGAAAGTGTTTTATTTTTATTCCATTGAGGAAACCCTTTACATTTTTATTTTTGCGAATTGTACTAAGAATATTATTATACAAATTCACACATCCGTACATAGTTCCCCTGGCCGTACTCGTTTTCTTATACCTAACTATCCTTAAATTGTCTCTATTTGTAGTATTACATCTAAATATTTATTAAAATACTCTCATTGAACTATTTTGTAATTTTTGCATCATCATTTTATTTAATTTATTTAGCATATATAATATTATTACACAATAAGTGGGGCAATATAATATCATCGTAAAAAAATGTGTTTATATTTAGCATAATTCTCATCCTATATAATATACCTATTCTTATACTATTTTTTCAACATATAATTACAATGTTCCTTAAGTTTAATTTTTAATCTAAACTTAGTACTAAATATTTTATATTATTAGCTATTTCTATAATATTATTATATTATTATCTAACATATTTTTATAATTATTATTTAACGTTTTTAAATCATTATTTAAATTATCTACAACTTCCTTAAGATTATCATTTTTGCAATAAATTAAAGTATCCTCCGCAAACAGGTGTATTTTACATTTATTTAATAATAATAATTATATCATTAATATTTAAAATAAACAGCAATTGTCCCAAATTAGACCCTTGTAGTACAACGTGAAATATTATTTTAGCTTTTTGCTTATTTTTTTAATACAATATTAAAACTGTTATTATACACTTTTTTTAGTATCATTACAAGTATCGAATAAAGCATATTTAAACCGAATTTTGACCAATAGGAGAGCGCAAAACACAATTATCACTTCTCAGAAGTCAAAAATTCACGTAAAAAGCAATAAAATCGTGTCGTCGCCGTCGCACTGCGACGGCGCCGACACGATTTTATTGCTTTTTACGTGAATTTTTGACTTCTGAGAAGTGATAATTGTGTTTTGCGCTCTCCTATTGGTCAAAATTCGGTTTAAATATACTTTGATCAGCCATCTTATATTATAAGTGCATATCGGTAAGGATAGCAAGCATATTGTGTAATATTGAAATTCATGAATTTTTGACTTCTGAGAAGAGATAATTGTTTTTGCGCTCTCCTATTGGTCAAAATTCGGTTTAAATATGCTTTATTCGATACTTGTAATGATACTAAACACTGCTTCTTTTAGATCTGAATTTTCAGATCGAATACCTAAATTTACTGCTACTACATTCAAAAAGCAATAGCGTCAGCAATAATTTGCAAGCAAATCTTAACACAATCGCGTCAAATACTATAATCTGTTTCTTTGAATAGTAATGTTTATTGTGAAAGTGCGTGATTTTGAAGGCAATGTTCCGCTGTTTTTATTTATTGAATTTATAAAAAAATGATGAACGAACTTATACCTGAAATACATCAACAACTGTAGCTTAAAGCCCTCAAGGAGAACGGAAAATTTATATTATTCCCCCCCCCCTTTTCTGCAATAATATGAGCTAATCATTTTAAAATAAAATTGTTTTCCATTTAATATACTTTTTTTTTTTAATTTCGGCAATAAAATATTTTTTATCCGAAAAAATCACTAAACAGTTTTTAAAGCAGGAGATTTCTCTGGCATATCTGGGTAATTACCCGTTTTTATAATCTCCGATGTGCGTATAGTCCGCCACTGTCGACACTATTGAAGTGAAACCGCAGAAGCATACGCTGTCGTCGTCGTGCGTGTCTGAGTACTCGCGGTGGATCGATGCGAGGGCGTAGAGGCCGCGGAAAACTTCTGGGCGTCCACCGTGCTCGGCGCCCGGGGTGGGAGCTTTCCGAAGGCGCGGCTTCGTATCATTGGACAGCGATGCTCCCTTCTACTTTGCGCCTGGAGGGGCACCCCTCGCCGCTGCCAGCTCTCGCCGACAGTGTTGTCTATCAAAATATCACCGGGCCGCCGCTTGTTTTCTGAGACTGATTACGCCGAAAACAAAATACGCCGCGCCTAAAGAAACATTCGCGCGATGCGGCCGCCGGTTTTGTTTTTATTTTTCGACTGGGCCGCTTAGTAGGGGGCGCGATTTGTTTTTGTTTTTCCGGATCCGATTATTTACGGACACCTGTCCGCTGTGTACTTTGGACGCTTCGACTATTTATTCAGTAAACGAGTTGTCGTTTCCGATAATATGGACCACTGACCTGAAGATCGACCGGAAGACACGATGCATACGTTATTCGGCGACCAGAACGCGTACTACAGGGCCGCCAGCGGCGTAGGAGGTATGACCGGAGCCGGGGGCCCGTACGCCTCCGGATCCGGATCTTACGCTTACGATCAATACCGATACGGCTATGCGGCATCGCCTTATCTGCATCCTCATCAGCAGCTCAATCCTCCGAAGGAGATGGTCAAGCCGCCGTATTCCTACATCGCTCTCATCGCCATGGCTATCCAGAACGCTCCGGATAAGAAGATCACACTCAATGGAATATATCAGTTCATCATGGAGCGCTTTCCTTACTACCGCGAGAACAAGCAGGGGTGGCAGAACTCCATACGCCATAATTTGAGTCTCAACGAGTGCTTCGTGAAAGTGGCTCGCGACGATAAGAAGCCAGGGAAAGGCAGCTACTGGACATTAGATCCGGACTCTTACAACATGTTCGATAACGGATCGTATCTGAGGCGGCGGCGGCGGTTCAAGAAGAAAGACGCTCTCAAAGAGAAGGAAGAGGCTCTTAGAAGGCAGCAAATTCAGGAGAGTCGCCGCGAAGATAAAGTGGATATTAAACCGAGACTTTCAGAGTGGAGACCTAAACGAGAGCCTGGAGGCGATCCGCCTTCCTGCGCCGGACGTCCAGGAGCCGAACCGGACGCTTTCTGTTCCGATCTAGTCAGAGAGCCTCTCTTGGCTTATCCGCCGTATCAGCAGCAGTTCCCTCATCAGGAATGGTACGCCGGAGAGCTCTTCGAAGCGCCCAGCTGTCAGCTGGCTCCGCCGCCGGATCTTCCGTCGCACTATCGTCCTCCGTACTACCACCAGCCGTGCGCCAACAAATACTAGGATCAAGGTAGACGTTGATCACGATTCTATCGCAGCATATTGCTATGCGCATTTTCTGTATAACATGTACTCGTTTCCAAATCACTGCTTCACGCTCGACGGTTTATTTAGACGTAACTGTATCCCTGTGTTACAATATGTCCACGCGTAAACATTTTTTTACCGTTTACGTAAGAACACATGTTTTCATATATATGTACATACATATTTAGGATATAAAATATATATAATATGTAGCGCTAATATTATTAATAAAATGTTATATTGCAAAAATGCGGTCGATTTGTATTCGTTCATAATTTTATAACTATATTTTTTTTGTCTTTTCAGCGATCATACATCGATGCTCTTAAAAATAAAGTGACTAAACTCGTATAAGTGATTCAAAACAATGACTATATATTCTGTGAATATTATTTAATTATATATATATATACATATATAAAAAAAAGTGCGAGTGGATTTATGATTATGACAATCAGTCGGGTCGAAAAATACATTTTAAAAATATTTGTGTTATAAATATACATCGATATATCTAGCATAGGTGCGTGTAATACATTTAAATGCACAAGATAATGTATATTGATCTCTTTAAACCTTATTTAAGTAAATATATAACGTGTGAAATTGTGGTCTGAATTGCCTGAATATAAAGTGAATTTGGTGTTTTATAAAAATCAATCTCAATATTAATAATAGTATATTTTATAACTTATATCACGTACATAATTGTAATATTAATAAATAAAAAACTAGTAGATGAAATACAAACGGCAATAATACACCTAATAAATTTTATTATATTATTATATTATTATTATTATTATATACTTATTTTTGACTGCCGATCTATTTGTAAATATCATATTGTATTCAGGTTTATATCAAATACAGTGTGATCACATTTTTTCCCTAAAAAATAATAGCTATCTACTGTATTATTTATTGGTAGCATAAATTATTGTAGGTACAGTTTTAGAGAAAATCTCTTTGTGATCATCTGTATAACAATTATTATACATATTTAACGTGTAGCATCGTGATTAGTTATTGTATATGTATTGTATATTATTGAAATGTAACGAGACTCGTAATTGTATCACCATTCCCAGTATTTTTAATTGTAATGTACTTCGTAGGCTGCATTAAATTTATTGTAATACATTCATGTGGTTTTAATTGCAATAATAATAATGTCATTTTTTTATACATATGATATGTTTATAAGCATATTTTTATTTACATTTTTTTTAAAATGATAATACTAAACCATAATAAGTTACGATATGCTATATAATAGAATTGTAATTACAGTTCATTTTTAAATAATATATCAATATAAATCACCGTTAATTTCATAAAATTATTACTGTATATAGTTTAATTGTGGGTAATGATGCTATTTAATAATATTATTATTTAAATTAAAATATATAAATATTATTTAAATCTCAGGATTCATCGCGATGATAAATTACTGTTCGATATTTTGGCAGTGATACTCCTGCCATTGTCATTTAAGCAAATCATGACTATGACAGGAGTACCACTGCCGAAATATCGAACAGTAAATAATATTATTAATATATATATACATGTTTTAGTATATGTTCTATATATGAGTAATTGAGTTGTTATCAATTTTTTGTAGTGATATTTCGGCTGGATGTCAGACGAATTTACTACGTCAATTTTGGGTTTCAACTCCTTCAATCGACGCAGTAAATTCGTACGACGATGGCTGGTGTGATCCAGCCGAAATATCACGACAAAAAATTGATACATTGCTGGAGCATCGCAACCGAAATAAAATAAATCGCGATGAATCCCGAGATTTCAAAAATAATAATTCTCGCGAACCTCAAAAATTTATATATAAATAAACTTCTACGGGGAAGAATTTTACAAATACATAAATAACGGATAATTCGTGATTATGGCTGGAGTATCGCAGCCGAAATATAAATAGAAAATAAACCAAAATTGCGATAAATCCCGAGATTTAAAAAATATTAAAATACCAAGATATAATATCATTTATAGTTTAATTCCAAAACAGCAGATCATTTTGGTATAAAAACAATAAAAATAGTATCACTGTTAACCCTTTGAGTAGCGAGTTAATTTAAACACATTAGTAAACACATGGAAGTGAGTTAATTTTACGTATTTTTCCATAATTATTTTTGTTATTATTTATTTATATTACATTTATAGTAAATTATCGAAAAAAATCAGGGCTTTTAAGCGTGTAATTTATTTTATTTATTTTACTACTTTATTGTATTAGTGTGTTTTATTAATTTATTTTAACACTTTTCTAATATTAAATTTTGTGGGTTCAATTCAAAGGCTCTAAATATTTTTTTATAAAATTAATATAACATATTTTTTGTTAATTTATTAATATTATTTTCGATAAAATTTATTTGCATAATTTTTTATTTAATATTTATTCAGTTATATATGTTAATATTAAACAGTGCAAGATCGACCGCCGTACATGTACGGCGATACCGCTCCAAAGGTTAATTAGAGATCATTTTAAAGACAGTTTATAAACACAAATAATATACATTACATTAAATTATTATTGTAGTTAGACCAACAATATTATTTAAGTTTAGTTTTATTCCAACACACAGGATAAATTAAATTGATTAAATCTATGTTGAACTCATTTTTTATTAGAGATCATTTTTAATTTAGTAAATAAACACTTATAATTAGACATGTAAATTTACATATAATTTAATATAGATTATATACTCTGATTTAAACCATAGATTATTAACAGCAAGATATATTATAATTATTTTATCTAATATTCTAAAGCTCATAGTTTTGAAATCATTTTTTATTTGAGCATTTTATATTTTATAACTAATAGATTAACGTAAAAAGTATAACGTTTCATATAAGATAAAATTTTTATCGTAGTTAGACCAACAACTTCCATTAGTTAATATATGTAATGTATGTTTTATATAATATAATATAAATCAAAGTTTAATTCGAACAGCATGATTAATAAGATGGATTTAAAATATTTTTTTATTAGAGCATATTTAAACTAAAATAATAGCACCTTTAATTAGAGATCATTATAAAAGCAGTTAATAAACACATACAATAAAAATTAGTTAGACCAACAATATACATTTGATGAGTTAATATAGGTTTATAATTCAATGTAAACTTCAATTTAATTGAAACACAGTTTATTTTTTACATCAGAATAAATTAGGTATATTGAGAGCACATGGTATTTAAATAATCATATATTAAAGAATTTAAAAATATTTTTAACTAATAGATTAACATAAATAGTATCACTTTTAATTGGAGATCATTTTTAAATTTAGTAAATATCACATTTAAATAAAAATTCAAATTGTCATAGTAAACCAACAATATAATATAGTTACTCCATATAATTAGATTAATAATATTTTTTACTAAGATCTTGCCGCAGAAAAATATAAAAAAAACCGCTATCCGTTGAATATTCAACGCAGTAAACCGGCTTAGTGTTTACAAGCTTCCTAAATGTCACATAGACAGCTATATGACTACCAGAAAGAGCTTATTAATAAAATAAAAAAATAGCCTTAAAGTTTATTAATAATAAATCAAATCCATAAAATTATTATGAAAATGCTACTTGACATTACTCGAATGTATAAATTATATTATATTATTAAAAGTTGATGCAAATAATTATCAAGCATATTTTAATAAAATTAGCATATTTTAATAATCGACCAAGGATGATGATATAAATGGAAGTGAGACGGCTCTAAATATATGCTAATAATTTGCTTAATATACGCTCCGTTACTCTGACAGGCTGTTGGTTTTTATTACAAAAAAAGAGACGTTGGTTATTTGCTGCTAGCTTTTAAATATTGATGATAAAATGATGGTTTAATTCGTATCTGTGATTGATTTTTAAAATAATATAAAAAAACTATATAGGCGTAAAGTTAATTTATTTTTAATAAAACTATTTCATTTTACAATATAAAATGAAACATTTGCATTAATGACATGTTAGTAAATAAAAATGTATAATTATTAAAAAATTCCCATTATTAGTATTACAAATGGAACGGTGTAAAATCGTTAACCCCTTAACACAGATCTTCATCGATATTTATAGTTCAGACACCATAAGTGTGAATCAAGGACAATTGAGAATGAGACAAGATGCGTTACAAATATTCTACTGGTACACTTAAAGGTCCATTGGCATCTACATAAGATCTAAACTGGGTCAATGGGTTTATATTAATTGTCAGAGCTCAATCCACATATGCACTTATCACCTTTGTCGATTGAGATAATAGGTTAATCGCTGTGAAAACGCAACCATCATCACAGAACTTCATCTTAGAAAGATTAGGTAATTCATTATGGGTTGTAAAATTTTTTTTTTTTTTAATTCAAACGGCTTAAGCATTCTATTGAATAGGACGGCACGCTCCATTTTTTTAACATACTTTATATAGTCTTAAAAGGCACTAATGTGAAACGATTTAATACAGAAGATGTACTAACTAGGGATTCTGAAGTCTCGGGTTTTTTCGATTCCCGGGACTCGAGACCCAAATTTTTAAAGTCCCGGGAATTCCCGGGACTCGAGACTTTGATTATTTTTCGTATAATCATGAAAAAAAAGTATGTTAAAAAATTAACTTATTATTATTAACTTTAATTAATTTATTATTATTAATAACAATTTAAAAACACTTTATTCGATATTTATTTAAATTTAATTTATTAAAATTTTTTTAATCGAAATATTTATATCAATATTAAGTTAAAACCTTTACTTTTGTAAGGAAAAATATGTTTTTAAAAACACCAAGGCGTTTAATGATGAATCACATAGCCTGTTCCTGGTTTTTGTGGCAAATATTCCAGATGTAGAAAAACTCTCTCGCTTTCTGTAGATGTTGGCTTAATTGTAAGCAATGATTTGAATAAAAGCTCTAGATTCAGAGTTCGCTTGATAGTTGAATCTAATATCTGAAACTCCTTTTTAAAGTTGATTTTTTTATTTCTAGTCGTTGAAATATTTTGGTGGTTCGTGCGACAGAGTTCTGTTGATTTCAAATATTTTTTTTAAAAAGAAATTAACAATAATTTCGGAAGTTAATAAAGTGGCATCTCGACGACTTAGAGCTTCAGCTGCCAGTTTTATAGGAGTGAATACTTCACAAATATTTTCCAATACGTGAATGTTCGATTCATTCCAAATTTGGCCGATGCCAAGATCAATTAATGATTTTCTAATGCAATTTCGTAACTTTCGAAATCTCGAGATCATGGATTCCATCTTGTCTTCATATCGAGACATAAATTAAGCTTGACATCAAATTCGCTCTTTACATATTTTTGTAAAATTGCACTTCGGAAAGTCCCGGGTTATTGATTTTTAAATTCCCGGGACTCGAGACAGCAAAAAATCTTTGAATTCTCGGGAATAAATTCCCGGGTTGTCTCTACACAGAATCCCTAGTACTAACGCTTAAGCTCGATAAACTACAACTGAAAAATTTAGATCTAAAAAAGCAGAGCAAGATGAGAATAAGGTGTATACAAATAATAATCTTGGATTGAACGATTTTTTAGATAAATTTATATACTGGTTTTAAGCACTAGAATTATTATGTAATAAAATTATTATTTTATTTACTATTAAAAGTTTAACAATATCACTTAAAAAACAACTAAATTTGTAAAAGACCATAAAAATAATTTTATGTAATTATTAAAAAAAATAATACAGAATCCGATTTAATTACCTTTAAGTTATACATGATCTTTAAAATAACCTTTTGAGCATGTCTGAAATATTTGAGGTAACCATTAGAAGAACAAACAAATTGTCGTCATTATTAGACTAAAACAAATCCGGTTGCTAGTGAGAGAGTATTTTCTGTTTCGTGTAATTTTTATTATATAATATAAGATTAGGTAATCGTTCATAAGATATTATGTATTTAGACTTTTTCGTAATGATTTTAGTTATTTTAGTTTAATTTTTTCAGTTTTGTGTAATACATACTATATATTATAAAGCTTAAAAGATGGATAAATATTTTATTTTAATTCAATGCTCTTTGTATCTATTGTATATATTCTCTTTACTACCACTGTAATTATAATTTAAGTAAGCACTGCAGATTTTCATCATCATTTAATTGCAAATTTATAGCTATCGATATTCAGTAGATTAAAAAGATATTTTTGTATTGTAGCGCATAAAAAAATCATTTCAAATCCTATTTGAATTAATTTTGCATGATAAAAGTGATATACTCGCATCGTACAAGTGAAAACTATGAATGAAGCTATCTATATAAAATTAATTAAAAAGTCCTCTTTCTCTACTATATTTTTCCGCAGCGCTTCTAAATCTACAAAGCCGCGCCGGGCATCAAAGAAAATGTTATCTCTACCACTTTTCTCCGGTTTTACCCGCCGTCAGTTATTATCGGCTATTTCATACAAACTCAACGATACCTAGGTATATACTTTGTGTAGTAGAGCAACGGTCCGCAGAGAGAGAGGAGGCGGCCCCATCGCCGAGGCCCCCCCGGCAGTCGCAAGAGGTTTTAAGCAAAGATAATATTATCGTTCGGAGCATAATGTAATTCATATTATAGCTTCGGTTATTATTATTTCTATTATGCCTGGCAGATGGCAGCCTTGCCCATGGGCGTGCGCCGCGGGCCCTTATTGCAATCAACGCTCGTAAAAGTGAATATAAATGGTATTACATTCAAAGAAAACTTTTAAAATTGCGCATCAATATCAGGACAGATTAGTAATAAGCAATATTACCCCAATTAACACACCCTTAATTAAAACCTAATTATAGTGAAGGATAGTTGAAGCCGTGATATTATATTTCCTTCAACCTAAAAAAATATATACGTATACATATGTAAGATTCTGATGTTATTACATCCGAAGAAGCATTTCAAAACAGATACAATGAAAATCAAAACAGCTTCATGTTTTGAGCGGTATCGCCGTACATGTACGGTGGACGATCTTTCACTGTTTTGTGGTACCCCAGATAGTCATTTATTTACATATATATTTTTAAATTAAATTTAATGTAAATGATTTCTATAAAAAATTATAACAATAAATTAAAAAAAATATTTCATATTAATTTTATTAAAAAAATATTGAGAGCTTCTGAATTGATATAAAAAACGCATGTAAAATAAATTAACACAATTTAATAATAGAAAGGCGTTCAAATAAATTATTAAAACATACTATTATAAAAAAGTAATAAGCAATAAAACGTTGAGATTCACTGATTTTTTTCATATAATTTACTGCCAATGCAATATAAAATAATAATAAATACGTATGTATTAACAAATTTTTAGTGCATTTTTTTTATTATATTAAAGAAACGCGCAACATTTTTTCGACTGTCCTAGAAATATTTTTATACAAATTCACACCTTCGTACAATATTCCCCTGGCCGTACTCGTTTTTTTATACCTAACTATCTTTCAATTGTCGCTATTTCTAGTATTAAATCTATGTACATATTTATTTCTTATTAAATAAAAAAATAATATTGCGCATGGTTTTACTTAACAAACGAATTCTACACATTTCGGTTATAGTAGACACAGCGATGAACAATAAAAGCATATTTTTGTTAAGAACAAGCGTCACATTGTCTCGCATTACGAATCAATTTTTTTAAATATTTTATTTAAATAAGACATATAATATTTAATTAAAATTAAAGAGAGTGGGGGGTGCACAATATTCACTGAGCCGTAGATACAATTTTAAATGTAAGTTTAATGTAAAAATAAGCTTGCGAACAATGCGTACCCTTTATGATTTTCCGCGAAAATAGCAATAAATATTCTCAGCCGACACTCGGCCGATAAATTTCCAGCATTGATTCGAAACACCCTGTGATGTGTGTGATTCACGAGGTGTTGGCTCAGAACGGTCGATTATCCAAACTCATCGACACGTTATTTACCAAGCAGCGTAGCTTTTAAGGTGATGGCCTGACGATACATCTGAGGTGAGATGTGCCAGAGCTGCACGGAACATTTCGCCAAATCACCGGACCGCAACGCAGACGGATCGCAGAATTATTCTTCTGCATGTCTAACATCTAAATATTGCCGTGCCGTCGTCTATTTGCCCACCTTTCGCTTTACGACTGTTTATTTGGGGATTTCATTGAGACGTTTGAAGCGCCGGCTGCGTGCGGGTGAGTGCGCGCTGTCGTCGACGCGACGAATCAGATTCAAAGTTTCAAATTAATGCAGTACCTCCCTCCCTAGCAAATAACATATTCGTCAAAATCTAATTTATTTATATTTCATCTCGCAAGATTTGATTAGTTAATATTATTTTTCACTTGGTTACAGTTTATATAGTTATTATTTTAATGCTGCTGCTAAAATATCCATTGGTTACTCTAAATTCCGAACGTCGTAGCTGGATCAAGGTTAACGCCAAGAGGGAAGCGGCTGCATTTTCGGTTTTCTTCGTCAGCGTTACTGTATTTTGTATTGTGGGGGCTTATTTATATTTATATATTTTTATTTTCAGATTTGGTTATGGCCAAAACTTGGTAACACTAGCGTGACGGATTCTTTCGAATGTACGCCGTTGCCGTTATTTTTGTAAGCACTATGTAGCTTCTTCAATATTCATTAAAAAAACTACTGTTGCAGTAGTGCTTAAGGAAAAATACCATAAAAACGCAAGCTTAACTTGTGCATTAAAATATTTAAAAAAATTATAATTGCGTTGATGCAATATTTTTTATATAATAAAAAAAATCATATCAATAGATTTTTTATTTATTAATTTAAGAGCGTAATAAAGCGTAAGAGTATACATTATTATTGTAATATTATTGACAAGTAAAATATATTCAGATACCGGTTATATTTGCAATTTCAAATTATACAACAGAAATGCAGGAAAATTAGTAAACACGGCGATAAAAGTACTAAATCCATATCTGGACAAGTGGCACCGTGTTTATGCTGACAATTTTTAAAATAGCGTTTTACTCGCATAATATTTATTTTTACGAAAAACAGAACTTTGTGGAACATTGGGGAAAAATAGGAGTTTGTCGGAATCGCAAAAATATAAAATTAAAGTCCGTAGAGATGAAGCATGGCAGAAAAGGTGAAACGCTTATCCAAATTTAGAAAACAAATAAGAAAAGAATGATATTTACTTTTCATAACAGCCAGATGACAGACACAGGAAAAAAACCAAAACGACCGGACTTATTATATATAAGCCTCAATGTATAATGGACTAAAATAAATATATGAAAGGCTTTGATCTCGCCGATCAATAATATTTTGAAAAACAATTGAATAAATAAAATATTTTGTTTTTTTATTTATTTCATGCGCGTTCTTTTATTCGTTCAGTGTCAATAAAAATTTGAATCGTAACAGCAAAATTAAATTCAAAGATTTTCTGCAGATGGGTGCAGAATTCAGTGTAATCTATCGATTCTGAAGACATTTCGTGCTCGTGCCGTCGATCGACCAGAAAGGCTTTCGAATTAGCTAATGTGTGAGAAGAAAATGTCTTTGTTCTGCATATGGAATAAGAAAAGATACAGCATACATGTGCAGAACTTGTGAAATTCCTTGTCATAGTGACGAGTGTTTTTATACGTATCAAAAAATAGTGAAATAGATAAAAAGGTGTAAATAATAAAAATAAATGTATAGTGTGTGGTTTATAAGTGTAATGATGAAAATAAATGTGTCCGTGACAGTTGTAAGCAGAAAAAGGACGCCGAAAAATTTGGTGAGTGCAAATTATATTTTTTATAAGCATTTAAACATACATATTATTAAAGTAGAACCATGGCAACCATTTTCAAGCTACACAAAATATTAGGAATGAACAATATATATTTATTTTTTTATTCCTCAGAGATTCATTTAAGCGTAATAATATTTTTTTTCAATTATTTTACTTAATAACGGCAATAATTTATCCGAATTGTAGATTTTTTCCCCTGGATTTTTAATCTGTAAATCATTGCGGTTTTCCAAATGGTGAGGAAATTTTATAACAAAACACCCGGTTAATGGATGATATTTTTTGGAAGTTATTTAATTACTGTGTTATCTAATTTATCTACAATACTTTTAATTTTGCAATAACCTACAGAATTTTAGGTTGAAAAACTTTGTCAATTGATGTACTATCAACCGGGATGTTTCGATTTTTTTTGCGATGTTTACCTAGCCAGACTACCTAGTCATGCCCCTGAGATTTATTTTTGTACAAGAAATGTAACATAAAATATTATTTTTTGTGTGAAATAAATAATTATTTTCATACACTTCATAAAAAAAATCACGTGCCCCAGACGACTAAGATGACTTTTTTTACAATAATTTGCAGTAAAATATAATTTATCTTTCATTTGATAGTACATTGAAATAGTATACTACCATCTCTGATTATCATATAGAGCAGGGATTACCAACCCTGTGCCGATTTCTATGCGCCCGTCAACATTAGTAGTAATTTGTTAAGTCTTAAAAATTAAAAGTTTGCGATCCTTGTCGGTTGCCTCGTTACCTTTCATCCTTTTCTTCTCTAATAACGTTTGCGTCTCTGTATTGTTTTCGAATGTGATGGAAAATTCTATCAAATGTATGTGGATTCAAGTGAAATATCTAAACTTTGCGAGCTAATTTTGATAGAGAAAATATTGAGGAGTAATTGGAATATAATGTGATCCAGGTTTGCAAATAATGAGTGACGCGGATATTTCCAATCTCATTCAATCAGAAATGAAAGAGAATAAGACTGAAAGTGATATTATGAAGATATTATCAATCGCATTAGTCAAAACATGGCACTGACTTCTGATGACACTTTATTGGAATGCATTCGATATAAGAGTTAAAAGTATAAAAATATATCTTAACGGCAAAAATATTTTTTTTGCTAGACTAACTGACTCTTGCTGCTGGTGCATTTGGGTTTTCTGAATTGGAAATTTGATAAATTTTAATTTTAGGAGTTCCAGGAAAATATTTTGGTTTTGTGGATATCACATATGCAGATGAAGTCTTTCGTGCATTTCCCAAATATGAAGGAAATGGCAGATATCTGTGAATTCAACGTGTCATTATTTGTTAATCACCTTTAAGAAATTTTAGTATTTCAGTAGTTTATTATCATCGAGACAATGGTCTCCTTTTTTATCAATCCTCTTACTTGCCAAATAAATATAATGGAAATAGTTGCATACATTGCAGACCTTGTTCAAATTTAGTCAAAAGAACTGAAGCTAAACATTTTTGACCTTCAGAATAATATTATGCTATAATCTGGAATACAGTGGACAGAAAAAAGTTTCAATTCTTAAATTAAAGCAGCATATAAGATAAAATAATCCGTTCCACATATTTTTATGAATCATTTTTACAAACATGAATTTAATAAAATCAAAATTTAGGTCTCTATGATTGTTTACTAACAAATTTCTAACTATGAGGCACTGGCCAATGACCTGCAATGGCAAAAATCACACTGCCTTTGATATTGATATTATAATTTTTATTTAACGATTATTTTGTATGTATGAGGCAAGCAGTTTAACATTTTACAGAATATAAACAATATTTTTTATATTTTAAAATGATTTTTAGTACTTGTTAAGAATGACGGCGCCACGTCACATTGCCGAGATTGGCAATACTTTGGCCATAACAGCTACGAAAGCGGTCAACAAAGATTTGCCACATTAATACGTTTTAAAATTTAAGCATGTTAAGTGTGAGCGAGCGTTGGTAAAAGCATTTAAACCATTTATGTAAGGTAAATCTTGTTGTCTTTTTAATTAGATTTGTTGCAGAGAGTTATTCATGGGATGTTCACTGTTCTGACCAACGCTCGCTTGCTGCCGCTCACTCGCAGTGAACTTGTTTAAATTAAAAAAATATTTATGTAGCAAAACATTATTGGCCGCATTCGTACCAAACCAGCAATTTAACGCAGCGGATTTTTGAGCGTGGCGCCATAATTTTTTTGTGTATTACTTTTTACCTACTATAAACTTGCTTTGAAAAAATAGGTTGTCCCCGCCGCCCTACCGATATTTTAGAATATGCTCTAGGGTACAAAAAGGTTGGGAATCCCTTGATTGTATTCCAGTAATTACTCAAATGACATATTTAAAAAAATATTTTTGGGATAGATCCGAGACTGATTTTTTTAATTTATATTGCTGCATTAAATCCAGTTGTCAAATTACGATAATACAATCTATTAAAACATTATTTATATAATTCAGCAGTTGTTGATTTTTAATTATTTCTCTGCTTTTTCCTTAGGTGTTTGATCTGAATTTTTAGCTCGAATACCTAAATTTACTGATACAAATTTACATTCGTTGAATATTTCTTCTCATGTCTAATATTTTAAAGCATTTAAAAAGCAATAAATTCAACAATAATTTGCATAGAAATTTTAAAACAAACTACAATCTGTCTCTTTGAATTATAATGTTTATTGTCAAAGTGGGTACTTTTGAAGGCAATGTTCTGTTCCGTATGTATAAAAAGGACTGAAGGAACATATACCTGAAATACATCAATACATACAACTCAAACAAGTGTAGTTTAGTTCAGATTTATATTAGAGGTCGGTTTTAATTTTTTTTATAAATATTTCTAAACTACGATTTTTCCAAGCCTGATGGCTAGTCATAATTTCTGTATAAAATAAAATTTTAATCAAAGGCAAAAATTGTCTAATTTTATTACGAAAGGTTGAATATTTTTTTTTTTATTTCTAAAAAAAAATTTGATTTTCTGTAATATATTGCTACATTACTTTAAAATGAACCTGCAGGTCGAAATATCGATTTAAACTTGAGAATAAAAATAGGGTTGTAATAAAAAATAATACACACGTATAAAAATATCTAAAGTACAATATATTTTAGCCCACGCGTCGCAGGGACTTTAGGCGAGCAAGGAGAGTTTAAGTAAGAGGTTGTATGGATCTAAAGAGAAGAGCAGTGGGCGAGGGTGGCTTCGTGTTGAGATTGACAGATGTCTTGGTTCGCACGCACGCGAAAACCACCAATATATGTATGTACATATATACCTATAGCAAGTATATCTTGGGGTGGTTTCTGAGATGCTCATGATTGTATATTCTCTCTGCTAGTTGAATTTTGATGAAAAGCTCAAACTAGGATATAAGTATTATAGATCGATTTGTTTTATTTGTTAAGTTTATAAAACTGACGTATGG
Source organism: Plectrocnemia conspersa (assembly GCF_051122295.1). Taxonomy (NCBI): domain Eukaryota; kingdom Metazoa; phylum Arthropoda; class Insecta; order Trichoptera; family Polycentropodidae; genus Plectrocnemia; species Plectrocnemia conspersa. Next base: position 23,288,334 of record NW_028277170.1, on the reverse strand, counting down.
CATTTATTTATTTTATTTTATTAGAAATGCATACTTTCAATTATATAAAACAAATGTTGATTAGTTTCGATTTGAACGAATTTCGTTTACGCGTTGATTTTAAGGAACGACCGAGTGTATATACTGGAGTTACGGTGAAAGCCATAATGTCTAATTTGGCTTCCGAAGATCTTCGTTTAGCTGTCAAATGTTAGTTTATGGATTACTGCTGTCATCTGTCAACCAGCGTGATATAACCCGCCTTGAACGCTCGGCCAGTGATCGCCAACCATTCCAAAAAAAGAATCGATGAACTAAAAATTAACTATATATACATTGAAGCAATATGATTTATTTAAAAAGCGACTGCACTTTTTAAATATATATATAGATGTAATCAATAAATACAAATAAAATGTTTGTTATGTAAAATAAATAAATACAATAAATTTTCTCAATATTCACATTACAAACTTTTGCATGAATATTTATAATTTAATTATATTCTCAATCAAGTTTGCGAATAAGTCTCATAACAATATTTATTCATTTGCATCAGTTTGTTTACAGAATCGATCAGTGACCTGGAAAACTTATTTCAATAAAACTTTATACTTAGCTTATTGTGCCTTTATTATATACATAATATAATGAATCATCAATATTTTAATATATATTGTATGTTGATTTATTTACTCTTGAATTGCATTATAAAAAATATAAATTATATTTAAAAGGACACAAAAATGTTGTGTATAATTTTTAATAGCACTAACCAATATAAATATTCTTCATATTCCATATTCTCCTACCGTGGTACAATTAGTTCTTCAAAGGCACTAATAGAGTAATAAATAATATATTATTAATAATTAAAATATAATTAGATGATATGCTTAATAGATTCAAGCTGAAAGATTTTTTCGGCACAAAACTGTGTTATTAATCTGTAAAAAAATATAAATTATTAAGCATACATAACATTGTTTTCATTATAAAAAAAATAACATAAAAAATATGTTTGGTATACCTAATCTAATAGTAATATTTTTTAGTATAAAACTAACTGTTTTTTGGTATAAATTTATACATTTCTTACAAACTCGATTATCAAAGTAAAATATTTGGATTAAAACTATTTTCAATCATTTGTATATTTTTAAGAATAATTTATATATAAATATATATCGTATAAAGCAAGAATAAAATTTTAGTCCTTATTTTAAAAATCAGCAAATATAATCTAGCGCCTAAAAACCAGATTGTATCATTTATCATTGGCAATTATGATTTATACAAAAATTATTTTCCAAAGCGAAATTGATTTAAGTAAAAAATAATAGCACATGTTAAATAATAATTTGCCGGTTTTTAAAAACTGATTTTTATTTTATAAATTTGTACTATAAAAAAAGCATTTTTTTAAATTTTAACTATTATTCAAATTCTGTAAAAATTATTTATTTACCGATTTTTTTTAAAATTACAAGAATACTCATTTTATAAATATTATACATGAGCAATATTTATTTTTATATCTTTTAAGAATCCACGAATATAATCTATTGCTCATGATTTATATACAAAATATTTCAAAAAGTATTCTATCAAAGTAAATTGATTCATGTAAAAACTAATAACACAGTTTAAATAAGGATTTGTTGTTTTTTAAAAACTCATTTTTATTTTTTTAATTTGTACAATACAAAAAGCATTTTTAAATTTCAACTGTTATTGAAATTGTGATAAAATTATTTATTCACCGAATTTTCAAAAAAAATCTTAAGCACTTATTTTGTAAATATAAAATTTGGTTTATTATTTAAAAAATCAACACAGCTTTAAATTAATCATTGTCAATAAAGATTCATATGAAAATCATTTTGAAAGGATTATAACAAAGAGAAAATAAACAAATAACACAGTTGAAATTAGGGTTTCTCGGTTTTCAAAAACTGATTTTTATTTTATAAATTCCTACCTTAAATTTGTGTTTTAGAAACTTGAAATTATTTATTTACTTGAAACATTACGGCCCGTTCACGCGTTTTCGCGTGATAGCGAATTTTTATTCTCAGTCGACTTAACTAAATCCAATTGCCAGTAAAAGAGTATTTTCTAATTCAAGTTTATTTTAATCTAGAATATAAAATATAAGATAGAGTAATCGATTATTTAATAATGTTGTTTTAAAAAATAGTTTTTTACTCTTATTTTTGTATTCTCTTATGATTCATTTTTTATTTATAGTATTTGTAGTTCAATAATATTAAATTGCCTAAGAAACTTTAAAATGAAAAATATATTTTTTTACTACATTTTATTGTTGTAAAAAATAGAAAACTAATATATTACAATTTATTTCATAAGAAGTCGATTTTTGTATGTAAATTATTAATTATTTGTAATATAAATATATTTTCTTATAATTTAGACGCAAATGTTTTAAACATAAATACGTTCAAATAGCAATGGAGATTTGCTTTACACGTGCTCGGCTTCGTTATGCGGAGCGCGTGTTACTTTAATAATTCATTGGCAATTCGCGTTCTATACGATACGCTAGTTCATTTCTCGAAAATGGCTGTAATATATGGAATTCAAGTGAAGCGAAATAATCCTTGTTGTTGGAGAGAATTAAAATAATCTGAGATAGGGTTGTATCCGTATTTGTATTGTAGTGCCTTTTTAATTAGTTTTGCGATATAATTCATTGCATTCTTGGTGTAAAAAATAATCAATGAAACACTTTTTGAAGTTGACAGGGCGTGGTGTCGATGTTCGGTCGATTTCCCTAGAGAGTTGCGATCGCGTCCCTTTTTCTAACCCGTCGTGGCTAGGACGCCAGCATTTGAGTACGCTCCTCTTGCACGTGCCATTGAGCTTCTCAAACTTTCCAAATATAAGAATGTTATCAACGATAGAGGAGCTTAAAAAAATGGATGATAGTGCTCTTTTATTTATAATTTGCACTAATGTTTTTTTTATGTTTAATTGTGAAATTAATGTTTGTATAAATATCATCATGATGCATTGGAGAAATGTTTCAGTCATGATGGTTAAATTTTTTATATAATGCCAGAAAAGTTTAAAATTTACAGTAGTGTTATTATTATATTGTTGCAGAAAAATTAATATCATAGAAAATAATCCAGATATAAACAGTATCTTTATTGTTGTTATGATTGTTTATATCCATTCTAATTTTTAGATCAAGTCATAATTTATCCTACATTTCTGCATTCCTAGATAAATATTATTAAAAAATGGACATGTTATATTATATATTTTTTCAGTAATAATAAAATTAAAATTCTTAAAAGATTTGAACTAATATGAGAGAGTAAATGATTTAAATATGTCAAATTTATTCAATAATAGAAACTTTTTTTTTGTTGTGTGCCATTAAATATGCAAATGCAGAAAGACTCGTGTCAATGGCGTGGTGTGGTGTCCCTTTGTGAATATTAGCGACATTCCTATGGTCTCTGGTCGGTTTCTTTCGCGGAATTCCATAATACCCATCCACAAATCCACATGCCCCCTTGAAATTCCCCATTTTTGAGAAACACGCCGAAAACAATGTGCGAGCATGCCGGATGTTGGACCTCACAATTGTTCTATAATTAAAACAACGCCAGAGTGCAGCAGATGGATCTTTTCGACTGCTTGTAAGAAACGCTTTTCGGCTCAATCTGGCCGCGGAAAAAAATCAGGGTTGCAAATTTATTTTAATATATTGTTAAAATCATTTTTATGACACTTAATTAAATATGGCGATGTGTGATAATAATTGTTTTGATTATTATATTGTGACAATCAATCAGTCTTTTTAAGATGATCTATCATCGTTCTCTACATGGGGATTGAGGCTAAAAATAACTATGGTATGATTATTAGTGATTAACTCATTGAAAATACTGCATATTAAGAGCAAATCTGTGATATTAAAAAAAAATCTGCTTAGAAAAATAGGAACCAATGGTTCCATTTGACTAAACTTTCCATGTATATATGTTAATACTGTTATACATTTTATTTTATTTATTTAAATTAAATAACAGGTTATCCTAATGTGTCACGATGCTCGAAAAATAATGCATAGTATTATTTTAACACAGAAAAAATATAATAAAAAAATACTTAGAAAGAGACAATAAAAAAAAGCATTTATTAATATTAAATTAATTAAATCATAAAATATTAAATATATATTATTTATTTTTAAAAGCTTTGCATCTAGCAAAATATTTTAACTTATTCTTATAGTGCTACTTCCTCTAAACCTCATAATTAAAAATCAGGAGTATATTGGTCTGCACTGTTATATTTTTATATAGTTCTCAAATAAATTACTTTTTTCACTAATTTTCAGTCTATTTTGTACTTTGAAATAATAGGACATACCAATTATTATATCACTGGCTAGTAAAGATACATATTATTACAAATTAAACATGTCTGGTTTCCTCTAGTTAAATTCGCACAATCGCTTACGTGCGTTTGAGAGTCAAGTGCCAGAAAGTGCACGAAGAGAGTTTCTAAACACCGTGTACTACAGACAGTATATTTATTCTCTCTCTCTCTTTAGCCAGTGGAACGGACATTGTCAGTCAAGCTGTCAGACGAGACCTATGGGACTTCCGAACCGCTGTAAACATATTCTATGAACGACGACTAATGAACTCGGTGGTCAGGAAGTTGTAACGCTACACCGATCGACGCCAAATGTTCCTTATGAATGTAAAAGTTTGATTTCGGTGACTGGTAAAAAAATGCAGCACATTTACTTTAAATTTTCATCAAATTTTTAAACCGGTGTAAAAAGTACTTCTCGTATTTAAAAAAAAATATATTAAATTGTCAATATTATCATTATTTTTATGTTAATAATTTATTAAGATAATATAGCTAATTATTTATACACTAAAAAAAATAATCGAAACATACATAAATAATATAAAGACGAAATAGCGTAATCCGTAACGTCTCAGACTAGTAACTCTGAAGTTGCGGGCTCGAGCCCCATCAGTGGCACTCAAATTTTTATTTCTAAAAAATGCGCTATTATTAAAAAAAACCGGCCCCAACTGCAGTGCCATTTATTGGTTATAAAATTATTACATTTAATAATTTATCATTTTTAATATACATAAATGTCACCGATTCTCTGACTTTCAGTCTGATGGTTTTATTACTTACTTGTAGGTATTTATTATATCTGATTGACTTACTCAGTTGGTTCAGATTTACCCCGTTGTAATGCATTAGGCTTACGCCTATCAATTCACAACGGAAGATCTAATAAAATAAATGAATTAATACTAAAGTCTTTAATATTAAAATTTATTTCTTAATGCATGAAGGTGTTTTTTTGTTCCATTGCAACCCGAAATATTTTTTCGACTTGTCTTAGGCTTATTATACAAATTCACACTAACTATTCTTAAATTGTATTTATTTCTAGTATTACATCTATATTTTTTATTAAATACTAATTAAAATACTCTGCGAATACTAAAACATTACTCTTTAATATTTCTTGAATATTCAAGCATTCCAATCTATCAATCTTAATTCTAAAACTAGTAAATCTATTTTTATTTAAAACTACTCTCATTGCCCTATTTTGTAATTTTGCAACATCTTATCTGATTTATTAAGCATATATAATATTGCTACACAAAAATTAATGTCTGGCTATGTAATACTATGGTAAATTATTTTTTTGTGTTTATATTTAACATATTTCTCATCCTAGATAATATACCTATTTTTCAACTTATTCATTATGTAATTACAATGTTCCTTGAAATTTTATTTTTAATCTACAATTGTTTTAAATATATTATATTAATAACTATTTTTTAACCGTTTGAATGCCGTAAGGATGCCGTATTTTTTTTTTTTTTTTGTAAAATTATGAAATATTTTTTTCAGATTCTTTTTATTTTGTTCCTATAATAAATAGAAGTTCACACAAATAAATGCTTGGCATTCATAGTATACACCGCCTAATTTTGATTGGCACTAAAAGGGTTAATACAGCTATCTGTAAATATTTTTATATTATTATTTAACATATCTTTAGTTCAAGCACAATATTTTTTAACCGTATTTTTATCATACTTTATTAAATATTTCAATTTAAATGTATGTTAAAGTAATCTTAATTTAAAAAAATCAGTTGATATTTGTAGCAAAAAAGTGCTGAACTAATTTATTCCATAGCCATATAAGTTCAGGAAAGAAGCATTTTTTTTGTAAAAAACATTTATCATTTGATGATTTTTCATGTAGCATATTTTTTTTAAAGTGGCTTTTTTGTCATATTTTTATTTCAATATTATAAATAATTATACAAAAATACTAATTACTTTTTTTTTATTCTGGATAAAATTACTCTCATTGCCTATTTTCTTATTTTTACGACATCATTTTATCTAATTTATTAAGCATATATAATATTGTTACGCAGTAAATAAAATGGGGCAATATATTACCATAGTAAAATATATTTAAGATATTTCTCATCCTAGATAATATACCTATTTTTCTATATTTTTTTTAACTAAAAAATTACTAAAATATCTTTTTATCTACAATTACTCATAAATATTTTATATTAGTAACTATTTTTATAATAGAGTATTATTTTTATTATAAATATGTTTATATCATATTTTTTTTAACCATATTTATGTTACACTCAAACTTATACAATATATTATAATGTCGTCCGCAAATAGAAGTATTTTACATTTATTTTATATTATATATTTATATCATTAATATACATTATAAACAGCAATGGTTCCAAATTAGACCTCTGTAGTACACCGTGAGATATTATTTTCTCTTTGAAATACGCATAATTTATTTTAACATTTTTTTTTTATAATTATGAATCCATTTTATATTATTAAGATTTTTTGTAACAATATTACTACTTATAATAAGTGAGAATCGAATGAAGTACATCTAAACCGAATATTTTTTAATTTTTGCAACATCGTTTCATCTAATTCATTAAGCATTTATAATATTGCTGCACAATAATTAAAGTGAGGCAATATAATACTATCATAGATTTTTTTTAATTATAAAAAAATAATCGATTACCAATAAAACTGTATTTATTCACTGCGCGGATGGTAAAAATAACACTTTTTTATTTAAAATGACAAATAAATGTATATAATATGTATTGTCTGGCTATAAATTGCTTATGCAATTAATTATTGCTGGCGATAAATTGCGGGCGATAAATCTGTTTTTTGAGAAAGTTTTTTCATATTAATTTAATTGCACTCTCACAAGAGCTTCGTTAAAGGCTAAAAAAAATTCAGCACTTTTGTTCATAAAATTGATCGTACCACCTCTTAGTACGTTGATTTGTGGTTACTTAGAGGACGACACTCATCCGTAGATAATAACAACAAGGAAAGGAATAAGTAGATTTTTTAAATTCTTTAAATAGTACAAAAAAATACATTTATTTTTAAGAACTGAAAATATTTTTATTAAAAGATTAACAACTTTTTTCTACTTAACTGCTGTCTTATTAATACTGTATCAAATAGGCCATTCTGCATATGCTTTAATCGTATGTTTTAACGTGTGATTTCATTCTCGAGTCTCGAGTGAGCTTACATCATCGATCTTATTTGGTTGTCTCATGTCTTTTTGTGCACTCCGAGATTACCGCATCTATCACGTTTGTATACACAAATGCGGAGGAAGGTTATTAAAATATTTATTTTTGGTAAAGGTCGTCGGAAACAGTTGTTTGTGGAGCAAAACGCTCGTTTATGCTTAAAAAGCAAAATTGAACCAGCTTGTTTACGTAGATGTAAATTTGACTCTCCAAAACGCACACACCATATTATAAACTATCATCTGCCGGTGGATAATATTTTAGTATAAAGGTTAAAAATTAACAACTAGCTAACAATTATCAATTTATGTAATGAAAAATTTATTTTTATTATTTATTTTAATCTTTCGTTGTAACCTGACGGGCGTAAGCTCAATGCGTTACAATTACAACGGGCTAAATCTGTACCGACTCAAACTCAATCAAACAAGTAAGCATCAACCATCAGTCTGATAATCAGTGACACCTCTATAATTAATTATAATAGATATCACTTTGTTGATAAAACTGTTTTTATTTATAATGGCTCATTTTTATAAATAAAAAATCGAGTCTGCTGCTGTGACTCGAGCCCATGGCTTCTGAGATATCAGTCTAGAACTTACTGACTTAATGATTTTAAAGCGCCGATATATTGCTAGTACAGAAGAACCTTGACTTGTGAGTTTTATTTGTTCCGTGATGGAGCTCGTAATTCAAAACATTTTCTCCATTGAAATTAATTAAAATGCCATTAATCTGCAATATGGTAGCACTTGTAACGAAATGATAAATACATACTATATAAATTAACAATAAAGTTTTTTTAGTTGCGCTATACAATTTTATTGCTCGTCAAATCAAATTAAAAAAATTGTATCTTAAAATTTTTGTAAGTCGAGGTTCCACTATATATTAAAACTGAAAAATAAAAAGCTATATGTCATCTAAAAGATAATTACATAAATAGATTATTTATATTATTAGACTATTAAATTTTCATTAATTAAAAATCCATGAATATAATAAGGTCAAGAGATATTTCTTTATTAAAATTATATTTAGACTATTGTGACAGGTCACCCCAATGCGCCACAATGGTAAATATGTATTAAAATAATACATATTAATAAAGAGAAAAATCATTATTATTTATAGCAATACGTTGTGTTGCCAGTTGCATTATTTCAACAAGTACCACCAACCGCAGAGCAATAAGATGGGGATCATGGCAAGTAATGGGTTAAGCACAATGATTCAAAATACACTTTTGTATTAATTAGGATTCTTTTGAATTTAAGAAAGATAATACTTATTTATCTCACTCGCTGGTTTGCGTTTGAGCGTATTATCGTTATACATAGATTTATTTATAATACTTGAACATGTTAGACGACCCCTTGTGTAGAGTTCCATGCACGTTGTTGAATCCATTTATTAAATTGTCTCACGGTTTGTTTACGTCATATGCAGTAAATCTAAACATTCTATAAAACATTAAGATGATACGAATAATTTTAAAACTATCTCAAAAACATCTTAATCAATAGCGATGACTACAATGTGAATCATGATTGATATCAACATTTTTTTGTGATGCATTATAGTGTTTTTTCTTGCTCTTTTAATTGTTTTAAAAATCAACAAATCAACAAATTACTATAATTTAGATCTGAATGAGTTTTTAAAAAATCACACGCTCATAATTTCAACCATAATTATGCGGTTCCCCTGACGCGACGAGCCACCGCGTGTGGTTTATAAGCGCGGCCATAAAGTTTAAATGAATTGTTTAGACGATAAGGACACATCGCAGATGTAAACAAGCCGGCCCGCAGTGTAAACACGTTTGATGCACTTTGTCTGTAAACAAACAGGTAAACTCAACGCGTACTGTGCGATGAAAAAACCAGAACTCCGATGCAAATTCGCCCACGGCATCAGGATAACTTCACATTGTTTGCTTGCGTGTGTAATTCGCAACATGTGCAGGGTTGCCAAAAATATAGAAATATTACTTAGGGTCGGTCCTGTGTGTTTTAGAGACATGTACATAGCTAAGCAACGGCGATTATTTGTGTTATATTGCAGTCGAACTAGGAATGTAATTTGATTCAGTATAGTGATGCATGTCTATCACTCCAGCAAAGAACGAGTGGACAACAAAATTCCGAAATGGTTCGATTCTACACCTCTTTGAATTAGTGACTTTTTATGACTTATAAAACAGGTGACTAGGTATGGAAAAGATGTGTAATTTTTTTTTTTTTAGAAAATAGGGTTTGATGAATTTAAAACTTACATTTATTTTTTGTATATTGTATTTTCCGTTGTAATTTGATCTAAACATTAGTCTAATGAGTTACAACGGGGACATAATGAATACCTATAAGTATGTATGTAGGGACGCCGAGAAAGAACACTTTAATTAGGTATTAAAAATTATTTAAAATATCAACTCATAATATTTACATTCTTATTCTTTGCTGCTCAGTGTTGCCATGTAGTGAATTTCTATTGCGGTGAAGACGATCAATTAACAAGCGTTTATATTAATACTTTGTATATCAATATTACAAGGAGAATCGAATAAAGCACATCTAAACCGAATTTGCCCAATAGGGGAGCGCAAAAAACAATTATCCCTTCTCAGAAGTCAAAAATTCACGTCAAAAACAATAAAATCGTGCCGTCGCCATCGCAGTGGAAACGCTCGTTACCGAGCGTTCCCACTGCGACGGCGCCGACACGATTTTATTGCTTTTGACGTGAATTTTTGACTTCTGAGAAGAGATAATTGTTTTTTGCGCTCCCCTATTGGTCAAAATTCGGCTTAGATATGCTTAATTTGATTTTCCCTTATTTTAAGTCGTAATATTGTTATAAAAAGTCTTAATATGAAAGCTACATAAAGACGACGGCACGATTTTATTGCTTTTGACGTGAATTTTTACTTCTGAGAAGTTAAAATTGTTTTTTGCGCTCCCCTATTGATCGAAATTCGGTTTAGATATGCTTCATTCGATTCTCACTTATTCCCCTCCCCCACCCCAAAAGTTAATTTTCACATTTTTGCTCCAATTTAATGTTGTAATAAAAATAAATGTTAAGGAATTAAGAAGCTTCAATTGTTAAATGAGTATAAGGTAACATTTAAACTTAGAGACAGGTTAGTGACATTTACATAAATTTGAGAAACCAGGATAGTACCAAAAATATAAAAATTGTCACGATTTATTAAAAATTCAATATTTCTGTCATATGTAGTAGTATTTATTGTCATCCGCGTCAAAAAACTATAATCTGTTCCTTTGAATAGTAATGTTTATTGTGAAGGCAATGAAGGCAATGTTCCGCTCCTTTTATTTTTTTATATTCCGTCTAATTTATTAGTCATTTGTGCATAGTGATTCTTAAATTGTTAACAGATGAATAAAATTCAATATTTCTGTCATATGGAGCAGTATTTATTATTATGAATGTACATATTTTTGTATTAGCCATTACGTTGAGCTTTATACGACCAAGCGGGTTCCCAGGTTGTAAATGGGGGAAAACTCGTCAACTATCGTGGCGACGCAATAGTCCCGGATAAAGAGAGGTGATTGATAAACTTGTAGCAAAGCTTTCCTTATAAAATGTCATATTGCAATGATGATTTCGGGACATCAGCGAATAAGTGCCATCGTTCTAAAATAAGCATAGCTCGACCTAGAGGGAGTCGTCATTTCTTCTAGTGTAGAAAATATTTATCAGTGTCTTGGAACACTAATTTTATATGAGCCTCATAAGTCTTTATAAATAACTCTGAAAATATATTTCATAAACATTGGATGGTAACTTATTAAGAGAAGGTAACTCTGAGATCAAATCCTTGATAGGGAGCAGCAGCACTAATCAGTACTGTCGCAATGCTAAAAATAATCGACATCTATGAGGATTAGAAACAGTATCAACAGGATGGCTGTGGAACTGCTGTAGAGAAGTTAAAAGGAAACTCCTGCACTAATCTTCCGAAAACAATCAATTTTATATATGACTGAAGTCATCCAAAGGTTTATTTAAATTTATTTGTCCAAATTTGTCACTTTCAATTCAATCAATCTCACTTGGGCCATTGTGCTACTTAATTATTTTTAGTCTTTAAAAAGATCTTTCTCCTGAACGGATTTTAAATGTGCCTATGATTTTGTCTCTCGTATATATGAAATTGCAACAGAATGGAACACATTTTTGCAACATGTAGTACAAAACAGCTCTTCTTCTTAGCAGTGGCGTAGCTATGGTGGGGCGGAGGTGGCGGGCCGCCCCGGGCGGCACTTGCTTGGGGGCGGCATATTCGCGATGGGATCGTCCAGTGTAGTTCAATGCACTAAATCATATATAAATCCACGAATAACAAGAGCTTAATAATAACCAATTTATTATTTTAAGAAATGCTGATTTTATGATCCTGCAAAAAATATATGGGGGGGGGGGGTGCAATTTTAAGGATCGCCCTGGGCGGCACATACCCTAGCTACGCCACTGCTTCTTAGTGCATCTACTAAAGGAATACATTATTGTATCCAAATTTATCTCTTAAAGAGATCTGTTCAGTTAAAGCATCAGACATTTATCTTTATCATTTTTTTTTAAATCTTTGCCGGTTCTGTAATTAACATTTGGCAATGTTGTTTTTTCTTGTTACTCAAGCATTTTAAAATCTATCCTAATTTTCTGTAAAATAGTGTCTTTTATATACTTGCAGAAATATTAAATAACAGATTTAATTTCTTAATGACTTTATTATCCTTGTGAAAATGGTCTTGCACCCTTGAATTTGGCCAGAAAAATGACCTTTTGAGAAAAACTTAAACGACATCTCTGTTGTCACTGATCGCAGTTAGTAAATGTATATCATTTATTAAAACATAACGAGTGTAGTGCCATGGTTTATTTAATTGAACATAGCCATTTTTGATATTGAACGCCTCTCGTAGCGTAACATAATATTTGTGTATAATGACTTTGGAATGCACACACGTGGAAACAATCACGAGCGACTTAGCGTATTTTTTACTATCGATTCGCGAACGTAAGCATGTAATAAATCCTGATAAAATAAACTATCGGGCGTTTTGATTCAAAGTTCTTTCTTTGTGTGTAGAATGCATTGAAATAATAACGTTCCAACGTAGAGCAGTGCTTTTTGTTTGTGGACGAGCGCGGTCTTCATTCTTAGATCAGAGATCGAAGAATCGCGACTGAAAATGAACATCCAGCGTTTATTTGATTATAAATATGAATAATAAACAACATGATGGCTTTTAATCAAGTCAGCGATTTTAATTACTCATCCTGAAATGCATGCAAAGAAGAACAGTATTAGTGCAAAAAAATATTTCGGTACTACTAGAAGTGAGCCAAGAAAATTGTGCTAGAAAATTATCTTAGATGCTGATCAAGCTTTTGATAAAGTATTTCACTGAAGTTTAATTCAACAACTAAATAGTATACTGCCAAAGCAATGTGTATTATAAATTTACTTGAATTGTATTGTACATTTTATTTATCAATAATACATTTATTTTTAATTACTTCAATATCTTATAATCAATTTAAAATCTCTCGCCTATTTAAAAAAAATATATGCTTTAAAATAGACGTTTTAGATTGACAACATTTTTTTTGTCTTCAATCTCGAGTTTGCTAACCGTCGCAATGTTATGTTGTGTATTTTATTATTTATATATTATTTGCTTAGGTTTCTCGGTAAAATTTCTTTGTATGTTTTTCTGAACTTTACGGCACTATTGTCAAGATTTTTCACCTCAAAAATAAATATCTTATTAAAGCGATATGTCTAATAGAGTTTGTCGCTTTGACCAGGTGGCCGATAGAAAGAAAAACACGTGGAAACCAAGATTGGTCCTTGAGTGTCCAAACAGTTCAGGGGCGGCAGGTGGGCCCCGCAAGTGGCCCACCGATGGCGAAGGGAAAATATTTGACGAGTCGGTTTTCAATAGTGATCGGATGTTATCTTTGACCGTTTCGGGCACCGGTCCTCCTGTAATTAAAGTAAACACGACCCTAGAAAATCGGTGGCTCTTCATCCCTCGACAAGTCGACAAGGAAATGTCGAGTTTCATTCGACAAATCGTAAATTATAATTGAAACGCTAACCTGAAAAATAAATAGCTTGAATTTATATTCAATTAAACTTTTATAAGAAACACATTGATAGGAACAAGCTTTAATTGTTAGGTTCCATATTTATTTTTAGTCTGAGAATTATAAACATCGTAAGATTTGTTCAAACCAGAACCATACAAAAAAAATATTTTTTTGCAACCAATTTTTTTGGACCCTGGAAAAACAGTGATTCCGGGCCTCATGACATAAATAGTATTTTATATTTTTTAACATCTTAATATCATTTAATAAATAAATATAATTGGTATGAGTTAACCCTTTCTATGCTACAAATAAATATAAAAATTAGCCCCCATTGCGACATATTTTATGCGAAATATTTTAATTATAATTTACGGTTTTGCTTTGCTGCTCAGTGTTGCCATATAGTGAATTTCCAGTCCCGGTCAAAAGCAATAAATGTCTATCTGTACTTACTTTTTCGCTTATTTTCCCCTGAGAGATGAGTAGGCTTAGTTTGTATTTTGGACTAAACTATAATTAATTTTAAAATTTTCATTAGGTTAGATTAGGTTTGGGTTAGGTTAGGGTTTGATCTCTAAAAAAATATTTATGCCCAATTAATTTCTTTACTTTTATTAATTCAATACATTGACAAAAAAAATATTTTTTAAAATACGGGCGGCTTTTTTTGGAACAATAACTCTAGGAAAACCTTTGACAAAATATCGTCTTTATCGTCTAATATCGGTGAAAATAAAAATGTATTTGAATATTGAAATACTTTATATAAGTACGAATAATTGAGAACCTTATTTAGATTAAAAGTCATTAAGATATCGTCTTTAACAAATAAAATGTACGGATTTGTGATTTTGTCCAGTACTACCGGTATGTCGTTTTATAATACTGGTAGTATTAAAGTCTGCTTAAAAATCCTCAAAATCCTATTTGGAGCTCATATGGCATAATTTATATAAATATTATTTCAATAAATTAGTGTTTTTAAATCTTACACTATACAAAAAAACATATTACACGGCTAAAAGGTTCACAACACCCAATGCATAGTAGCGATTTTGTTGATGACTTCTATATGTGTCATCCGCGGGCAAAGGGTTAAAGGAAGGTAATCCCGTCATTGGATAGGTTCCTAGTGAAATGGAAATGGTTCCCAGGAAAATGATAGACAATAGTGGTTCCGAGTGAATAATTATTTTACAATACATTTGAATAACAAAAAATACATGTGCTTTTTGTAGTAATTATTTTTACATTATTATTTTTTTGCTTTGGAACAACGAATCAACTTAAGTTTTCATTAATTCATGTGGGGAATTTACTGTATAATATTTTAGATGCCACACTTAGACAATATTACGGCTTACAATAAGTGAGAATCGAATCAAGTACATCTAAACCAAATTTTGCCTTCTCAGACGTCAAAAATTCGCGTCAAAAGCAATACAATTATGCCGTCCCCGTCGTAGTGGGAACACTCGTTACCGAGCGTTCGCATTGCGACGGCGCCGTCACGATTTTATTGATTTTGACGTCTGAGTAGTGATAATTATTTTTGCGCCCCCCTATTGACAAAAATTAGGTTTGTATATACTTTGATCAGCCCTGTTATATTAGAAGTGCCTAGTAATATCTGTAAGGTTAGCTATCATATTTTTATTTTATTAGTGTGATATCGAAATGCAGACAAACTATGGAGCAATATGTGAAATGCCTGTCTGTACCTATTCTTCGCTTATTTTCCCCTGAGTGATGAGTTGGCTAAATTTGTATTTTGGACTTGACCTAATAAAAGTTTTAAAACTATTTTTAGTTTTAGAACTTTCATTAGGTTAGGTTTGGGTTTGAACAGCAAATAAACGTTTCGCAACTGTCAAATTGAGTTTTATATATATTTTAGAGCAGCATATTAGCACCTATCAGTTAAATTATATTTGCGCTACTAGTAGAAATATGTATCTACTGGTAAAAATGTATTTGTAATTAAGTAGTACAATATATAACGTTACCAAAAATACACATTCACTGCAACATTTATACATTGGATGTAAATAAATAATGATACGTATGTAAATATATATATTACTACATATAGAAAAGTTGAAATCATATAATTGTACTAACACCTGCCAGATAATTTATATTTTTACTAGTAAATATATATATATACTGGTAAAAATGTATTCTGATATGATTTTACTGAAATGACATATTTTAAAAAATATTTTTGGGATAGACTCGAGACTATTTTTTCTAGATTTTCTTTCAAAAATAACCGCAGGAAACTTAATGTATTATTGATTTATTTTGCTGCATTAAATCTAGTTGTCAAATTACTGATAATACAATTTATACAAAATAAAATTTATATAATTCAGTTGGTGTTGTTGTCGATTTTTTGTTATTTCTTTGCTTCTTCCTTTGAATTTTCAGATCGAATACCTAAATTTACTCCTTTTATTTACATTCGTTGAATATTTCTTCTCATGTCTAATAATATTTCTGTTCAATCTGTTCCTTTGAATAATAATTTTTATTGTAAAAATACTGCTTAAAAAGTGTGTGCTTTTGAAGGCAATGTTCCGCTCCTTTTATTTTTGTATGAATAAAATGGGCTGAAGGAACTTATACCTGAACTACATCAATAAACACATCTCAAACAATTGTAGTTTTTTAGTTTAGATTTATTACTTAAGATCTTTTATAAATATATTTTTTTTATAGTCACCCCCCTTCCTCTTGGCAGGTTTGCTTGCAACCGCTGCGTGCCATCCTGCACCAGCTCACTGCATCATCCTAGTGTCTATCCTCAAACCTTTGATGTGCATCTGAACACCAGGAGCATATGTTTGATAGGTAGTAAAGTGCACCATATATCCCGGACGAGGAATTTCCCTATAGAAAGTGAATCTAGTCCAACGGAGACGAGACGATCAATACAGCAGCACATACTGAACATAGCTATCAATGCACTATATAGCACATTTTAACTATCAGGAACTGCAGAAAATAATGAAAAGAGGTTTCTCATATATGAATTATTTTTTTTAAATATGTATGCATTAACCGTATTATGACCCAAAGGTATTGGATTTTTTTATTATAAAAATTATTATATTAATACCAACTGATTATTTTTCTACCACAGAAAAATTTATTTTTTGTATGCTAATTATCTTATTTAACTGATTACCAGAATGCGTCACAATTGACAAAAAACAATACATAGTATCATTATAAAACACAAATAATAAATGTGTTTTATTTTAATAATAAAATAAGTTTTTCCGACTCATGTCCTAGACCTTCTCTATATTATCCGTTTGTATTAAAACAAATATTCCCCTATATATGTTATTTTATATAGTAAATAAAAATTGAATGTTGATTTGAGGCACTTGACGGATATATGACACTTTCCTATGTATTGCATATGTGTGAGTCTGGGTGCATTTATGAACCGTATCCAGTAAACCCGCAAGCTGTTCCTGTACTCCGGATTTGTACGTTTACGTTGCCCGGGGATGATTTTAATATAGTTCAGAATAGTAAAGTCATATGCGGATTATTTAATTTTTTAGTGGTCATGTAGTTTAATAAAAATCTTATTTTTTATAATTTTATTTAATTATTCACTAAAAAGTGAATTATTGATATGGCCAGTGGCGTAGCTAGGGTATGTGCCGCCCAGGTCAATCCGTAAATTTGCCGCCCCCCCCCCCATACATTTTTTGCAGGGTCATAAAATCATCATTTCTTTAAATAATAAATTGGTTATTATTAAGCTCTTGTTATTCGTGGATTTATTAATGTTTTAGTGCATTCAGGGTTAAGAACCACACTAGACGATCCCATCGCGAATATGCCGCCCCCAAGCAAGTGCCGCCCGGGGCGGCCCGCCCCCTCCGCCCCCCCATAGCTACGCCACTGGATATGGCCATCGACTTTTAAGAGCGAGTTGTAGAGGGGATGAAAAAATCCAGATGTTTTGCAATTCCACTTGATGAATAATCTGACGTCCATAGCAATGTTTTGTTTCATGAGATATATTGAAGCTAAGGAATAAAAATAACTTCTTTGTTATCTTGGCTTACCTGGACGGACCTCTATACTCGATTTGCGTTTGATACTGTGTCAAAAGCTTTTTCTATATCTAACATTTTTGATAATTTAAATCCTTAAAAATTATTTCAAAAGCATAAGAATTATTTTTTCAAATATTTACTTAATGGCGGTAATAAATTGATGGTGCGATAATCAATCAATTTTTATGATTGGGAAATCGCTAAAAGATATTTGTTAAGTAATGAAGTTGTTTATAAATGTGTCAATTCCAGGACTTTTTTTATTTTGAAGTGCATAATGACATTTAAAATTTCTTCCGCGGATGATTCTATTTTTTTATCGATCCATTTGGGTTTTAGAATGCTTAAAATATTTAGTGAATTCATGAACTCCATACTATTTATGGTACAGATATTTTTTTTTAATTTGTTAAATTAAAAAATAAAATGGATACGTTTAAAAAGCTAGGACTTTGTGATAGTCGCATACAAGAAGAACTGTTTTTCGACTATTATAATATTTATTAAATGGTTCCGTTGTACAAATATTGTACGAATCTTAAATTTAAATCTCATACAATTGTTATATATATTTTTTTATTTTTTTTACAGCTGCTTTAAAATTTTTGTAAGCAGTCGAACTTTAAAAAAATTGTTTCTAACTTCTCTACGTTTATTTTTCATTATTTATAATCAAAAGTCATATTAATTAATTGCTGCTTAACTGTAAAATAACAATTTCTATTACTCTTATAAAGAAGATATTCGTAATTGCAGTATATGGAAAAATAGACTCACATTAAAATGATAAATTTTCGATAAAATCAAATACAATATACAATTCGTCGATAGAATGTATTTAACGGAAATACCCTACGTTTCAATGTGTGTATTTCACGTGGTTTATATGTGTCGGTTTTGATACTACCTACTGTCTACAACCATCCTGCAGTGTCTGGATGCAAAACGTTGACCTTTGACCGCCGAGCTGTTCCTGTATTCCGCATCCTTACAGTTTCGTTGCCCGGGGATTTTATTTCAGTGATCACAAACAAGTGTACCAATATATTTGTGGAATCCTTTGCGTGTCATATTTTTGATTTTTTATTTAAGAACGACATTTTCATTAAGCCACCGTATTTAACAGATTTTAACAAAATAAAAAATACAGTGAAATGACAAAAAATACACATCAAAATAAAAAATAGCTTATTTGATACATTAAAATTATAAAATATAATAAGTACACTTAAAATATTTATTTTTTAATTTTTAAAGAAAAATAAAATGTTTGTAACATTTTTTTTGTGGTTTTTAAACTTCGATTAATGTTTTTTTTTAAAACAAATTTAAAGTAGTGAGTCATTAAAAAAATGTAAAAATAATAATTTACATGCTTCGTATAAAATTAGAAAATTCTATTTACCTTTGAAATATTTAAAAGGACATTATGTGTAGTTTCGATATTTACTCCTTGAGGTTGAAGCGATCCTTAGCGCGTGATATTGTTTATTTCAGAAAATTCTAACAAAAATATCGTAGACATTCAAGAGCACTAAAAAGGGATGCAAGAGGACCAAAGTTAAATATTTTTCTTGTGGTCCCTAATTGCTCAGTAATATTTTGTTAAATATCTACGTCAAATACGTGTGTGCAAATATAAACATATCTTCACTGCCTACATAAAAAAATATAACGCAACCCCTTTATACAGGTTAGGTTAATTTTATCATTATAAAAATATTTATAGAGTAGTTGTACTATATTGTTAAAATCGTGATTTTTTAATCCAAATTTAATTATAATACATAGGACTTCATCTTTCAGAAAATAACTAGAAGGTAAACTATTATATGAAGGATGTCTTTTTAAAGGTATAGAACTTTAAAATGAAATAAAGCACATAAAAATTTATTGGAAAGATAATTTTATGCCATTGGTGTTTAAATATGATTTGGAAATCTGGAAGTGCAATTTTCGAACCAGTATTTCGAACAGCTGGGGCCGTATATCGGCAATAACGCGGCGACTGTTGACTTACGAATTGTAGATCATCTCTGGTTTATCAGCGTAGACAAGCCACTACACATATTTCCACAGAAAATAATCCAAAGGTGTTAAATCACACTATCTTGGAGGCCAATTAAAATGTCCATTACACGAATTTCAATATTACACAATATGCTAGCTATCCTTACCGATATGCACTTATAATATAAGATGGCTGATCAAAGTATATTCAAACCAAATTTTGGTCAATAGGAGAGCGCAAAAACAATTATTACTTCTCAGAAGGCAAAAATTCACGTCAAAAGCAATAAAATCGTGTCGGCGCCGTCGCAGTGCGACGGCGACGGCACGATTTTATTGCTTTTGACGTGGATTTTTGACTTCTGAGAAGTGATAATTGTTTTCTGCGCTCTCCTATTGGGCAAAATTTGGTTTAAATGTGCTTTATTCGATACTCGTAATAATATTAAAAAAAGTGTTTAATAAAAGTTTTAATATTGTATTAAAAAAGTAAGCAAAAAGTTAAAATAATATTTCACGTTGTACTACAAGGGTCTAATTTGGGACAATTGCTGTTTATATTGAATATTAATGATATAATTATTAATATTAAATAAATGTAGAATACACCTGTTTGCAGAGAATACTTTAATTTATTACAAAAATGATAATCTTAAGGAAGTTGTAGATAAGTTTAATAATGATTTAAAAACGTTTAATAATTATAAAAATATGTTAGATAATAATATAATAATATTATATAAATAGCTAATAATATAAAATATTTAGTACTAATTTTAGATTAAAAATTAAACTTAAGGAACACTTTTTATTATTTATTTATTGAAAAAATAGTATAATAATAGGTATATTATATTGGATGAAAATTATGCTAAATATGAACACATTTTTTACCATAGTATTATATTTCCCCACTTTAATTATAGTGTAATAAAATTATATATGCTAAATAAATTAAATAAATGATGATGCAAAAATTACAAAATAGTTCAATGAGAGTATTTTAATAAATATTTAATAAAAAATAAAGATACATAGATGTAATACTACAAATAGAGATAATTTAAGGATAGTTAGGTATAAGAAAACGAGTACGGCCAGGGGAATTATGTACGGAGGTGTGAATTTGTGTAATATTATTCTTAGTTAAATTCGCAAAAATAAAAATGTAAAGGGTTGCCTCAATGGAATAAAAATAAAACACTTTCGTGCATTAAGAAATAAATTATATTACAAGCATTTTTTATTTTCTGTTTATTTTTATATAATTTATGTATGTTTAGTTAAAATTTGCTTAGTATAAAAATTAGCTATATTATCTAAATAAATTAATAAAATTATTAAATAAATTCTGACATACGGTTTTGATTGAAACATATATTTATAATGGCAACTGTTTCTTAGTTACGCATTTATTGAATCTGGTAAAAAAATCAATACCACGCAATAAAATAATCATAAACGGTTCTTGTTTAAAAGAAAAAATTGCAATATCGTACAATATCACCGTTGAAATCCGTTGATTCATCCAATTGTAAGAAAAACCAAATACATTAATTAATAAATCATGAGGCGTCTATTTGCATGTTTTATTATTTTTTAATTCAACATTATTGTATGTATGTATGTATATCTTACATGTCTCTTTATATTTTAATTTTATTAATGATGTTTTTAAGTAGTGAATCCGTGAATTCAATTAATATATTCTTAGCAAATTCGCTCTCATAAAAAATTATAACTCACTCGCAAATAAACAATTGTAGCCTTAGATTTGCTTTGAAAACATATTTTGTTGCGTAATTAATCTAAATTTTTGTTCTTGTAACTACTTTTTCCCTAATTTAAAATTAACAAGAAACTTGGATTAAAATTTTATATGCTCCAAATTTAATTTTTGAAGTACTGCGACGGAAACAATGACAAAAATAGACTAATTTTCATTTCGGTTGTGAAAAGACGCGGGCTAAACATACTAATATTGTTATTCTACCCTTTGGTTACCGATTGCTGTGTGGTCTCTTTTAAGGCATGCATACATTCTGTGTCTTTGGGCACATTTGGACAATGCGATTCCCAAGAGCTGTCAACTCAACACGCCATTGAAGACTCTTTGAGTTCTAAGACCTGCCATTTCAACTCCAGCACCTGATAGTTACATATGTATTTTTCTGTATATGTAGTAATTTATTTATGCTAATAACTGTTACCATTTCCAGCGACTATTTGGCTGCAAAGTCATACTTATTCGGCCTCAAATCGATTATGAATATGTCCATACATTGAGTCGCGATCGATTTGTTGACCAAGCCAGATATATGAAAGAGGACTAAGTCATGTTTCTTTCTTTTCGAGGTATAGGGCTCATTGATTGATATGAAATTGTAAATATGTATCGAATTTAATACTAGTTTTAAAACACTGATCTGAACTGATGGTGTATTACAAACAGCAATAATTTATAAGTTATTCCCAATGAGAACTTTATCTCGTTATCGATTTATTCTTTCAATAAAAATATATAGTTATTGCTTCTAGATAATAGTATTATGACTGAGATCCATTAACTAATCATTGAATCGAGTTGTGTACATGTTACAGATAGACGTATGTCCATTATGTTTTGGGAAGTGATGGTTAAAATATTTTAAGACCGGGTAAAAAACCAACAGCTTGTGCCACCTGGTGAAGGGTTAAAGACGTACATATCGCTCATAAACGTAAACAAATATTATTTTAAATTACGAAAGTGGCACTGGAATGTTTACGCTCGAACATCCCCCTTTTCGGGAACTATACACGAAAATTACACACAAAGTGTTTAACGACCTTACTGAGAAAAACACGATCCCATGCTGTAGGTACGTCATATTACTACTTTCGGAAATTAATCGTCTGGCTTTGTAAAATTAGAATTTTACGCCTTGAAATATCGAACCCGAGTCGATTTGCATTGTACGAGGTATCCCGTTGATAGATTCACGTTTATTTTCGTTTTGATATGAATTGCATGCACATACTTGTCGAAAAGTGCAACATATACAGAGGCACATGGTCCATCATTATTTATAATTCTAACAGAGAATGCATGTTTAAATTATAACTGTCAAATAAATCATTACAAATAAAATATGTGTAGATATACCATGCAATTTAATGAAATCAAAATCTGAGCAGAATTGCGTGACTTACTACCTGTACTATTCCGTCGGCTGAGACAGTGGCTTCGAACAGAAAATTTTAATTGTTTCTTATAATTTTTAATAATGAATCTAAAAAATCGCTTTAAAATGTTTATTTTTATTTAAACAATTTAATTTTTTTCACCATTCAGACAATTTTTTAATTCCAAAAACATAAAATATTCTGATTTTACATTTTCAAAAAATCCGCATTTTAATTTGTTTTAATCAAGAAAGTGCTGCTTTAATTAAAATATATGTTAGTCTGAAGGAGCAAGGTCTGGAGATAATTCTGGATGTGATAAAACATTCCACCAAAGTTTCTTGATTTAATCTATTTCACCACACAGGGACGCGCATTTTCGTGTTTTGGAACTATTCGATTTGTGCAGGATTTTTTTACTTCAACGATCCAGCTGATCACAATATATTTTAGCCAGATTAAATAGTTTCGTAATGCATAATCGCTAAGCACAAAATAACTTTTTTACAGTAAGCCCGGACTTTGAGGTAGGATTTACTATTTTATCTTTGGATTATTGTCGTAGAAGTCGGTGATTAAGTGGTATCAAATGGTTAAGTTAATTCGTGTGTAACCCATACACCTTTCCACCAAGCCTTCCCAATATTCTATTCACTGTTGAATCAGACTCGTTTAGTTTCTCGGCCAACTAATGGATAGTTTAAATATGATTTGCTTCCACTTATGCAACCAGGACATCATCGCCCATCTTTGCTGGACTATTATTAATATTGAAATTTCCTACCTAAACATTTTTTATTAATTTTACAAATATATTTAATAACCGTAGTTTCTGGATGATGGATCATAATTATTATTCATATTAAAATTATCACTAGTATCGTACCCGTAGTAAAACCAACAAAGAGTATAAATTAACCGAACGTATTCTATATTTATTACCTACGGAAATTATAATTTATTCATAAAACATTATTTAATTTAATCCTAAATATGTATGTACTGTTTATAAATATTATTACAACAGTACACTTTATAACAACAATCTGTTTAATATCCGCCCGACTGATTATGCCTAATTATTTTATAAAATCAGATAGATGTATTATGTTATGAATATTGAAAGATTAATTAAAATAGTAGCAAAATTAATAAATCTGAGTAATAAATTGTTATGTGTAAATTAAGCATGTTTATTATATACATTTTTTCAGATACACTAACATGATAGTAAATAAATATTATTAATTTTATTTCCCACAAATTTTTCACAACAATATGCTGGGAAATGATTTGCTCGACTGGCATCGACAAGTATACAAAAAATTAAGCTGCTTATGAGAAATGAAATTATTTTAATTATTGCACATTTAATATTTATTTTAAAATATATTTATATTCGAAAGATTTATTTCTACTTATGTTAAAAGTAACATTAATTAAATTTGTAATTATTATAGAATAAAAAATACGTACATACTTCATAACCGCTTTATTCACATACAATTCGCCCTTAAATATGCAAAAAAAATTAAATCATGTTATATGTGTTTTAATTTTTTTTAAACTTTTTTTATACTCTCAAATATGTAAGGTAATAAAAAGCAATAATTTTTATTTATTATAACAATAAAAAAATGTTTTCACTTCGCCAGCCATCCCTATCATAAAAAAGAGATTTCTCTGTTACATAACATAATTACTGGGAACTGCTAGGTATCTTTAGACTTGCCTGAGATAAAGCAAATGTATTCTTATTATGTTGACACGTCTCGAATATCGTACAAAATATAGTACGTGTTAAATTAAATTTTGACTGATAGGACTTTTTATTTCAAGCTTCTGGGACTAAAAGAGATAATATTATTCTAATTTGATTCTCTATCAGGTTAATCGCCTACAATTAAATTTATTTTATAAAGGTTTAATTCAAGTATATGTATTATATTTAATACTAATTATGTTAAACTGTAATTAAATTTGTACTATAAATGTTTATGTGAATATTATAGAATAAAAAATATGTAAAATACGAAAAAAAAATTTTTTCTACTATCGATATTTTACTTCATACCGGTAGTGCAAAATATATTTTTTCCAATATCCCTACTCAATACTTAGGTGCAAAATGGTTCCTCAATGTTCCAAAATGTTCTTCCCCAAGGTTACAATTTTATCGAGCAAGCCCGTCAACACAATTATTCCACAGTTTTCTCCAAACAGAATTCAGTCTCTTAGTAACCCTTTAATAATAATACTTTATCGACGTTCATAACCGTTTGAATGCTGTAAGAACGCCGGTGTACACTTACGAGTGACGACATGAATGCCGCTAGGACGCGGGTGTCCGTTCCTAGTTATATATATATTTTTTTTAAATTATGAAAAATATTTTTTGATACTTTTAGAGTACTTGGATTTTATTTTGTAAATAGAAATTAGCACAAATAAAAAATCTGAAATATTGTTTTTAATATATTTGTAAAAACACAAAAAAAATGCTTGGCATTCTTATCATAAACCAGCAAATTTCGCTTGGCACTAAAAGGATTATTTAGTTATTTTTCTACTATTTCAATATGTAATTACAATGTTCCTTGAAATTTAACTTTTAATCTACAACTACTTCTGAATATTTTATATTATTAACCGTTTGAATGCGTATCTTACGAACCACTTTGAACGACGACATGAATGCCGCTAGGACGCGGGTGTCCGTTCCTATTTTTATAAAATATTTTTTCCGATACTTACTTGTATAAACTAGATTTTATTTCGTTACTATAATAAATAGCAGTTTTCACAAAAAAAATCAGAAATATTTTTATATGCCAAAAAAATGCTATACATTGCTTAATTGTTGATTAGTTTTTTCACACACACACATATTTTTTTTATTCGTTAAGATTATTGTATTGAATTATCAGTAAACTAAGTATTTAATATTTATTTTCAGAAAGAGCAAATGACACGTGAAGAGACATAACAGGTGATTCACTAATTAGTCGCTGTCGTTTCAAGGGTTAAGGCAGCTCACAATGTGGAAATTATTTTTTGTAAGATTTGTCCCTTCGGTCATATCGAAGCATCGCAATAATGATTTGTTTTAAGGCTTTTTGAAGTTCGAAACGACCTGTTGATCCATGTTTTGAATGAAAAAAACATATAAATTCCTGCTCTGAAGAATAATCAGGAGCATTATCTATAACTAACAAGACTTTGAGTGGCAAATTCGTTTGCAATATTTATATTTACACAGCGAGAAAAACCATCGGCTCAGTTTGAGAGATAGGGTTTGCTCACATTGCTCGTTTATCAAATCTGTTTCTATTGCGAAACACTCGCAATTGGAAGTTCCACTTTTTAGAACAACTAATATCTCATTTTATTCTGTTAAAAATATTCTCTTTGTTGTCATACTTTTAGTAAAAGATCATCGTCCTTTTAATTTATTTATGTATTTATGTCTCGGCAGATCGCGTTTGTTTGACATGCCTGAATTACACAGTGTGTATCCATTTCACATAAATTTATTGTCCCCCCTTCGCCTGGGTATTGAGCCATCGCCAGATATCACCAAAGTGGTTCATTAGCATTTTCAAAGATTATCCCGGGATTATCGCGAACACAATTTCTCGCTTTGGTAGCTCTTGCGCAAAGCGAAGCCACAATATACACAATATGCTCCACGGCGGTTTAACGCGTATATAACTTGACAACGCTCAGCCTACGCACCCCAGCCAACCCCGCACGTGACTGTAGGGTTAATCAAAAGTGGGCGCGTGTTGACATTATCTGCGATGCGCCACACTTGAAATTCTAATGAAAACACAAGGAAATAAAATTATTTTAGAGGCCATCATAGATAAGTATGAGGAGTACGAAACTTATTTTGTTATGATAATTGGTGGATAGCAAATCATTTTTAAAGCCACATATATCAAAAAATATATATTACATTGCATGTCATTTAATTAATAATTATCATTTGGTTAAAAGCTAGAAAAAAAGTACCAAGCATAATTACATTGATTTAAGAATAATATTATTTTAACTGTTTTAATTTAATATAATTGTGTCTAATATTAAATTAAAAAGTGTGGAAAAACACATAGCATATAATATGTTTTCAGTCCTATATGGAACGTACAAAAAAATGATTCGGTTATTTTTCCGGACATGAACTTTCCGGACACAAAAAATCACTGTCCGCAAAAATCTTATCCAGAAAAATCAGTGTTCGGAAATTTCATGTCCGAAAAAATCCGAGCAACAAAAAATCATTAGTAATCCATTTTGTTTTTTTAATATAAAAACTCTTCTTAATGACATATTTAATAATTTATGTTTTAAATACTGTGTCCAAAATTTTTCTGTTGTACACAATTTTAATAGTAATGATAACTAGACAAATTCAAAGCTTTTAATGCTCTTCATCCGTCTTTTCAAGTTGTCCACATTGAGGAGTTTGCTGTCTCGATGTTGAGTGCTGTCGGAGCCTCAAATTTGCTAAAAAGATGTAAGAATCCATCATATATTTACCGATTTATTGTTTTTTTTAGTGGTATTTAAGCCGTTTTTTAACCATAAAACGGTGTAGAAATTATTATTTATTAGCAGCTAATGCTTAAAATAATCTGAATAGCAACAGCGCTTCTACAGCTGTTTTCGATACAGATTCAAAAATAATTCATAAACTAGCTTTAGTCAGTGGCGTAGCTAGGGTATGATCCGCCCAGGGCGATCCTTAAAATTGTCGCCCCCCCTATACATTTTTTGTAGTGTCATAAAATCAGCTTCTTTTTAAATAATAAATTTGTTATTATTAAGCTCTTGTTATTCGTGGATTTATATATGTTTTAATGCATTCAGGGTTAAGAACCACACTAGACGATCCTATCGCGAATATGCCGCCCCCAAGCAAGTGCCGCCCGGGGCGCCCCCCCCCCCCCCATAGCTACGCCACTGCATCAGTTGCTCGTTTTGGAAAGTTGTCAATCCAAATTCGTTATATTGTTCATCGACAAATATATTCTGTATACAATGTGAACTTTGTAAAATCAATATTATTAAGAATAATGTTAAAAGGGCATTATCAAACTTTTGACTAAACAAAGTGTCGAAAACTTTGTCTATATCTAACAATAGAAGACCAGTGTTTATTATTATTTTATTATTTTATTTAGCCAATATAACAAACTTTTTACTAAACATATGTACTTACATATAATACATGCTTAAATACAGATTTAATAAAATACATACTCAAGTAGAAATATGATTAAACATAACCATCATATTAACACTCGAGTTTTTCATTTACTGTCTTATCTGGGAGATTTTTTAAATTGTATTTTGATTTTTAATACGTATAAGATATTCTCTATGAGCTGTATTAGCTCATTATTAGTGAATTTTCAATATCAGATATGTACGACCTAGCTTGGTTTTAATTAATCATCACTATATTCATCCGTGAGATTAAGAAAATCTAGGTAAATCTTATCTATGATGGATTGGAATTATAATTATATATGAAACAGTGATTATTATATAATTATTATTTCGATCGATAATCAGGTCTTTTTAATATCTTATAATTAAAATAAAATCAGAAAAAAGTTCAGAAATCACAGTCAGTGGAGCGCTATTTTTTTATAAATATTTATAAGTAAGTTAGATTGCAATATTCGGTTTTCACTTTAATTGGATTTAGTAATTCGTGTTCATATCAGCAGCATATATTTAATAAAATCCGATTCCAAGAATATATTTTTTTTCAGCGTCTAATTCTTCACTAATTCGCTTTTCTGTTTCCTTCAAATGTCATTTCTTGACTAACACTTTCCATACGAATTCTGAAATGACACTATTCATTTAAAATTTCTAAAAGTCGGATTTCAGAATATCTGATTTCAAAATCTTCTAAAAACAGTTGTACGCATCTAATGGACCAATCGGATTTAATGAATTAACACATTCCTATTAAATATACACGTTTACATCTAATTTCATACCACAAGTCAAACATTTCAAACTATTTTTATCAATTTCGCCAAACTTTTATTTATAAGCATATGTGTTTTATAAACACATAAATATACAATATACACACGCCATGTCTTTAAAATAGAATCATCTGTTCATATTTGTAAAAGAACTAGCCTGAGAGACAGGAGCCGTCGCTTTCAATGATTGATCACAAGACAAATGACCTCACGGGGAGTTCCCTCGGGAAGCGATCGCGAAAGAACCTTTGGAATATGACGAC
This sequence comes from Plectrocnemia conspersa, assembly GCF_051122295.1. Lineage (NCBI taxonomy): Eukaryota > Metazoa > Arthropoda > Insecta > Trichoptera > Polycentropodidae > Plectrocnemia > Plectrocnemia conspersa. The sequence continues at coordinate 23,259,032 of NW_028277170.1, read as the reverse complement.
ACACGAATATGAATTAATTTTATTTTTAATCCGCGAACGATTTGAAAGCTTTGTGTAAGAAACACTGAACTTAAACGAATTATATAACATTTCTGCACAAAATAAAAATTGAGTGTCACTCCATTAAGTCTAGTCCATTGTTCCCTCAGATAAGGAGGACATGGAAAGAACGTCTATAGAACAACAAATAAATACTAGCATAAGTGTATCTCATGTCAACTACTTTGAAGTTGATAATATTAATATTGAAGAATTAATAAGAATTTTCATTATTTTGATTTTTTTTAAATAATAATAATATGGGGGGTAGTAAAATTACTGAATAATTCAGTAAAACTGAACTGATACAATAAACTAAGCCAAGTAGGAATTTCGCCAAACTCCAGAGCCAACTGTTGTCGCTCCCTGGTCGTTTGTAGCCAACTAGGATGTAATTATAGCAACACCGGTTGACTGACAGTTATCGGCCGCTAATCACCAATGTGGTACGTGCCAAACAGATATGCCACCATGAAAAATTAGACCGGTTAACCCGCGAGGCCGCGCTGTGGGAATACCGAAACGAGCGCGTTTGTCATCGTGGCAACCGATAGATGGAACCGTCAACCAAAATTTTCTATGGTGTATTTATAATGATAAAGTGTAATTTGACACGTGTGATTGGCGTGAAGTGCAAAAAAATAAAAACTTTAGAACTTGAGTATCGTAGCTTCAAAGAAAGCAAACTATACGAAAGAAGGATAATCATTTCTGGATCAAAAAAATATTTTTTAATATCTCGTGAACAACAAAACAAATCATATTGACAGCATGTCATGGAAAGCATTATCGCTGTAATGTGCAAACTTGCAGAACGGAGCTGAAGCAAAGGAGACAATTTGGATCTCTAAATAACTGAAAGTATGTAGGTCTTTTAGAACTAGTAGCAAACTTCGATCCATTTTACAGGCTCATATCAATCGACTGACGTGAAAAAGGCTAAATATTTCAGCTTTTCAGTAGATTTAACTATAATATTTCATATATTGATCAGTTAACTTAAATTACATAAGACTAAAACAATTTGAAAATTGTTTTAGTTTTTTTAACTGATTTTTATGCAATTTTGAAATGACAACTATATGTTTATATCACGTAAGGTTATTTCATAAAAAGATTATGTTATCCTAGACCTATTGCTCCAAATAATGAAAGATTTGCCACTCGCATTCTTATGAATAAATGAATGAATGTGAATAAATAAATAAAACAAATTTTTTGGACTCGTAGATAGCATAATAAAGGATCAGCATATAAAGTATTTTTAAAAGTACCTGAATGTAAGGAAAATTGTTCAAACACTCTTTATGGTTTGAAACACGAAATCATTATAAACGTCGGCAACTTAAGTCAAAATTTGATCAGCTTGTTTGTTATATTACTAAAAAACACAATCGTTATTACATCTTCAAAAAAATGTTCTAATTCTTGAATCCATGGATTTTTCACAAAATTCTGAAGCATGTATTAACATTCAATAATATACTACAGCAGTAGTGGCAAAACTTTTAATATGCGCGTTTCAAAAAAATCCTAATAATTATATGTAATTTCAACATTAAAATTTAAGTTTTTGTAACTATCCACAATGAATATATTTTAAGGTCATTGGCGAAAATAATACATATTAAATTATTTACTACTTTATTAATATCATTATGAAACATTATTAACAATAATGGGTCAAGTCCATGTCGAAAATATTTGTTTATAACAATTTTCTTAATAAAATAAATTAAATCCCCCCTCTCCCCATCCCTCTCGTTCATAACTTCAATTTTGGACGACTTATGTAAAATTTATGTACATCGATACCAATCGTGGCATCCCTTGAAAGGGCATTGTCGTCGGCTGGCGATAGCGAAACGTCCGGTTATGTTTTTTTTTTATTTCGATGGTATTTCACGCTCCAAAATTCTATTGTTGTCAGGGTGCTGGAATACTGAATGGCCAGGATAATCCGATGGCCTGATGCGTGACAATGAACACTTGTGGTAGATTATGGCATCGGTGATTGTGGGCGGTCTCGCCCGGCCACCTCGGATATAATTCCATCGAGCGACGTCTACTTGACAACTTGATCGGCAGACAAAGGGTTAAACCACAACAGCACGCCCCTGTTAATTCCACTGTTTGGACACCCTGACACACTTATTTATCTACATTTTAAAGACGTTTCTATAGAAAAAAATAATGAATGTTGCGTTATTTTTTTGGCAAAATAATAAATCATAATTCACATTGAAAATTTTGCATAAATTTAATCAAATATGGCAAGTGATTGTAAATGCTAATACATATAATAAATTATGATATCAAAGATCGATAGTTAAAGGTGCCGACAAAAGCAAAATGTAAAAAATACATCCGGTACTTTAAAAATATATGTATATGTATATAATCGAAAATTAAAATATTTGTATTTGTAAAAACTCACTACCCTTAGCTTCGATTCATAAATAAAAATATTTTTTAGATTTTTCTAATGCGTCAGAACGACCTCTATATAAACAATAACTATAGAATTAAGCATTCAAAAATTAATATAAAGAAAATATTATTGGGCGCACAGTTAATAGATAAGCACCATCCTACATAATCTGTTCCAGCTCCTCATAGTTATCGCCTTGTGCTTGCAAGCTTGTTAAGAAGCTGGATGGCTCGTTCAAGAGGAGCATTTTCAAGCGCTGACGTCCTGACCGCAACGGGTAAGAATATGGGACGCGATCGCGACTCTAAAACTCGCAGCTGAAAATCGCCGAGCATTGCCGGGTTATCGAAACCACTCCTTAGCAAACATTGATAAAAATTCAGTCATTGAATTTATCCAGAAAAAAATAATCTAGCAATTTAAGCTATCCATTATCTGGCGCAAATTGTGAAATATTTAGAATCTGCATTGAATATTATCATGCATGATATTATCATCACTGTTTTATTATTTATGTAAAGATAGAGAGGCTGAATCTGATCTGAAATAATTTCAACAAACCAATGCTTTGATCAAAGAATTGTAATGAGAAATATTAATATCATTACAATTTAATAATAAAAATTCATATTCCTTTTTATAAAAATAACCCAAAAGCATCTGTATTTTTTTTTAATAACAGGAAGTAGTTTCACTCGGATTCCAGAAAATGGAGCCATATCATATAGAGCACGAATCAGCAATAAATATGTTAAAGTAACACGCGCTCCGCATAACGAAGCTGAGCATCCATTGAAAAACACCATTCCTGCTCAAATGTCCAAAGCGTTGCTAGGAGCAGCCCTTTTTCAGAAATGTGTCTGATTACCTCGTCTGAAGCCTTTGCGTTGTTGATGCACTTGGTGGCTTCCTGTAGATATTTTTTGGAGAACGGGAGAAAGTCTTCTTCAGCTGCTGTCGGTTTTGAAGTGGTGTGGAAATAGCCCGTCGACCACCGTCTTCATATTGATTAATAAATACTGGTGTGACGCATGAGGTCTGTCTTGACATATTTTTATTTCGAAATTTATCATGCATGACTAAAATTTAAAAACACTATAATATTTATAGCTTACTGAACAATTTGTAATTATTTAATATTATATAAATATCAGTTGTAAACAAACACGGCCAACATATCTGTTGTTAAGACCAAACGTCACCGGGTTTGTGTTGTGTAACTTTTATGTGAAATGATACGATCTCGCCTCTTCAGAGGGGCTACGGCTCTCTGGGGGCCGCAGACTCCTAAGGTATTCGCACATTTGCTCAATTATCATACGCCTGCGAGCAGAAGATAACCTCAAATATGATCTGTCATTCAAAACAAACGTTTGACATATCATTAAAATCACAACAAAAACGTTGACTGATACATCAGTTATTTATCTACATGTATTATATGTACCCATTTCGTATATTTTCTACGAATATTGCCGTAAATTTGAGCTTTTTATGACATTTCATTTTTAGGTTATGTTTCACACATCTTGCTATTGCGTTTATTTACAATGTATATTTTTAAATAATATTTGCATTGTTTTGTTTTAATCATGTTTTTTGTGTTCAGTTTCAGAAAATTATCAAGACAGAATTGAGAGCTGTCGCCGGATTGATTCAACGGTCCGATCCAAAAGACACTTATGGATGCATGTGTCAGTTTTTAAACATCGATCGCAAGTATATTCACACGTCGGGTGTTTATAACAGCGATCCGCCAAAGTCCGGTCCGAACAAAGACAAACAGGATAAGGTAAATATTCGCAATATACCTCAATATTATTAGTTCAATAATATCTGTGCAATAGAAAATATATATAGAAAAAATACGTTACTACCATTTTTTAATACATTCATCAATTACATAATCATATATTATCAAAAATACAAATTGTAAATGACGAGATCAAATGCAGTAAAGGCGGCTTTATATCCGGCCCTAGATTATTTAGCGCCCCAGACAAAAACTAAATTGCTCCTCCCCACATATTATTAACACATTACATTTAAAACATGAGCTGATATACATTTAAATATCATACACCAATACTACTTTTCTATCAATTATCTTTCACAAATAATTTAAAAATTTATAGTGATTCAAATTAACTACAAGTGTTTTAAAATTTATAGTAAAACAAAATAGGTACATAATAGTTGTTTATTGTATCATAATTATTTAATAAATTACGCATTCATGACGCTGAAAAACAAATGTATGGTAACCACAGAACAAAGAATATAATAGCAGCTAACTAAAGTGTGTATAGTCGCTCTACTATAATTTTGCTATGCTAACATTAAAAATATATCATTAAATTTCAGTGCAGTCCCTTTTTAATGAATGTAAAATTATTATCAATATATATGTTTAACACAAACTAGCAAAAAATTTACATACCTATTTTTAAACAATAATAATCATTGCACAGACATACTATTTCGTAATATTATGATTACTTACATCTTATACTATTTTTTTTTACTTTAAAGAATTCAAACAAGAGTGACGATCCGAACAAGGATGAAAATAATGAAGATAATAAAAAACTTTCTTCCATCGTCGCCAAGATGTTCGCCTGGATGTTTGCTGTATATGTTTTAATCGCGATGTTTTCCCTATTATTCATGGGAAACAATCAATCCGACGTAGTAAGTCATTATATAATAAAATGACAGTACTTTAATTAAATACGTTAACTGAATTTAACAAATATAATTAGGTTATGCGGTATGTGTCGTGGAATGAATTTGTTCACCAGATGCTAGCAAAAGGCGAAGTCGAAGAATTGGTAATCAAACCTGATGCGGACATAGTCACTATAATTTTGCACGACGGTGCTGTAGTAAAAGGTAGAAAGGTAAGTAAATTATCTTCTTTGGCGATTCAATTTAAATTGTATTAAATATGTACGGCTTATGTTTCAGACTGAATTTCGCACTTATCATATGAACATAGTGGATATGGCTAGGTTTGAAGACAAGCTAAGAGAAGCCGAGCAATCTTTGGGCGTTAAAGAAGGTATAATTGTATTAATTATAATGATTTATTTATTTAGAATATCGAAATAAGTTATTTACCAACAGGCGTTCCTGTTACTTATGAACGAAACAATGAGACTGCTGGAAAATTATTGTTCAGCATGTTGTTCATTGTGGCAATCTTGTCGCTACTATCAAGGGGAAAGAGTATCAAACCTCCTATTAATTTAGATATGTTTGTGAGTATATTCATATGTATAAACGAAAAAGCGTTAATATTGCTACATATATAAATATGAATATTTAATACTTTCTTAGATGCTTTCTTAAATAAACACTATGTATATATTTTTTTAATTTAAATATATTCACATTTATTTTTGTAGCAACATTATACAAAATATAAGATTCAATTTTATTATAATTTTATTCAATTTTTCAGTCTCAAATGGGCCGCGCTAAATTTACCCTGATTGATCCGTTGCTGGGTCCCGGTAAGGGCGTCAAATTCGAAGATGTAGCCGGTTTGAAGGAGGCGAAGATCGAAGTTATGGAATTTGTCGATTATTTAAAACGACCAGAACACTATAAAAATTTGGGAGCAAAGGTGAAGATTTCCTATATTTTTTATATTTATTAATAATACGATAATATGAAGATCCCAACGCAAAACACTAACTTCTCAAGGCTATTTTTTTCTTGAAACGTGTTGAAAATATGCAAAAATAAAATTTCAATATATTCTAAGACGGGGGTCTTCAATTATTTTAATCGGCGGGCTGGATTAATAATTTTTCGAAGGCCGGAAGAGCACAACGTGATATTAAGTACTTTTTTTTTTTAAATAATATAATACATATAATTTTTCATGAATTGCATTAATTATTATGCATACACTTTGGACACGATTTTATTGCTTTTGATGTGGATTTTTGACTTCTGAGAAGGGATAATTGTTTTTTGCGCTCTCGCAAAATTGTACTTAGTCTTAGATATATTTGTGGGGCTTGATGAAGCTTGTGATAACTGCGGGGGATTTTCACACAGCTTAGAGGGAACGTTGGTAGCCACTGACCAATTTGTTTATTTTAAAACAGTTCCACGGTATTGCCCACAAACAACAAGTCATCATTCTTGCTGCGAAGCAAATACAGCCTTCCTATTGGTCAATTAAAAAATATAACTGCGTAAACGCGCCAATAGTGGCACTGGCACGAAATCTCAAATTCGCTACTTTTGCAGTTCCGCGGAATTGCAAGTAGTAGATCAGCGGTTATGCTGTATCACTGACGATATGTATATTTTTGGTTTTATATTTTTTAAATAATATATTTAAGTGTATGAATATATTTTTTAATATTCATATATCATGAAAAAGTTTGTAGCCAATGGTAAGTGATTACTTCTTTTTTAAATTTGTAAATCCAGCCACGATTCGGATTTTGGAGAACCCTGTTCTAAAACATGTGCCTATCATACAATGCTACGGAATAGCATCTAATATAATTATATAATTTGAATCTATCTGACTACATTTATAATTAGTATAAGAATATAAAAGCACCATATGTCGATTATTATAGCAGCTTTAAATGTCTTCATATAATAAAAATATGATTTACATACTTAGGTTCCAAAGGGAGCTCTTTTGCTCGGTCCTCCTGGATGCGGAAAAACTATGCTAGCAAAAGCTGTGGCTACAGAATCGAACGTACCTTTCTTGTCAATGAACGGTTCCGAATTCATCGAAATGATCGGAGGCCTCGGCGCTGCTCGAGTCAGGTGAGTTTTTATTAAAACTTGTTTTTTATACCTGAATTCATCCGTGTTTTGTTTCCTTAAACAATTGTTCACTATTTATTCACCTATAAAAAATCTTTAGACCAAAATTTTTCATATTACCTCTATGTCAGTAAAATTTTCGTGGCATATTTCCCCCGTATACATCACGTGATTGCCACAGTTGCAGAATTACCTTTAAGAAATACATAAAGTAAACAGACTTTTCGGCAGACGTTTCAAAAAAATATTATGGCTCTCTACTGTTTAACGGCTAAGCCAAAAATGAGCAGAATATTTTATTATTTATCAATTTAGAGATAAACAATATTTTATTAGCATCATAAAAAAATGTATATATTGTATCTCTCAATTCATTGTAAGTTCAATTTGTGATATTACGATACAAAATTTTATTACTTATTATCATTTAAAAAACCAAATCAAAATCGATTCTGAGAAAAACTTTCTCCTTGTAATAAAAATGTGACATATTATATCCAGATGTGTTATTCAACTTTGCACTCGTTAAAAATACGGTTGACTGTGTTGAAGCGGTAAATAGATTCCTGCGTTGTATAGATGAACACAATTCTAACATCGCAGTACAAAAAAATTTCCTCGTCGTCACCAGTTTTTAACTGATAAGTGTCACAAAATGTGTCTGACGGACCGCTACATTTGAACGTGTGTTAAATAAAACAGTAAATTATACATTGCTAAGTAATAATCTATTATTATTATTATTCTGTAGAGACCTTTTCAAAGAAGCAGGCAAAAGAGCACCGTGTATCATTTACATTGATGAAATAGATGCAATCGGTAAACAAAGAACTGGTATAACTTCTGGAGGACCTGGCGGATCTAGCGGTGAGAGCGAGCAGACTTTGAATCAGCTTTTGGTCGAAATGGACGGAATGGCTACTCGTGAAGGCGTCGTTATGATCGCGTCAACCAATAGAGCCGATGTTTTGGACAAAGTATATATTTATTTATAGTGTTTCTTCTCTTTTTGTTGTTCTTACACATTATATTTGGTTTGAAATATATAATATAATAAACGAGCAATAGTATAATCGGTTATTAAATCACATTACAGGCATTACTACGACCTGGCAGATTTGACAGACACATACTTATCGATCTTCCAAATATGATAGAGCGCATGGAAATATTTGAGAGGCATCTCAAAGGAATTGTGCTAGAACACGAACCTGCACATTATTCTAAAAGGCTATCTTATCTTACACCAGGTATTTTTTAAATTGCATAAAGAAGCTGCAACTATTATGAATGTACAGGCGGCCCTCGACACACATTTTCGCACATAATTAGTTCCTGAAAATGTGTGCGAATGTTGAATGTTCAAAAGTAGAGAGAAGTAAAAAAAAATTGAAATTGTGTGTATTTTAAAATATTTATTTATCAAGTAAATATAATATGTTTAAGAGGCGTTTAATAGATATGTTTAAGTGGGATTTGCGGGTGTTTCCTTTGAAAAGTTATCAAGAGTTAACTGTTTTCCACTATTCTTTTTCTTTTCTTCATATAGTATTTTATAACATGCTATGTCTTTATTGATCGCCTATGCATTTGAGATATGCATTCTCCATTGGGTTCACAATCTTCCATAATATTTAAAAATTTGTCAAGATTCGTGAAGGCTTCATTCATATTTTTCATTGTTAAAGAGTTTTCCAAAATAAACCTGTCTCATCTACATTAAATATTTGGCTAGAGGAATATTCTCCATCTTCAATAATTTTGGATAATTAGGAAATAAATTCTTTTGCAGCATCTTTATCCGCATCAGCCGATTCTCCAGTAAATTTAATATTATGAAAAGAATACCTCATTTTAAAATTGTAAAACCAACCGTTACTTGCTTGAAAAACTGTGATAAAATCTTTTTTTTAATTTATCCTTCCAATCTTTGTGCAAACTAAGAGCTTTTGCTTGAATAATTGAAATACTCAGAGGGACATCTTTTTGATGTTGGTCATCGATCCATGATGACAAAGATTTTTCCATTTCATCCATGTTTTTTTTTGCCGTGTTTTTTTGGAAACATATCTTTAAAGATTGTGGAAATATATCTATAATTTTGAACGTATTCCTTAATTATATATTTTTTTTGCAAAATTGAATATATCGTAGACCTGTTTGTATCGTATGAACGTCCGATTGAAGCAAAAGATTCACCGCTATCAAAACGTTTAATAATTTCCATCTTTGTCTCAAATTGTGTGACGTTTATGAGTCCTTTATTTTTTTTGTTCGTATCAACTCTTAGTTTTTCCGTTTCTCACTCATGTTTATATTTTTTTTTTTTTAAAAACAATTTTAAAAAAAAGTTTTTTTTTTAAATGTGCGAAATAGCAAATTGTGCGAAAGTCGAACGTTCGAAAGTCGAGGGCTCCCTGTATTATAGTCCGGTCAAATATGGATTTAATCTCGGAATGAAAGATAGAAAGCTGAAATTTTTGCACAGACCTTTGTTTTAGCTGAAAAGTCTCATAAGATCGAGTGTCCGTTAGTCAAGATATCAAAGGTCACAAAAAATCGTTTTTTTTTTGCAAATATCTCGCTTTCTATACGTTGGAAGTCATTAGATGTTTCACAAAACTTGTAGAGAATAAAATTTTCCACAAGTGGTGAACTTCATTTCTTTATATGATTAACCGTTTTCGAAATATAGCGCGGAGAGCGGGAAGCACGCACCCGTTTACAGGATAACACTACATAAACTACAGAGCGTGATGCCTAGTTCACTTTACAAAGTTAATTATATAATAAAAATATTATTATTTATAATTATTAATAAATAATAAATTTATGAAACAATATTAATTAAAATTTTAAATTAATAAAATAAAATTAAATATTTTAAATATATTATAAGTAATAAATATTATTTATAAACAATAAATAACAAAATAATACATTTGTGTCCAAACCACCTTTGAGGTAAAATGCAAGGTGCGTTTTATTTAGTCAGGGTTGGCTTAGTCCATGTTGTACCGATGTAATTGTTTGAACAACCTCCTAGTTAATGGTATCAGAAGCTACTCGGTCCACCTTTGAATATCATCACCAGTCCTTCGTCTTCTCCCAAATTTAATTTCCGGATCATTATCGTCATCCTCGTTTCTCGTCACATTTGACTCAAGGACCACAGGAACAAGTTCACTTTCTCCATCAAAACCATCTGATTTTGACGAAGCAATGAAGCATCCTTGTCCTTGACACTGGCCACAAACTTTAGAGCATTGTAACCCTACTTTCCACAGTTCGCGCCACAATCTTTCTTGTAATTGCAGAAAATTCTATTCAATAGTTCGTCAGGTGCTGACGGCAATAATATTGTCAGCTCCAAAATCTTGTTCTGTAAAACCCATCTCCATTTCTCAAGTTGTAAATCCTTTCCTAACCAAGTTTGGATCTAGAAGTAAATCTGATTTATATGCTGACGAGCTGCTTCACTTGTAGGTGAAAGAGATGATAATTGCACCGGTCTGTTGTCTCGTTGATTTGATGAATTGTGTGTAACTCAAATTTTCAATACTATGTTCTGATTTTGGAGCATTATACATTGCTAAAAGAACACGTATTACATTTTCAAATAATATATTTGAAGGGCAGTTTTCCGCTTTCCTTTCAGTTTTTTTCAGCTTTTTTTTCAGTTTTCCGCAACACCGCAGATGTTGTGTCAAAATAAGATATGTTCCTTAGAACGAGGATATATGTCGAAGCTTTTAGACGAATACATGCGTGTCTCCAAATTTTCTTTGGCAATTTTCTTTCTGACGTGATTAGGTTCGTCTTATTAAAATAACCATCCGATCAATATCTTCTCCAACGATGATGACGGTCTTTTGTTCTTCAGATGCTTCTCTATTGCTTTAATATTTTTACTGTAGTCTGAGTGTCGAATACAACAACAATATTTTAATCGAAATGCGTTTGTAAATAGTTGACGTTTTTATTGAGAACGATGAAGAAAGTACCATATTTTCTCCATACGACTCAATGCTATATCTCCCGCGCTATATCTCAAAAACCGTTAATCATACTAAGAATCGAATTTCACCGAACTCGTAGAAAATTATATGCTCTATAAGTATAGTGAAACATCTAATGACATGTGATGTATAGGAAGCGAGATATTGTTAAAAATACGATACTTCACAAAATATGAGACTTTTCAGCTCGTCTTTAAAACATCAAAACAAAAGTTTATACAAAATTTCAACTTTTTATCTTTTACCTTTATTTCGACCTATTTGACTGGACTATTATATTTATTTACAGGTTTCAGCGGAGCTGATATAGCAAACGTTTGCAATGAGGCTGCATTACATGCAGCCAGAAGCAGACAAACAGTTGTGATCGGATCCGATTTGGAATATGCCGTTGAACGTTTAGTAGGTAATGACGTTGACAACGAAGTTGTCTGTGTAATATATTATTCGTTACTCAAAGTACCGTTGCAATCTCAGGTGGCACGGAGAAAAGGAACCATGCCATGTCTTTGGAAGAGAAAGAAATTGTGGCGTATCACGAATCGGGTCATGCATTAGTCGGATGGTTGCTGGAGCACACCGACGCTTTATTGAAAGTTACAATCGTGCCAAGGACGAATCTGGCTTTGGGCTTTGCTCAGTACACTCCGAGTGACCAGAAACTTTATACCAAAGAACAAGTATGTGTTTCAGATTATTTGCTTTGATTAAGAAATATCTAATGATTGATTTATTTTAGTTATTCGATAGAATGTGTATGGCTCTCGGTGGTAGAGTTGCCGAATCTATCACTTTTAATCGCATAACAACTGGAGCTCAAAATGATCTGCAAAAAGTCACATCTATGGCATATGCACAAGTGAGTAAATATATATTATAGTAATTCAATCGTGTTCATTGTCTGCATATATATTATTATTAACTGCAGGTTCGCGAATATGGAATGTCAGATTCTGTAGGATTAGTTTCGTTCCCGACACCTACCAAAGATTCTGGAAAATCGCCTTACAGTAAAGCATTAAAAAACCTTATCGACTTTGAAGCTAGGAATATTATAAGCAAAGCTTATTTTGAAACTGAAGCTCTGCTCAAGAAAAACGCAGATAAACTAAAATTGGTAAGAGTTACATATTCAATTTTGGATTATAATATTGTATTTATAAAAGACATTTATTTTGATAATTTTAAAATTATTGTTATTAATATTAGATAGAAACATAAAAAAATGTCAAAATAATTGTAGTATTGATGTATTATTTTATTTGATTAAAGCTGGCTGAAACGTTGCTGAAGAAAGAGACACTCAATTCGGAAGATGTTGAAAGATTGATTGGACCACCGCCATTTGGTAATAAGAAGCTCATCGAACCCATGGATTTTGAACTGTCTCTAAAAAATACACCTGGCACAGAAGTCAAAAATGAAAGCAAAAGTAGTCCGTAGATTTTTATTTTATTAATATGTATCGATTAATATAGTTGGATAGTATGTCGATTATTATGCATTTTTTGTTAACTGAAAAATTGTGTTTTGTTAAATAAAAAACGTTAAAATACATCTCGACTTTAATAATACTAAAACACCAAATCACAGCAACCAAAAATTCTAACCGCTTTAAATATCGTAGCCCCAACGGCCATCAATTGAGGACGTTCTGAAACACTCGTCTTCAACTTCAGTCGTATTTAAGATCTGAGCAGAAGGCGAAAAAGATTCCTCAAAAATGGAAACATTGCATGATACCCTCAGAAACGTCCAAGTTTATGAATTCACACATCTGTAAACAAGTCGGTAGCCAGAGACCCCATCGGTAATGTGATAAGTGCTCTTTATATTGTGAATCATAAACAACAAATTGTCGATGATTCTTCAAGTAGTTACGGAAGAACCTCATTAGGGCATCAAAAAAAAAATTAGGGCATTTGTCGATTAAGTTGCATTGTCAGTTCTCTATCAATATGTACATTTTATTATTCCAGTATTTATTACGAGAGATGTTAGCAACTCTTTCGTGAATGACAAACGATCCTCCAAAAAGTTTAATCATTGAAAAACCCGAGTACGATAATCTTCTTCAATTTATTAAAGCCGTATTTAAGATCTGAGCGCTCCACTAGTTTTCTGAAACAATATTTTGTTCAACATAGATTGTGGCAAACTTTAACAATATAACGGTGAATCAAGCCGCAGTTTTCCTGAATAGTATGAATTTTCAGATTTCTAAACGAGTCACAATTTTATGCCACTGATCAATTAAAAATAAATTCCTATGCTGTGTTAGATAGTGATAGCGGAAATTGCCACAAGAATCCAAAGTCTGAAACAAAATACAGCCGATTTTGGATTTCGCACAGGTTTATATCAATATGATTTTACGTTGCTTTGGATATAAACTTTAATCAGAAATATCCGACTTCAAAGTTCAATCATTATTTATTCATTAAAATTACATTCGAACTCTTTAACCTCATATATTAGTTGCTCTCCATATATACTTAAGATCAATGTAAGACATGCAGAAAAAAAGTTATACTATTTATGATCTACAATGATATCATCAATCGAGAACGACTGACTGAATTATTATAGATATGGTGATTAAAGAATTTCTTGTAAAAGGTAAGGAACGAAACAGTTGTAATAAAATAAAAAATAACATATTTACGCTTTTTGATCTGCACCGGTAGGAACTTGAAATTGGTGATTTTCCGGAACAGTCGGCTCTTTTTTAAGTCGAAAGACATTTCGCTGCAGATTTCACTTAAATATTTTTCATTTTTCTTTGGTTAAAATAGCTGCTTCAATTTTCTGAAACAAAAAAGGAACGTTCGTACGTCGTAATCAGAATGGTACAATTTTCTACGCACAGATTTCTTCCTCTTTATATTTCTTAAGCATTTCTATGACATTACGCAGAACTGTCAGACTATATGAGCCCAAAATTATGAACGTGGAGTCATATTTCTTTCCTTTTTTTTTTAAAAGGGTTGCGTTTGAATTGATTAAAAAATATTTTAGTATTACGCAACACACTGTTTTCAAATATATATAATCTGCTAGATTTATAATTTATTTTGACATATAAATTTTGCATGTAGCTTATAAGGAAACATAAAAATTTAAGGTTGAAATGACTTAGACCGTTTTTAAAATTAACCGAACGTATTAAAATTGACTTAACACAAAAAAAAGTTTTTTTTTCATTTAAAATTTTTTTTTATTAAGCCATGTTAATTAACATTTTTAATAATGCTTCAAGTATTTGCTTATAATATTTTTTATTCTCTAGAAGCAGGATTTTGAGTTTTAAGATTTTAAAAATATTCATGATAAATTGGTAGAATATAATAAAGCAAATCTGTCATATCTTTAATTTTTTCTTTAGTTATTGATCTGCAATAACTTGGTTACACACATTGTAGAAACGTTGAAACTCTTAGAACTGAAACGACGATGCATATGAAAATTTCCAAAGAATTGTACAAAAATGAAATCACATCTACTGGAAAAGATATACAGCTACAATTGAGCTCACCTTGAAAAAAAATTTTGATCACAGAGAACCTGCTGCACCCAAAGCAGCGTTATTGCTGAAGCTGAAAAAAAGAAGATTGAATTTTTTAACATCATTATCTCGTGACATGTAAAAACAGTACAAATAAAAATCATTCTCTACTTTTAAAATATATATACATACTCGTATATGTTCGATGCTGTATTGAAAGTGTTGGAAAGAATTCACTGATTAATTTAATTTTGGACTTGATCGAACTTGAAAACGTAACGGCAGAAGTATGACAGAAGATTATTTAAAAATATTAAAACAAAAGACTATTTATAAAATATAATAAGTTGAAAACAACATTTTATTGTTAGGCTCCATATTTATTTTCCGTCTCATTATGGTCTTTAAAATTGGAAACAGAACCAGCCATTTTCTATAGCAAAATAATTGAATCTCAAAAATAACTTTTTAGGCCCCTTGCATAGTCCGGAACCCGGGCGCCTTGCAACCGTTGCACCGTATGGTCGTGTTTGCCAGATTTTTCCTGCACCAGCTCGCTGCATCATCCAAATGTCTATCCTCGAATGTCTGATGTGCATCTGAATACCAGGAGCGAATGTCTGATAGGTAGTAAAAGTGCACTATATATCCCGGATGCAAAATATATCAACGGAAAGCGAATCTCGTAGAACGGGAACGATCAATACAGCAGCACATATTGCACATAGCTACCAATGCACTGTATAGCACATTGTTACTATCAGGAACTGCAGCGAATATTTAAAAGAGGTCTTTCATATATGAATTATTTTTTGAAGTATTTATGCTTTACAGCTAAAAGTCTTACTTATTATAGTTATAGTAAACCTAACCATAAAAAACATTGCTCATTCGTATCGATGAATTAATATTAGTAAGCATCAAGAAACATTTATTATTGTCCGGAAAAATCACAGAACCGACATTGCACACTGTAGTTAAAAATTCAACAATCCAAATGTTTACTTCATTTTTTTAATATAATAATGAAAAAATATTTATATCCGGAATAATCTATGTCCGAAATAATTAGTGTCTGCAATCCTGTCCGGAAAGTTCCTGTCGACAAAATTCGTTTCCGGAATAGTCCTGTCCGGAAAAATCACCAAAATTGTTAAATTATCTATCAATATTTTTCACCTTTCCGTTGATGCTGCAAATAATGTATAAAGCCTATTCCAAAAATATATATTCATTCTATACAAAACATTGCTGAATCGCAGATAATTAAATTAAAAGAATAGCAACCACAAGGCAAAAATATTTTCCGGACAGGATTATTCTGGACACGAATTTTTAACTACATAGTGCAATGCCGGTTCGATGATTTTTCCGGACACTGATTATTTCAGACATAGATTATTCCGGACAAAAATATATTTTCATTATTGTATTAAAAAAAAAAATCATTGCACTATGTAGTAAAAAATTCAATAATCTAGATGTTTACCTTAATTTTTTTAAATATAATATTAAAAATATATTTTTGTCCGGAATAACGGAAACCGAATTCGCTTTCCGTTGAGAAATTCTGCATCCGGGATATATAGTGCACTTTTACTACCTATAAGACATATGCTCCTGGTGTTCAGATGCACATCAGACACTCGAGGATGCAGCGAGCTGCTGCAGAAAAATCTTGCAAGCACGACCATACGGTGCAACGGTTGCAAGGCGCCCGGGCTCCGGGCTATGCAAGGGGCCTAAAAAGAAATTTTTGAGATTTAATTATTTTTCTATTGAAAATGCCTGTTTTTATGGTCTTTATCGAATCGGCATTGCACTCTGTAATAAACAATAAACAATCCAAATATTTACCTTAATTTTTTTATATAATATTAAAAATATATTTTTGTCCGGAATAATCAGTGTCTGCAAAAATCCTGTCGAGAATAATCAGTGTCAAGAAAATTCTCGTCCACAAAATTCGTGTCCGGGATAATCCTGTCCGGAAAAATCATCGACCCGGCATTGCACTCTGTAGTTAAAAATTCGTGTCCAGAATAATAATGTCCGGAATTTTTTTTTGCCTTGTGGTTGCTGTTCTTTTAATTTAATTATCTTAGATTTAGCAATGTTTTGTATAGAATAAATATATATTTTTGGAATCTATTTGGAATAAGATTTATATATTATTTGCAGGAAAATATTGATAGATAATTTAACAAACTTTACTTTAAAACATATTTGAGAAACGCGTTGCTAAAATCGTATCGCATATCTTAAATCGTTAAAATATCAATTAAGATTCGCGATGCACTTATTGAGACATTCTTAATTTTTTTATATAATATTAAAAATATATTTTTGTCCAGAATAATCTGTGTCTGAAATAATCAGTGTCTGCAAAATTATTGTCCGGAAAGTTTCTGTCCTCAAAATTCGTGTCCGAAATAATTCTGTCCGGAAAAATCACCCAACTGGCATTGCACTCTGTAGTTAAAAATTTGACAATCCTCTGAAATAAAATTTTAAATCTGTTACTATGAAATTTTTTTCAAAATTATTCAAAAGTCATATGTTTATTAATGACTTTATAATACTTTTTTTTCGTCTACCTAAAACTTTTTTATCGGAGTTATTTTTCTTATTGTATAGAAAAACTATTTTTAGAACATGGCAAGTATTTTTATTTAATTTCATAAATTATTTATTTAAACTCGATCCGAATCAGAATATAAAAAACCAAAAAGTAGATACTGTAAATGTTAGTTATTGCCACTTTATATTATTCAACTTGCCATTTTAATTTAGCGCCATCGAAGCTATATCGGTTTTTAATTTTCAGTTAGTATTGTTGCATTTGTAGTCACGTCCAATAAAAGTATAAATTCAATAAAATTTAATGAAAATGAAATACAGATGTTTTGAAAATATAAGATAAATAACCACTTAAAATGAACATTTAGATCAGCTATTTCATGACAAGGTTTTTGATTAAATTTAACGCAACACTTTCGTGTTTCAAAAAATGGGACGCGCTTAAACAATCTTCCTTACATTCAGGTACTTTTAAAAATACTTTATACGCTGCTCCTTTAATATGTTATCTACGATTACCAATAAAACGATTTATTTATAAAAAATCATAAAACGTCATTTAACGTATTTAATTTATTGGTTTGCCATTTTATATTGCGATATATTATAATAAATAAAAAATAAATTAAATCAATGTACAATTTAGTAAGCAACTAAATATAATATTATAAGCAAATTAAATTAATACATAAAAACCGTATTTATAGACATGAAACTCAAAATATCTGGTATTATATAATATTACATATACATCAATCTTATTTATCGTTATTATAATTATGAATTAATTTAATCCAACATATTGAGATTTAAAAAGATATTTAATTAACTAAATTGTCAATAAAGTAAAAAATCACGTTTTTCAAGTAACCATGAACTTTCTAAAGATACTAGAAAATTAACATTTTTTTATAATATTCACACTTTTTAATTATAATAGCTAATAATAATACTTTTTACTTGAATTCCCATTTGATATTATATTCTACTATTTAAAATCCATAAATAGAAAATGATATGTACTATCATAATCCGTATGCATATAATATATTTTCGTTAATAATATTTTATGAAGGAATTACCTTAATTGAACTTTTCCTTGTAATTTTAAATTAATTAAATTTAAATGCTGAAAATACAAGATTACAACACCAATTGGATTCAGAAGTTGTATTAAATGTTAATTTAGTTGCATGTGTTTGGACATTTTCAGTGTTTTTATTATCTATCTTTGTCTTACATTCAAGTAATTTTTTTGAAAAAAGAGTCATTATTTCAGGTAAAGAAAAAACGTGGGCTAAATTTGTGAATTTTAAGAAGTAAATTTATGAATCTATCAGTGTTTGTGTTTATCACTTATTTTGTGAAGATTTGTTTTTTAATTTAGTTGATATCTGGAGACAACTTATTAAAAAAATATGAAGTGTTGAAATAAAATAAAAAAGTAAAGAAATTATTATATTTTTTCTTATTACAATTAAAACAGAAAATCAACATTTTCATAAAATCATTGCTTTTGAAAGTGAGGTAAGTCCATTGGGTCTATTAAAAACATGTTTTTTGTTTCAATAACGCTAATATAATTAATATTAAATTTTTATGAAAAAAGGCCGTATACAATATAAAATAAGTATTATTGCTTACTAATATTTTTAAATCATAATATAAAAACAATAACATGATATGGACTTGCTTCACTTTCAAAATCAATGGCTCATATGCGGCTCAGTATTTATTTTTTAATTTAATGCAGAGGTGTTGTACGTCGTCTCATGGAACATATAAACATATGCAGTAAAAAACTATACATAATAAAAACATTGTATTATTTATAAAAAATATTATAATGCCCATGAGCAGTGTTTAATATTACTCCACCGAGAAAAAATAGATCAATACTGAAACACAAAGTTTTGGACTCTATATTATAATTATAAAAAAAGAAAAATTTTATATTTTAAACCGACACAAAAAACTTGATAAAAAAAATATTGCATATAAAATTTATTAAAAAAGTATTATTTATGTGATTTTTTTATAATAAATATTATTAACGCATTGCTAATGTAATTATGTCGAAATTATTAAGGACGTCATCAAATGGTAAACTTTAATTTCTCTACAAAAAATAAAACCAAAATTGTTTTTATTTAATGTCTTCATTTTATGACACGGTTAATAAATATATCCTACATTCAATTTTCAAAGGGTTTAAAAATTTAAATTAAAAGTATTTTGCATACATTAACATTTTATCATAATAAATAAATTACATAACTGAAATTGTTAATATATCTACAAAAAAAGCAATTTCCTCTCATGCAAAAAAAAAACATTTAAATGCAATAAGACAATATATTTTTTTATATGAAATACAATGCAATATTTGTTATGTATTATACATTTATTATTAATAGTATAATTTTGGTGCTATAAAAAATGCTCAACATTATACTAATTGTTGTTTTTAATATCAATATTATAAAAAACTTGGCAATTATCAATTTATTCTATACTATTTTGTGTTGCAACAACAACACAAACAAGGTGATAATATGTGTGGAATTTATTAAAAATAGAAAAACAATTATATTGTCATTGAATATTATTATATGCCGTATAAAGTTCAAAGTCGTTGATTTAGCTTTGCCTAGCTTCGCATATAAAAGTAATTTTGCAGCACTCAAAGTCATTTCAGACTCAAATCTATCAGAGATTTAAGTGAAGTTTATTGGTTTATTATTACAATACGAAAAATGAAGCCCGCGATTCTGTGTCTTGTGTTGTTACTCTTATGTCATACATGTTGTGACGGTTTTAAAGTCGCTCTTAAAATCAAGAAGTTGATTAACAAAAAGCATATGACATTAATACCAGTCATAAAGACTACTTTTGGAATCTATTCGGCGAAATGTAACGTCAATCAATATTTTAACACATTATTCATTTGAAAGAAAAGTGACACAACTGAAAAATATTTGATACAATTTATAATTCATAGCAAAGTCCTGAGTAAGCTATTTTTATACAATCAGAATAAGTTGTTCTATACATGAACAATTCATATACATTTTCCAAATATAGATTTTTCAGCTGTCATTCTTCAATCAAAATTCATTAGAATATCAATTATTTTTATGTTATTTTCACCATATTTTCAATACATCTTTCTGGTTGATTTTTCACAATCTAGGTTATTAATATATACATAATAATAATAATTATGCTTATATTTCATTTATGTAAATACTATATATAATTTATTTTAAAGTACAATAAAAGTAGTGAGCCATAAATATAATTACACTAACTTAATATTTAACATTAAACTATCATTTTTGTATATAAAATAATGAAACCAACAACACGGGTTTCGTCAGTGTCGTTTCATGGTCACTTTCCTTTCGAAGGCTGTGACAAAATCCTTCATCAAAATCAAAATATTAGAGAGAATTGAAAGAGTTGGGATCCAATTTATTGCATTTTAAATTTGCTAAGGGGCAGAGGTATAACTACATAGAATCCATTGAACTATTGCACCACTGGCGTTTATTATTTTATTCATATTAATTTATATGGTTGTTTATATTTACGCGGTAGTTGTCATAACAGCATTTAAACGTCTCCAAAATTTAGTTTAACATCATCTACATTGCTTAAAAAATATATTTTGCAGCATCAATGCACCTATAATATTTGTAATAATTTTGCTGCAGAAATTAATTCAAGACTGATTAGTAATAATGAAATACATCGTTTAGTTTGGCCGCTAACTTAATAAGCTAAATTTTGAGTTGAATACAAATTGACAACCTTATGACAACCGATTTCTAATAGGTGTAATTTATCCTCACATTTATTCTTTATCTTTTAGGTGCTGCTGTGAACTATCCTAAGAAACTGCTACTTCAATCTATGATAAAGACTAGCAAATTACAAATGAAGCTGTATACGGACAACGGCTTCATGAATTACACAATGGACACTGCGTTAGAGAAGCTTACGGTCAATAATTCCCTATTCAACCCACAAGCCAAGACGTTGATATATTTGCACGGATTCAAGGGAGAGCCAATCTCTGATGACATACATACCATCGGCAGACAGGTAAAGAAATATAAGGGCTACAATATGCTGACGATGGACAACACGAAGTACTTCAATGTTGTAAGCTACACTCTTGCAGCTGGGTTTGCACCGCCTATCGGCGAAATTCTAGCTGACTTCATATCCGGTTTAGCTCAAAAAGGATTGCCCATAAAGAAGCTGTACTTAGTGGGTCACGGATTGGGAGCACAGCTGGCAGGACTTACATCGAAGAAGTGCCAAAGTAAATATGGTCTGAAGATGGGGAGAATCACAGCTTTGGATCCAGCCGTGCCGTGTACTTTGAAAACTGAAAAGGCTTTGAACCGCGATGATGCTAACTACGTTGACGTTATCCACACCAGCACCTACAGTTTCAGAGGAAATTCAACGGGACACGCCGATTATTATGTGAACAACTGGTTGGGCAAGCAACCGGGTTGTTTCGGTGATATTAAGTGCTCTCACGCCAGAGCGATTTCTTTGTATGCCGAATCAACCAAGAACTTGATAGCCTTTTTTGCCAAGAAGTGCAAGATCGTCATCAAATACAAGTGCAAAATTTACAAAATATCACTCATGGGCTTCCCTTCGTCGCCCATTACAAAAGGCGATTATATTTTGAAGACAAAAAGGAGTTCACCGTACTCCAAGGGAATGTTCGGACTATTGTTGTAATCTGAGTAATGTTTGTTTTGTATAAAGTAGTTTTTAGTCAATATGTAAAATCAACATACTTATTCAAGCATAGCGATTTAATACTTTCTATTACAAAGGCAATAAAGTGACACCGCTGAAGATATCAACCTTCTCATTTAATTTCTCTACAAGACTTGAGACTTTGAAACAAAAGTTCTCAAGAAAACATTTCCAACCCTTGAATCAGACTAAAATTGTTTCATATTTAAAAGCCTATATGACTAGATACATATTTTTATCTAATCCAAGCTGGAGCTTAGAAGCATCTGTTCTGTTTTCTCATCATATAGCCAGAAGGCTATTATAATATTATTACTCATAAATAACATTTTATCCTATGTATTAAGGTGAATCGCATTTTTTTTTTATAAATAATCAGTCAGCATTAGGATCCAAGGGGTTGTTTCATGCTATGTTTTATCATCTTCAGAATGCAAGGAAATTCAGAATGGAAACCACAAACATATCTATAATTTAAACGGTAATAAATACAATGATTGCCTTGGCGGTATATATCAAAAAATGTTTTTTTGCGTTAGCGATAGTTATTAATTGCATTAGCATTTTTTGTTGAATAATATCGATTATTATAGCTTGTTGTGTTTGCCATTATTTATCAGCATTACGAATTTAATAAATGTTTGTTTTTAGTTATTCTTAAACAATATAGATAACGTGTTTTTGCGTGCGAAATTATCAGAAATTAGTAATAAAATTTAAATATTTACTTTTGCAAGCTATGATTATTTATAAACAAATATTAAGTAGTAGCAACTATCAGGATATAAGGGATAAAAAATTGAGTGTTTAGTGGTTTTGCTCTGCATTCACACAAATAAAAGAATAAGAGTGGTTCGAGCTATAGATTAATTATTGTATTTGTAAACTAACGTGTTTTAATAAAAATAAAAAAAGTAAGAATTTGGACAGCTGCATTTTTATTATGTTATGAATCATGTCTTATTAACTATTAATATTTTAATTGCATTATTCTCAAAGAGAATTTGCAGTGACATACTAAATACGAAGATGAGGATTATTATCGACATATCAGGACATCGCCATATAAAATAATTTATTTTAAAACTAAACTTAAAAATTGACCAAATCTATTCACAGCTTCATTAAAATCATCGCCATTTTCCAAATCAGTTTCAATTGAAGCTGAAGTCACAAAATTCAAAAATTCAAAATTCAAACGTCTCAAAATCTAAGTTTAAAATAAGTGATAATGTAATGTGCATTCTTAGAGAAATTACCTCTTAATATATACAACTATAGTTTAAAACAATTGAAAAAAAAACTAGCAGTTTGTTACAAAAACGTCACAATAAAGGACTGAATCTATTTATTTTTTCGCTGAATTCCTTATAGTGTATTGCAAACACATGTGATTAAAACTAATCTTATTCATTGTGGTAAAGTGATAAAAAAATCGCGATCCGGGAGTTTTTTCACACGTGGCAACACTGATGCGCGAAGTTAATGGCAATATATTTGCATTAATTATTTTTTAAATACGACCTCTCTAAGTATCATAAAACGCTAAAAACACGGTTGACGTCAGTAGACGTCTATAGCACTGGTAGAACATCTAATGTTGACGTCAAAAGGATTAAAAAAATATTTAGCATTATTTATAATATTATTTTTTTCCATCTAAATTATGCTGAAGAGAGATAAATAAAAGGTAATCTGGTGGTGCTATATCGGAAGAATATAGAGGTGAGCAATATTTTTCCATATGAGAGCATTAATTTTTTCTCGCGTCACACACCTTCCCAAATTATCAAAATGTGGGACTGCAAAACTAATACCGTGCTGGTAATATGTAGTTGGAGCGTTAGGAACGCTAAAAAACGACTTGAACATCTTAAAAGATTTCATTGATATCAATTGATAAGTGAAGTACAAAAAATCGCATTGGTAGGAACCTCTCACATCATCGGAAAGATACTTGGGTACATTTCTGTGATTTGAACGTGACTTGTAAGTATCGCACTGGATTTTAAGTTAATGTTAGGGACCAGGAGGAGGAATCAAATGGACAAACGACTTGTAAAATGAGTAAACTTTGTATCGGTTCTGATTTCTCTCTCTCTCTCCGAGCGCAAGTTCAAGAGCTATCTCTTTATTTCCTTCCTGTATACATTCAACATGTGATGCACTTCACAAGGTATAACTGTTTTCGGTATCAAATAAATTGTTTCATTCAAACGAATGATATACAATAAAGATCTTGTTTGCTCTGAGTGCTTCACTCTAATAACTCAATTTCTGCAATTAACAAACTACGTCGCAGCAAAGTAATTGCGTCTCAATTAATCATATTCAATTATATAAATACATATATGTATTATACATCAGAGTATATAACATTAACACTTGCTCTGAAAAAACTCCGAAACAAACCGGTATTAATAAAAAGTTTTTCGCGTAGTAATACTTGGTGAACCTGTCAAAACATGCATAGATTCGGTCCCCTGAGCGTGCACGTGCATGATCTAAGAATGCATAACGTGTAGAAACTTGAATATATGTACCATTACCTACTATTTAATCTGAACAGAAACGCAACGAAAATTTTGATTACTACTAAAAATACACAATGTACAATTTTTCACTGCATTCCTGCAAGTATTGTCCAATGGGGCGGCGGCTAGTCTTCATCGCCCCTTGATATGTCTTGAACCAAAAAGGCCAACATAAATCTCTTCAGCGCCCATGGGAGGGAGGGGGGAACCCATGTACAAACGCATTCATATACACACCGAAACGGTACACGCGCATGCGCGATCTACAGCTCTCAGGTGATAACTCAACAGAAAATTGATCATGGTCGACTAAATATTGGCTATAAAGCATACATGAATAATTTTAGTACTTTCTGTTATCCAGGGTAATAGTTTTAATCTTATTTTTGGTGTAGGCTAGATAAGGTGACCAGATTTTGATACCAAAAATAAAAAGGCCATGTCGGATTTTTCCCGAGAAAGATAAGCTGCTGTGGGTGCTAAAAGAATGTCATCACGGATTTTTATGTTCCAGGAGGATAAAGAAAGAAAAATTGCTATGTGACCTATGGCGGACGTATGAGATGATTGAGCTGCTGCAGTACTATATTGAGTATATATAGTGTATATTATATACATGGTAAACCAGGCAACACCGACCGCGGTCCTTCATGGAAGTCCATGAAAATAATCTGCTGTCATCCGCTGCCGTCACGTTAGTGTTATCAAAGTGCCGTCAGATTTGGCAATAATAAAATAAATACATACATATATAAATAGGCCCCCCATGGTTCTCCCCACTAGCCACGTTCAATACAAACGCTTTTTTTATACAGCAAAATACGTCACACGCGATCATCATCGCGCAGGTCATAACAAGATACAAAATCGTAAAATAGTCCTAATCGACTAGATGTCGACCATGACCATATATTCATGTTTAGATTAAAATCCAGTATAATTATTTTAGACATCGACTCAAATACAAATTACTACTAATAATTATTTATATTTCGATTGAAAAAATCCTGTTTTTGTTCAAATTGTGCCAAATTAGTCATTTGCACGTTCAACAGATTGTAAAAGATAATTGTATAGCAAAAGTTTTCCGAACGTGTAGTGATTGTAAATAATATACAGATTTATGGCCACTGGAAATATTTATTGAGAGTAAATTGTGGTAATAATAATTCTTCTCTTTTGAAGTAACATTTTATATTTTAAAATTAATTTATTATTTCATTAAAATTATTTTGGGCATTATGTTTTTAGCGGCGTTCGATATTACCCCGCGACCGTGTTTGTGTACTCGCAGTGGACATAGCCGACTCAGTATTGCTTCGGACCGCGCGTCGAAAGGAACTCGCGCCGCTGACGATGGAGTCGGAGGAGATAAACTTGGAACGGGTGTGCCGCACTTGCCTATGCGATGACGGCGACATGCGCGATGTGTTCCTCGAAGCGGACCACGACGGAGGCCGGGCGGCCATAAGTGGCATGCTCTCTTCCTGCACAGAGCTACAGGTGCAGTGTTATATTTAACTTCAGCTCTTGTCACTCCACATCTCTCCTGACAGCCCAAAATCCGACATCCCCACGTATCTAAATGCTATATATGTTTAACATTCCAACTATATTATATGTTTATACTTCATGTAAACATAATCTTATTGTGTTGTGTTGTTATTTTATATACATATTTTTCTTTAATATTATTAGTAGTACGCGTTTAATTAGCGCTATAATCTGCTGTGCGGGTCTGCCATGCTTAGCCGTTTATTCTTATTTACTTGTATATTTCAAACGGGAATTTTTATTGTCCATGAATGAAACGTATCACCTTCACTACCTTAGATTTAGATCTCTTGTTCTTATTAATGCGGCGAAACATAAATAAGCCTTTAAAACGTTTCTTAATTGGTGCTACATATGACAAAAACACGCTTTTTTTACTTTTACACCAGTGATGTACTACTTTTTTATTAGTAAAGCCAATTTATACATTTTATAATTGTGCGTGGGGTTGCATAGATGTAAATCTAGTCAATGGGTCACATGTGTACCACTGCTCTACACTATAAAATTCATCACCGATCCATAGTCTTAACAAACATGAAAGCTACATTATGTATACTTTATACACAGTATTTCATTTTGCGTGTTTAGTATTGCATTTAGTTAATTTAATATTAACACTACAGACTGATGACTCAAATATGCGTCATTGTAAGACAATATCTTCATACAACGTCTTTATACAACATCGGTACATGGTGCTATTGAGTTACATATACATAAATTTATCCTGTTACTTCACAAAAGATAATGAACATGTCAATTTATATTTATATTCAATTCAATTCAAAAAAGTTAAAATATGTGTTGAACATTCGGTATAAATTGTAAAAAATTGTTCTGCCATACATAAGACGAGGATTTATTCACGCGCTCCATATAATTCTATGATAAATCAATGTCAGCGCTGCGGTAGCGAGAATTAGAAACACTAATAATTCTTGGAAAAATATTAATTTTCAGTATACAATAGCATGCAAAAAAAGTGCATCATCTTCAAAATCATCATATTTCATATGCAGCTAAAAACATATTATAGTTTAAATAAATTTATAATTTTTATTAGACATAATCTATCTATCTTCTTCTTTCGAAGTGATTAAAATAATTCAGGATGATTTTGTAATCCACCGTCTTTACCGTTTCATTGATAAAGTGTATACTTTCCACTCTAAAATACACAGTTGGATAAAACAAATTTCATGATTTTAATTTTGATCTTATGCGATCCACAGATTGAAAATCACTGATAAAATAATTATTTTTCATCACGTTAATATTTCAAAACAGATTTGCGATGATAAGTAGAGCAAAATTCAATCAAAGCGCAATTCGAACCGATAATAGATACTTCCCTGTAACTGAAAAATGCCCTTCAGCGACAAATCACAACAAGAATCTATCAACTCCGTTTCTGATAAAATTCTAATATTCGTAAAAAAAATCTATGATGTATTGGGATAGTTTATCATTGTCAATTTTCACAAGAGAAGCTGGAACAAACTGAAAGCAATTCTTGCTAGGTCCGAAATATGTTGCTCAAACTGTACTTCTAATCAAGCAATTGAATGTAATTTTCACGGTTGTAGATCTTACAATGATTGATTTTTTATGATGGTAGCGAAGAAGCCTGGAGAGCAAATGATGATGAAATCGAAAAGACGTTATCCACAATCGTTTGTTCGCTTGTTGACAATCAGATATTTTGCTTTGCAAGAAGTGGTCCAAAGTCTAAAAGAAGTTGTATTTGGTTGTTGTAAGGTCTCATAATTTAAACAACATTGTTTGTATGACATGAGGTCGAGCGTTGAAGATCAATTGCAGTAAACATCCACTGTAATCGATTGACAAGCTGTGTCGGTATTACAAACACTGGGCCTTTACGCCGACACCGTTAGCTTTTTTGCTGTTTTATCTAACCATTGTTTCGAATGCTTGCGATTGTTAAAAATAATCAATATTTTATTACACGTTAACAATACGAAATAGTTCGTTCTTATGCCGTAACAACAAAGAAAGTCAAGCTTCTAAACGAGTTCCCTTTAACCGATTAAGGACAGGTCTCGCACATGTATGGGATTTTCGAATTTAGTGCTAGACCGGCGCCTGCATATGTGCGCATTTTTCATATGACCCCTTGCGTTTATTAATGTTTTATTATTCTAACGCGTATTTTGTTTTATTCCTTAGTATTTAAAACAATCTGGCAAATATGTGCATTTAAATAAATATCTTGTTCCATAAAAAAAATTCTTTGTACATTTATGTAAGGTAAAAGGATTCGTTGCGGAGCTAGTCATGGGGTGTTCACTATTCTGATCAACAGTAATGTACAAACAATTCGTTTTATAGAACAATTATTTTATATATTGTCATATAAAAACGTGTTTTTTGAGTAAATGTTCCGAAATTTTATTTTTTTATTTTTCTGTTTTATAAAAAAGAGGATATCAACGATCGTATCGTCGATTTTTTCTGTTTTATAAAATATAGGTTTTTTTGAGCAACTTTTGAAAAATATTTCAGTTATGAAGTAATTAAATATTTTTATATTTAATCTTACGTTGTAACCTGACAGGCGTAAGCCCAATGCATTACAACGGGGTCGGCTTGTGCAAACATCCTAGCCCTAACGAGCTTCAATAGAGGACTCGACCGTGATTCTAAAATTGAAAGAAGAAATGCTTAGAGACATCCAACTTTCTGTGAGAACTCAGCGAATCGTATCCCAGCGCTCCTAAAAGAAAGGCATTGGGATATAAGAATGATATTTATCATTGAGTATCAATATAATTTATATTGTTTTAGATGCGTTAGTAAACTTACCACTTTAAAATTCACCTTATAATTTCTGAAATAATTTACAAAATGATTCCAGTTTAACTCTCAAAATTACTCTAAAGAAGTTTTCAGTTTCAATATTTCATAGTGAAACTGAAAATATTTTTTTATTTAAAAATTACTGTATCAGCAATATATTATAGTTAATAGAGTGAAAAAAATTGTGTCAATATTTAAAAGATCACCCACAAAATATCCAGTTACCTGACCTAATAAATGCTATGATAGTATAAATATATAAATTTATTTGATGATCCCTGGATCAGTTGTTATAAATCAACTTTTTCTGCTATGCAAAATTAATATAATAATCATTCAGAAATGCAAAAGACGGAAATATTGTCTGTCATATTTAAAGAAAGCGTTATTGTTTTTAATATTCCATAAACCTAGATTTGCGTTACTTGGTTTGCGCCTCTATTCTTATCTTGTCTTTCATCATTAACTTTTTGTGGTAAAATTTAATTATTGTGGTTCAGATTCTTTTTTAGCTCAGATAATGATTCCTGTTTATAAAAAAATTTACAAAGTAAAAAGCAATTTAAATAAATTGATTGGTTTCCGACATTGAAAAGGTAACGTTGGAAGATCATCACTGGAAATTTCTTTGTGCGCTGCATTCGTAAAATTTATTGCTTTTCAGCCGTAAATCAGATTTTTACGACAAGGAAGGGTATGCTTCTTATTTAAAGCCACCTTTTATTGCTTTTGATTTTATGATAATTATAGGCCAGATAAATATTGTAATACGCCTTTACATGTTTTGTGAATTCGTGTGATATTCGCCCGTCTTTGCGTACCCCAAATACTGGAACAAATTCAAGGCTTCTACATAGATTTCTAATAAATTTTCAATCACTGTAATCAGTTTCTAATTGATCAACGACACATACCGTAATTATGATATAAGTTAACTATTCAATGCTAATCAAGACGATTATCGAACTCGGGTTTTTCAATGATTAAACTTTTTGGAGGATCATTTGTCATTCACGAAAAAGTTGGTAACATCTCTCGTAATAAATACTGGAATAATAAAATGCACAAATTGATAAAGAGAACTGATAATGCAACTTAATCGACAAATTGATCAATCTGGTTTTCTGATGCCCTAACGAGGTTCTTCCGTAACTACTTGGAGAATCATCGACAATTTGTTGTTTATGATTCACAATATAAAGAGCACTTATCACGTTACTGATGGGGTCTGCAGCTACCGACTTGTTTAAAGATGTGTGAATTCATAAACCTGGATGTTTCACAAATTATTTCTGAGGGTATCATGCAATATTTCCACTTTCGAGGAATCTTTTACCGCTCAGATATTAAATAGGAACAAGAAGTTGAGGACGAGTCTTTTAGACCTAATTTGGTTCCCGATTTCATTTTGAAGGGTTGCGAAGTCAGTCTAGCTGCTCTTCTAAACGCATAAGTCACTCCTATTCATAAAAAGGCGATGAATTGGGTATAAAGAATTATAGACCAATCGCAGTATTGTCAATTCATGTCATGTTTAACTGTTCTAAATAAGTAAACAAGATCCATCAAAATTTGATGGATCAACAGCATGGCTTTCCTTCCGTCAAATGCCATCAAGCCATCCGCGGTGAAAGGGTTAATTATATACTTAATCAATAAAGTTCAGAAAATTTTTAATTAATATTTTGATTTACCTTAATGTGAAGATATATGGTTAAGATTCATAATTGCGTTCTCTTCTGATGCTCGTTAAGAGTCAGAAAGTTTGCACTAATCCAGCTCATTAATACGCTGGCATTGCACATTTTTTAATGACATCTACGAGGAGCTGTTCCGGTAAATATAATTTTTTTTAAATAACACGCCATACAAAATATCGATGGTCTAAATTTAATATAAAAAAACATATAACAATTCCTTCCATAAAATGAGTATGATGGCAGTAGTCGATAACTCAAACTAAGATGTAAAAAAATCATTAAAATACCTGCAAATTTAATCTTGAGTAAATTATAAAGTGTAGAAAGAAAATACCATGAAGTGTTTAATTTTAATGATTAAATAAAAAAATAATTGACACAATTATTCAATCGATATTTTAAGGAGTGACGTAAATATTTATTTTATTTTTTTGACCTTTAATCTGGCGATAGGGTAGCTGATATAAAAAAAAATAAGTGCACATATACATATGCAATATTATATTGCATACACATTATCAAAAAGCATGTGAAAACGATGACAAAGGTTTGCTACTCCTTTAAATGAGAAACAGGCTTGAGGTCGTAAAAATGTGATTTGCGGTTAAAAAAGCAATAAAATTCTCGAAAGTTGCACCTCAACAATGTAGTCCTTAACCCTGTGCTGCCGAGCTCATTGACATTACTATTTAGATATTGATATATATAAAAAAGTACATGCTCAAAAAAAATGCTTGGCAAATTCCCTACAGCCCATTAAAAATTTAAAGTTGACATCGAAATTGGCAATTTTCGCCAAAGTAGCAAATGTCGATGTATCGAATTTAGGTAACCAAGGGGTTAACGTATTAGGACGTGCATAGGTTATCCCAGTACCTTGAAATTTATATTATATACATAGAATGGATGCAGAGATACTTGTATTTCAACACGAGGCACATCAACAATGTATTCAGACTTTGAATTGTATATGAACCGTTGGTTCTTAGCATATTTTAATATGGATCGGTATTACCTGTACCATGAATTATACCTTACTTTTGGATCAGATACAAATATATATTCCAGTGATATTTGAATTTGAGGGAATAGTTTAATACTTGAAGACCAGACATTATTTTTCATATTTTTGTAGTTTCTAACACACTTTTATGTAATTTAAAAAAGTAAAAAACAATATTTTTACACATTTTTCATCAATATTTAACACCACCTTTATCTTTTATTACATTGAGTACTCTTATAGGCATACTCTATACTCGCTATTATAGTTTTTTTTTTTGGTTTAGTAACACGTTTTCATGTTTTGTTAATATCAAAATATATGAAATGTTGGAGTGGTCCAATTATTTTGTCACGCCACTGTATATGGTACATCTCAATGTTTTTGGATTATTTTAATGTTTTATAGCTTTAAATTTAACCCTTTGAGCGGTATCACTGTACATGTACAGTGAGCGATCTTTCACTGTTTTGAGGTACCCCAGATCAGGCCTCGGCAACCTTTTTTGACTGTGGGTCAAAATAATTAAAATATGACTATTAAAAAGACTATTTGGGTCGGTGAATATTTTTGGTCTTAACAACCATATACATATGTGGTCTAGTCGTGACATCGTAACACGTTAAAAAAATGATATTTGCAGAACTGAAATGGGTCACTTCAAATCATCAAATGGGTCACTTGGTGACCCGCGCGTCATAGCCCCAGATAGTTATATATTTACATATGTAACTGAATAATTAATAAATATTTGTATAATGTATTTCTTAATTTGATTAAATATAAATGATTTTTATAGAAAATAATATTAATAAATTAATGAGTATAACACAAAATATTTTATATTAATTTTATAAAAAATATTGAGAGCCTCTGAATTGATATAATGAAATTTAATAATAAAAATGTGTTGAAATATATTATTAACATACTAATTCAAAAATGTAAAATTAATCAAAGCAATAAAACGTTGAGAATCACTGATTTATATCAATAATTTACTATTAATCAGTGGCGTAGCTAGGGTATGTGCTGCCCGGGGCAATCCTTAAAATTGCTGTCCCCCCATACATTTTTTTTCAGGTTCATAAAATCAGCATTTCTTAAAATAATAAATTGATTATTGTTAAGCTCATGCTATTCATTCTTAGATTTACATAAATTTTACTTTATTTAGGGTTAAGAATCACACTAGACGATTCCATCGCGAATATGCCGCCCCCAAGCAAGTACCGCCCGGGGCGGCCCGCCCCCTCCGCCACTGCTATTAATGCAATATAAAATAATACGTAAAATTAATTCACTCCCAGGTGTATATTAACAAATTAACAAATGTGTATAAATTAGCTCAATACTCAAAGGGTAAATATATCTATATTATTATATGAGGTAATTATATGCATTATAAGTTATTTTTCAATTTTAAACGTAAAGGTTAAACTATCTGGAAGATCTCTAGTGAGATTGGAATCAGTTCTATAAAAGATTCGTGTGATTCTATATAAACGCTTGAGAGGAAATAAAATTCTGCTTCTTGACTGATTCATCTCGACTAATGTTTTTGAAGCTTTTTCCTTGTTAGGTCAATTCCTAGTACTTTGTAAACATCCTTTATAGGTTGAAATTTTATGTCTTCAATTTAATGAATGCTTTCATAATTAACATTATTACTTTTTAATTTCAGTTGAAACAAGGAGATGGTCTACCGATACGCATTTGCTGCAGTTGCTTAAATTCCATAGTGAATGCTTTCACTTTTAAGATGAAAGCGGAAAAATCCGATCAGCGTTTGAGAAGTTACATTGCAGAGAAGCACAAAATGGATCAGATGCCTACATCGTCTCAGATTAAACAAGAGGAACTCGATCTTCAGGTAAGGCATACGGTTTGTATACATTGCTTATTTATTTTAACTAGAATCTTCCTAATTCATGATTATTATAAAATACTACACGTTCAATAATACTAATCAAATTAAATGACGATCGATGTTAAATAATAACGGTATTATAAAATGCTTATAAGATATTGTCTAAAATCTGTATTTAGAACAAACTATATTGATGTAAGATGGAAAAATGAACGAGGTATCTTTGTCTTTTTCTTGCCAAAAATAATTACAGTATATAAAATACTCTTTGATCTCTATTAAAGAGAAAAATAAAGTCGTAATATTTGTTTCATATAGTTTGAATATTCATTTCTAAGATTGCTTTAACGGTCGAGGGACCGAAATATTTTTAATCGAGCGTAGAATGAGACCATGCTATACCTTTTTGTCATTGTTTATGCATGCACACAAACGCATTTCCTACTCAGACACAATGACGTCAAGCACACGCGGATTCTCAAACGTTCACAATAAAACACTATAATTCTTTACATTTCTTATTTACAAATAATAATAATAAAAAATATATTATAAACATATCCATAAAAATTAAATCTAAATTACTTAAAATAAAACATACATCTATATACATATACCATACAAAAATTCTAAATGCCTAGCAATTCGGTCATTTTATTACTTTATGTAATTGCTCTGTGACAAACAAAACACTATACGTGTGTAATTTTATTACTAAAAAAAAGTTTCACGTTTCAAAAGTCTTCGTCCAATATTTTAAGAGTACTACTGGGCGAAGACAAATAATTCTATTACTGCAAATAAATGTTCTGTCTTTAAATTACAGTTTTTTTTACTATATCTACCGATAGGAGGTGTATGAAATATTTTTGACGCCATTGATTTGTCACTCATAATATTTATTGATCCATATCTTATAAGCCTTGAAAGTCATAATATCAATGAGCTCCATGCATATCGTCACTCATCTTATAATCCTTGAATGCCATAATATCAATGAGCTCTATAAATATTCTTCGTCACTCATAATATTTATTGATCCATTTCTTATAAGCCTTGAAAGCCATAATATCAATGAGCTACATAAATAGTCTGACCACCCTCTTATCGCCTGTAGACAATCATATTCATGAGTCATTTTGTCTCATATATCAATCTCACCTTTCATTGTTATAAAATTGATATCATACTTACATTATATGGATGTTCCGCGTTTTCATTATGAAACTGAAATTTGATATGAAGTATATATAATGAAAATTTGTTATTACTGCTTTTATGATAAATAATAATTTCAAATGCAAATGTGAAAAGTACTTATGTACTTCGTAATTGGATTCAAACATTTCAATCACGTCATCGTTATTTGAGAGAAAATCTACACCTTCGACTCGTGGGAATCATTATATGTTTCTGCCACTGCTAACATATAAATATTATTTAAACTAAAGTTAGTTTATACTAAAATTATTTAAGGAAGTAAATATATTTGGGGGTTCTTCAAGGATCAGCCTGAGCTTTCTGCTCTATATGTTATTTATTAATGACATAAATATGGCAGTTATAAATTAAGGTTTTCTTCTGTACGCAGATGCATTCGATCTGTTGTGCACTCCTCTCTACATTTATTTGATTTAGACTGTGGAAATGGGCTTCCGTTAATCGTCTGAAAGTGCCATACTGTGTCATTTTATCGATCCCGTTCACCATCAGTTTATTGCTACGATCTCGGTGGAACATTTTGACTAGAGAAACTTCCACTGAAGATCTCGGAATCATTTTTAAGAGTAAGTGGAGGTTCTCTCTACACATACACGACGTCTGTGATAAATCTTCCAAGATGCTCGGCTTTGTTATGGGATCTGTAATTTGCAATCCCCGAATAACCAAATACTCCATTTTAATCGAAATGATTCAAAAAAGCTTTTTAAGATACCTTTATAAAAGGATACATGGTTCTTATATCCCAGCGCCGTTGGGATACGATTCGCTGAGTTCTCGCAGAAAGATGTATATCACTAAGCATTTCTTCAAATTACTGAAGGGTGCTAGTTCGAGGAATTCCAGTTTTGGGTTCCAGAACGACTTCGAAAACCACGATCGCGTCCTCTTTTGATGGACATTGGGGCTAGGACGTCTGCACTTGCCGACTCGCTTATGCCTATGGTCATCTGGCTCTTTAATACGCTGGCATTGCACATTGACCTGCTTAATGTCAACTACAAGGAGCTGGTACGGTTCGTATCATTTAATTTGGATATATAATTTTTTGTTTGCTTCATATTTTTTTGTATATTAAAATAATACAATTATTGTTTTCGACCATCATCACACATTACCTGTTAGGTTACGATGGTCTTAAATTTTAGTTCATTAAAAAAATATACTTGTTAAGTCGAAAAATAATTGAGAAGCGCAGGAGTATTCTGCGCTTCGATGTACTCTCCCAATGATAGAAACAAATACTGTCGCACGATTGAAACGCCATCTGATGCGTGCATCAGAGCGTGAAGCACCTCGCTGTGTCATATACTCCGATATACTCACCCATTTCACTATTGCCAAATTCTCTGACAAAGCGGTATAGTATGGGCGCGTGAAAGTTAATAAGCTTTAGTTTTTGCCGATAGATACTACATATACTGATGTTGGTTCTGCTCTCGATGTTTTTTATAAAATAATTTATGGTATTTTTGATGAATGTTTTTCCAGAAGATATTCAGCAGCTAACAGAATTTATCCAATATGGTTCTCTAAAGAAGTAATTGCAGTTCTTAGAAAGAAATATGTCACACATAAAATCTGGAAACGAATATGTAACTCTTTCGTCTAAGAAGAATTGCGCGCAAAGTTCACGATTTGCGATTGCCATAGAAACTATATTACGGATTGTGAAAAATTGTCATTGTCGTCGATGAGTTGAACAACATAAATTTAGAACGGGTTTTGCTAAATATTTTCAAACCATATAGCACGATGAGACACTGCGTTCATCTTTTTGTCAATCAAAACCTTAAATTTGGTTGATATAGACTACGGATTTATTAAGGACCAGATTTTATCCCATACTACATTCTGAAAGGATGCAAGTTTGGTGGTGAATGGAATATTGCTCACATGGCAACTGGTTGCAGGAAGATTCGTCACGCGGATTATTGCTGACACGAAAATTGGTCACAAATCGATCGCTCATACGAATATTTCTCATACGAAACACGCTTGACGATTGGTGCTGTTTTGTGTTAAATTATTTTTATCTCCGTTCCGGATGCTCCGCTTGTGAGATTGTGACATAATTAAATTGACCGCGAGAGAAGCTTTCTTCACTCAAGTTAATTCTGTATATTTATTATCAACGCAAAGGCGATCAATGAATTGACATATCGCTAGGGAT
The DNA here is from genome assembly GCF_051122295.1 of Plectrocnemia conspersa. Lineage (NCBI taxonomy): Eukaryota > Metazoa > Arthropoda > Insecta > Trichoptera > Polycentropodidae > Plectrocnemia > Plectrocnemia conspersa. The sequence goes on along the minus strand of NW_028277170.1, from coordinate 23,221,995 downwards.
AAATAGGGTACTGATAGTAATTACAGATTCACTGTGAATAGTCTACTACGAATTGCATTCTATTGTACAGTTACGCTTGATCCGATTTCTTCAGCAACATAATAGGGTTACCTTGAGGGTTAATTTGTGTTGTAATAATCTTTTTTGATTCAGAGAATTAAAGAGCTTCGTACCTTATATTGTCAATTGAGAAAATGCACTGAGAAATTCTTTTCATTGACTTTTAAATTTATTTGTGCAAGTATTGATCTGTTGTGTGTAGTGAAACTAAATAAAATCATGTATGTTTGGAAGGCTACAGAATCTATTCTATATTGTCATCAATATTTAAAATAAGTTATTCTCATGTAGAAATTTGTAAAACGTTCTGTAAAAAAATAATATCATTAGTTTTATTGTTAATTGTGCTGACAAACCAGTAACTGTAAGTGTTATATATAGCATAGATTTGTATAACTTTATTTTAGGAATCATTTGATGAAAATGAAGACACAATGATAAAGACTGAGTTAGAGAGTTATTCTGATGATTATCAGCCTAGTGATGGTTATCAAGGTTCAGATAACAATACACAGTCGGACGACTCGGATGATTTTAGACCGTTGCAAGGTTGTATTTTAATACATTTTAAGTTTATTTCAATTGAATAGGCTCATTGCTAACTTTGTGTGATTTCAGAATTAAAAAACGCTAATAAGTCCAGTGCTAATAACGGTGATGAAAATCATAAGATGCACAGACAGCGATCTGATAATAGTAATGTATTTTTTTGTGTTTGTATTTATTAATTATGTACTATATATTAATTATGCTTAAATATTTTCAGACCGTAAAACGCTCATGTGTAAACTGTGCGATAAGAAATTCAAATACATCAACTGTCTGAAGAAGCATTTACAAAATCACATCATACAAGAGCCGTTCGCCACTATAGATCTGAAATCGAAGAAAGCTCTGCTGGAGAACATGGGACAGTTTGCAGGGATGAATTCGGAAAATATTTCAGACGACTACATCATCAAACTGATAATTGAAGATATAAAAGAGGGGAAGTATGAGCTGTATATCGGCGAGGCTGACGACGTGCCTCAAGACAATAGCGAAGAATTGCCATTCATAAAACCGGTGCAAATTTTGACCGTGGCTAAATCGACATCGAGCATTAAAAAAGTAACGGCAGTGATGGATTGATACAACTTTTGCGTTATGTACTGCTCTTGGACGAATCTGATTTGATTTTAATTTTAGGCTAAATTGTACACGATAAAGTCGAAGATCAAGAGGGGTATTAAAAAAATCCGTAAGCACAAGTTTCACAAATGTTCGGTGTGTGAACGGGTGTTCACAAGGTCGAACCATTTGATCAGGCACATGTCCACTCACAATTACGATTATCCTGACAAGTGTGAGATTTGTAATAAGGTTGATAGCAGTTTGAGTACTGCAAGAATATATTCACTGACTGCATCATATTATTGGCAAATTGCAAATGATACGTCGTCGTCAGTTAATATGTTCTTGTCGTTGATTAATTTTATCAGATCATTGTTCAATGTTATGTATTTTTTATTGTTCCTTAAACAAAGGTGTTCCCCAACAAAGACATGCTTTTGAAGCATAATAAAATACAATGCGAGAACACTGTCAAGCCCTTTAGGTGCGCGACATGTGATATGAAGTTCGTTGACGAAGTGTCGTTCAATGACCACACGCTCAAGCGTCACAAAGGAGAGTCCGTGTCCGCTAATTTCATCCAGCTAGAGGACATAATAGAAGAAAAGTTGAATCAATACATCGTCGAGTTGAAAGAAGACGACACAGAACTGACTGCGGAGAACGTTCGCAAATTGAATATCATGCTGTTATTGCTCGCTTTTCAACATTAATTCAACTCATTCGACGTGTTGCAGATATCGAAGTTGTACGGGTGCAGCGGATGCGACATGAAGTTCGTTAACGACGATTCGTTCACCCAACATTTGATAACAATCCATAATGGCGACAACGTGACGTACAGTTTGGTCGACGTCGCCGGATTAAAGACAGAAAAAATCGACGATTTCACGGGCGAAGCGTGCGAAAACATAGACGACGACGACGATGATGACGACGATCACTCACAAGAAGAAGACAGTCGTGTAAAAGAAAAGAGGGTATTTTACTGAAATTATTAAAGCATACTTATATTGAGTGATTTGAAAATGTCTATGGAATGTACTGAAAAAACATGATTTTGATATTTAAAATCAAAAAGAGATGTCTGTTTTTATGGTTTCCTTACTATATGTACGCAGAAATTAGGGTTCTTATTTATTCGTAGTTTTCAACTATTCAAATATGAAGTATTTGAGTATATTCTTAATTTTTTTCTCGGTTTTGATATTAATTTATTTAACCAATTAGTGCAAAAAATCAATTAATTGCCTGTAAAATATTATTTATTTCAAAAATAATTATTTTAATTTTATAAAATATGTACAATACAATGCTGTGCGAATTATTGAGAAGTGATGGCGCGAAAAGAAAAATGCTTAATTTATTATTACATACTTTTTGCTCAGCTTTTTCAAATCATCAGAACGAATTTTTAATATACATAAAGATCAGATCTTTATCGGAGTTTGTTTTGTACAGATTTGTATTTGTAGGTTAGGTTTGGGTTTGAACAGCAAATGGACGTTTCGCAACTGTCAAATTGAGTTTCATAGATATTTTAGAGCAGCAAATTAGCGCCTATCAGTTAAATTACATATTCGCTAGTAGAAATATATATCTACTGGTGAAAATGTATTTTGACTTGACTAGTGCAAATAAAACTTCACTAAAAAATACATATTCACTGTAACATTTATACATCGGATATAAATAAATAATGATAAGTATGTAAATATATATATATATATTAGTACATATAGAAAAGTTGAAATCATATTATTTTACTAGCACCTGCCAGATAATTTATATTAGTAAAAATATATATAGATTCGAGACTGTTTTTTCTAGATTTTCTTTTATGAATAACCATTTGAAACTGAATGTATTATTTATTTATTTTGCTGCATTAAATCCAGTTGTCAAATTACCGATAATACAATCTACAAAAACATTTAATTTATATAATTCAGCTGGCGTTGTTGTTGATTTTTCGTTATTTATTTGCTTCTTAGGTATTTGATCAAAATTTTCAGATCAAATACCTAAATTTACTGCTACTAATCTACATTCATTGAATATTTCCTCTCTTGTCTAATATTTTTTAAACGTTCAAAAAGCAATAGAGTCAACAATAATTTGCAAACAAATTTTAACACAAACGGAGCTGCGTCAAAAAATTACATCTGTCCCTTTGAATAATAATGTTTATTGCAAAGTACTACCTAGAATGTGGGTGCTTTTGAAGGCAATGTTCCGCTCTTTTTATTTTTTGTATGTATAAAAAAAGGCTGTAGGAACTTATACCTGAAATACATCAGTACATACATCTCAAACGACTAGCTTAGCTCAGATTCATTATTTGAGATCGGTTTTTACCATTTTTATATATTCATGCTATGATTTTTTCCAGAGTCTGGCCCCTCAAGGAGAACGGGGCCCGGGAATTTGTCCACTCTCTCCTCCCCTCTCGACTGACCTGGTCATAGTAGAGACTGCCGATAAACATTCTATTCGCAAAAGTTCTGGAATATTGAGAGAAAAAACGGCTAAACGTGCTACTCAAGTATAAAAATTATTTCATTCCAAGATTTTTTCAAATTTCAAACGAATATTATACGAATATTCATATAGTTGAAAATCAGGCGAAAAATTCGAATATTCGATTGAGAACCTTAATAGCAATCAATCATCTTATAAGACTGATCTATAAAACGTTAAATTAAAATTACGTTAAAATTAAATACATACAAGTTAACTTTCTTTTCCTTTTTATAGTGATTCTAATTGATGCCTTCAATGTAAAAAACTTTAAATTACAACTATAGGAATATTAGGAGCTCTTTTGTACTTTTTAAATATATGTACCTAAAAGGTTGGACGCTGTAATGAGCTCATTTTCAAATCTAGCGATGATGTCTGTTCTGTTTGTATAGCTAATCTCATATTTACATTCATTCATTGCCACTGCTTTTCTTTTATGCAGTTATTTAGTCACTTTTTTGGCCTTGTATGATTGTGATTGTGAATCACCTACCACATTGTATGGTGATTTTTGCAGTAATGTTAATTATTTAACCTTTTGCGATCGGATGCAGCGATATACGATACATTTTTACTTTATTCATTGTCTTAAATCATTAAATTACTTATCGTTATTACAATAATGAATTAATTTAATCCTTCATATTGAGGTTATAAAAGATATTCAGTATTAATAAATTGTTATTAAAGTTAAAATCCCGTTTTCTAAGTAATGATGAATTTTCTAAAAAAACTAGAAAATTAACATTATTATTTTTATAATCACTAATTTTAATCTTAATAGCTAATAATATTTCCTGTCAATAGTTTTTATTTGATTACGCATTGGAGATTATATTTTACTATTTAAAAATATCTATAAATACTAGTTGGAAATGTTAAATCATAATCTTTATAATAATTTACATAAAATATAAATAAATTTTCGACAAAAATATTTAATGTAGGAATTACCTTCATTGTTTTCAAACTGTATGGCGAAATTCTCTAATCGCAAAAGGTTAATATTTAGTGTGGCAGACATTAGCATGTAATTCGCTTGATTATAAGATTTTTATGTTTGATTATGTTAATGGTTTTTAAAATATTAAATATCACTTATTCAAAGTATAATAATCTTATAAATATTTATGAACTGCTTATTGATATGATTATGACTCATGGAAATAACTATGTATTATTTTTATTTTATAATTTAGCTTAAAAACATTTATAATTACTCTCATGACCGACTTACTTTAATCGTTCTTTTTAGCAAAGTGTTTTGTTAGACATGACTGTAAAACATGGCGTAAAAAGACTGGGTAAATACAAACTTCATGAATGCTCATTGTGCGAGCGTTTGTTTACGAGGTCCAATCATCTCATGAGGCACATGTCCACGCACAACTACGACTATCCTGACAAGTGTAAAATATGTCACAAGGTAACAAACAATTTAGGGTCGTATATCGGTATATCATGGTATAATAATATTTTTTGTCTCAGATTTTCCCCAACAAAGAAATGTTGCTGAAGCATAGCTTCATTAGATGCGAAAACGTTCCTAAAACGTATCGCTGCGGAACATGCGACATGAAGTTCATCGATGAAGTGTTGTTCAACGATCACATTGCCAAGAGGCACAAAGGCGAGTCGGTCTCGGTCAACTTCATGGGTCCGTTGTGCCAGAGAAATGAAAAGTCTTACGGATGCGAGCACTGCGATAAGTCTTTCTATCGGTATGTATAATCCTTTGTGTCATATAAACTGTATTTGTTGATTATTATTAAACGTATGCGATTGATAATTAGGAAAGATCATCTCGAGAAGCACATCAAGAGCCACGCGAAGAAGGGAAGGAAGTATCAATGCACAATATGCCTCAGAAAATTCAAAGAAAAAGACAATCTTATGTGAGATTCGTTAATATCGATCATTTTTATTTATTAAAGCTCTGTTTTTATTTTTATTGTATTTTTTTAGATCGCATTCGGTTGTCCATGACCTTAAGAAAGGCATAGATTCGAGATATCATTGTGTGTATTGTGAACGTTCCTTTTCCAATACGTCCAATCTGATCGTGCATATGAGGAGGCACACGGGAGAAAAGCCTTTCAAGTGTGACGTTTGTTCTAAAGGTATGTACTTTTCGTGCTTGTTAAAAAATCAACATAAATTGCTGTATTTTATAAAATTGTTATAAATGTATTATACTATTTCCTTTTATTTAAAATAAAATTAATTAATCAATTAAAAAATGAAACTTCATAGTGTTACTTTTTTTATTAATAAAATCATTATTTATATACAATATTTTACTGCAGGTTTTCCGCGATCTTCCGATCTTCGATGCCATTTGAGGACGCATACTGGTGAAAAACCGTGCCTTTGCACCATATGCGGGAAAGGTAAGCTTATTTAAAAAAAAAATAATGTTATGTATATATGATTCAACTGTAAAAATATATTCTCAGGTTTCTCGCGGTCGAACAAGCTGACCAGGCATATGAGGATCCACACTGGACAAAGACCGTACAAATGCACATACTGCGAGAGAGCTTTCACTCAATCCAACGACTTGACGTTGCACATCAGAAGGCACACTGGAGACAGACCGTATGTTTGTGGCGTGTGTGGTGACCGCTTCATCAATGTACGTTTTTACTTTTCAACTATAAACTTATGATTGTATTGCTTGCGATTTTTTAAATATATGTGTTTTAAAATATATGTGTTTTAAATGATTACATAACGCTTTTATGATAAAAGATGGTGAGTCATTATTTTGCAAAAGTGTTTTTTTTTTTATTTAAAGAAAGTACTTATTGCAATTTGCTACCAAACTTTTAAAAGCGATTGATTTAGACTTGTATATATGAAACAATGTGATTTTTTTCTTCTATGTCATTATCCTCATTGCTGTGGATTGTGATTTTCCTCTCTTATATGATCAGACTTATTCCTCAAATTGTCTTGTTCTCTCACGTTAATGTCTGACGTACAGAGCATTATTTTTGAACGATTTTTCGTTTATGAATGTTGTGGTTGTTGCACTTTCGGCCATCACAATCTATTGATACAGTTCATTTTTAACATATTCCCAATTCTCAAGCAGGATAATATTAGACTATGTATTTATTTACACACTATTTAAATTACTAAAAATATATATGTATGTATATAAATAGTTGTTGAATATTTGTTTATTAAAATTCTTGTAACTAGAGCGCAAAGAGTAGTGATTGCTTTTAATCCTGCTATATTTGGCGTTATCAAGAGTTTGTGTTTATACATATTAGATATTTTTATGTTTTGTATGACGATTGTCGTCTTGCGAGTGATATTTGCTATAATTTTATTAATTTTTTTATTTAGGGTACTGCGTTACACGCTCACAGGAGGACACGTAAACATTACGACGAGCCAGTGACTCCTCAAGTCGCACAGTTTCCCTCCAGCATCGTTGTGAACGAATACGACGTGAACCGCAACAACGATGTTGTCATGCCTGAGGCGGAAGTCACCATAAAAACTGAGGTATGTACATAGCGTGCAAAATGGCATCACCTTCGAAATCATCAGATTTAATATATTTTTTTTTCAAACTAATAAATAATAAAACAGAAAAAAATTGCCAATTTTAAAACATTATTTTAATATAGTATATTATTACTAATAAACAGTAGTTACGTAAAATGTTATTATTTTGTTGTACCCCCTTTAGCATTCAATACTGCTAAAACAGAAAAAACATGGAATTAATCAACAATTCTAATTCTTGTTGGCATACTCTCAATCACTTCTATATGTTTAATTCTGCAGTAGATTTTTTTGTTGATTATACTCCAAATATATTCTGATTTAATTAAGGATTATTCTACGGCCAGATTAGATTTTTTCCACATTTTTCTTTATGCATTATCCATTGATCGTATTGATAAAAAAAACATACTCTTTTTGCCCGATGACAGGGTGCAGAAACATCCACAATGTTGCAGTCCAAATTTGAGTCCACGAGCTTTTCCGTCGAAGGTATGAAAAATATTTCAGGACAGTTTTATATCCCACCGTCTTCACTGGATAACTTCCATTTCGGAATATAAAAAGCACCCCCCCAGATTCACAGTTGCCTGGATACATTTTTCGCTACCTTGCAATCGTACATTGTGTACTCCATCTGATCCGTATAAATTTATTTTACTCGTCAGAGCGTCACTCTTCCATAACAACCCAGCTTTTGTATTGATTTTCTTCATTTATAAACGTTTTTTTTTGCCAGATATAATCCACATATAGGGGTTGTCCACATTTATTTATGTATTTAACTAATGTTTTGCAGATACTCACTGATATTATTATTCACAGTTTAGTATCATTATTCACCAATAGTTATTTTTATATTTAACCTGATTTATTGCACCCATTTCTGCCTTTTTTTTTAAATGTCTTTGAACCGATTGACGATTTAGTTTTAATACATATTTTCACTAAGAAAGCTTTCGAGCAATCGGCTAAGTAACTACTCGAAAACAATATTCTTCTTCAACTGTTTTTGTGCTGCAATGTTTATTATGTATTTACGCGCTCAGTGCTGCGTATTTTTAGTTTTAATAAAAAGCACATGTTGATCCTCTTCACATCCCTAAAAGGTCTGAATGACGTAAATCATTTAGTCAAGCGCTTGATTTTTATGTATGAACGTAGCCGCTCACGCAAATAAAAAATGTTTTCACGGTTTTAAAACTCGCTATCATAATTTTTAATGCTTCTTATAAACTCAACATGGTTAGTAGTAATTTCTTGCGAGAGAGAAAAAAGCATCGAGCGACTAAATGCTCGCGCGGTATTTGAAAGGTTAAATCACTCCCTAACTACTGAGTGTCATAACCATAAAATATATCTTAAATTTTTCTATTGTAGAAGTATTTTTTGGAACACTACTGTGTAAAAATATATTTTATTTGATATATATTCTAAATGCTCATTTTATATCGACAGGATTGACGGATGCACAAGTGCCATGATCGACGAACATTCCTGTTTCGGAACGAGAAGAAGAATCAAACGAGACACCAAAGAACATCACCGTCGTTCCGAATGTGTACCAAAAAGTTAGAGTTATATATGCAAGTGGAGAACTATGCCGCCATTGTTGACAATTGTTGAAACGTTTAAATTTAAATTTTTTTTGTAAAATTCCAAAAATAGTGCGCCACTTGTCTTCTCCCATAAATATATTTTTGTCATAAACTACACATAAAGGGCTCTTCAAAAAGTTTTCGAACCTTACAATTTTTATTTTTTTCTCTAGTTATTTACAATAATATAGAGTTCCCCTCTTCAAAGGGTTGATACATTAGTAAGCTCATGAGTAGTGCAAAAAAGAATTATGTTATTACACCATAGCATTGACGCACTACGCAGTTGGAAAACTTTTTGAGCTTCATGGGAAAATGTGGTACATTTATCGCTGTGTATATAGATCATTTTTATTATTATTATTATATTATTTTTTCAAATAGTGGCATTTATTTCCCAATATTGACATGTTATCGATTAATATTCATCAAATTGAACTAAAAAGTACCAAAAATTTATCAATTATATCTATATTTTATTTGAGACACAAACTATATGATTATAAAATCTAATTATTATTAAAATATAAATACAAAAAGAGGTAAACAAAATAAAATTATTATATATTTTATATTATAACCGATTGTGGCGGGTTTACCATCGTTTGAACGTTACCATTGTGCCACTGTATTGCCGGCACATTTTATATATATGTACATGCAAACATATATTTTTTTAATACACATGAAACCATATTTGTTCCATAATTCTAGAGTTAAGTGTCATAAAGTTTTATATAATAAAATAATCATAGAATTAAGATTTTGTGACGTATAGATATATAAGAAGAAAAAATATTACATTTTGTAAAACGTCCATTCATCGAAATTCTATATGTGTATATTTCTACAAGCATACTTGTTAATTTATTTTGACTGATATCTGAAGTTCCGTTGATCATCTCAGTTATTACGTTGATAACACTTCAGTTTGAATTGTATTCATGTATGTGTTGTATGTAATTTATTTTAATGTACACTTATATTTCTTAACACTTAAAGCGCCGGAATCCGATTAACATGCTTTTTGGGGATTTGATCCTACAGCCAAACGCATGTTAACATGTTTTTATGAAACTCGATCTTTTAACAGGCTCTTACTGACATCTTTGATTATTTTAGGGCACCAAAAGAGATTAATTATATTTTAAATAGTAGCAGATGTCATTATTTTAATTCTTTACATACAAAATTAAATAATTAATTGAAATTTTTTTTTTCGAATCGGCTAATATAAATGTCACACGATCTCATTTAGAATAGATGCCGACAAATTCTAGGATAGTCACACATGTTGTGTTCGTATTCTTAATCATTTTATTCCTTATGCCATTTTGCAAAAACCGACAAAGATTTTGCATAAATTGAATATTTACAAATCAAAAATTTGTCATTGATATTGCATTTGGTGAGTGCCCACACAAACTTTTATAATTATCAGTAGCGTAATTTTAGTAATATGACAATTTAAAAATCGCGATTATTTCGCACTCTTTTCGATCACGCGCTAATATGCCGGCTGTACGTGTCTTTTTTGGCGCAAAAGTGCGGTGCTTTAAGTGTTAATATACGTCACTTCTATATATGCAACACTTATTTTATTGACAATTAATGTTTTTTTATTTAAGATATTTTTGTACTAGTTGTATTTACAATTTCTTTTTTTAAATATAGCTATGTAATGAGAAAAATCATTTAATTCTTATTATTTATTAAAAAAATTACCCTAAAAATATAAATAAGTTATTTTTGCATCAATCATTGTAAACCTGTCAATGTGAGATTGTGGAAATGTTTTGTTGTCATTAGAGCCGTAATACTGTAAGAAATGTGCAGTAAAAACATTAAGGCAATAGAGGAGCATCTGAATAACAAAAGACTACCATCATCGTTGAAGAAGATATTGATCGTATAGTTATTTTAATATGAAGAACCTCACGTCGGCATGAAATTTTCTGAAATGTTCGAGAAGCACCCCGTTTTGTAGCAATCAGCTGAATTATTTCAACTGGATAACTGTGCTTCAAATATATTATTTGAAAATGTAATACGTATTCTTTTTATCAATGTATAATGCTACAAAATTAGAACATAGTATTGAAAATTTGAGGTACACACAATTCATCAAATCAACGAGACTCAACAGACCGGTGCAATTATCATCTCTTCCACCTACAAGTGAAGCAGCTCGTTAGCATATATCAATAGGATTTACTTCTAGATCCAAACTTGGTTAGGAAAGGATTTACAACCTGAGAAATGCAGATGGGTTTTACCGAACAAGATTTTGGAGTCGACAATATTGCCACAAGCACCGAACGAACTATTGAATACAATTTTCTGCAATTGCAAGAAAGGTTGTGGTGCGAACTGTGGAAAGTAGGGTTACAACGCTCTAAAGTTTATGACCAGTGTCAAGGACAAGTATGCTTCATCGCTTCGTCAAAATCAGATGGTTTTTATGGAGGAAGTGAACTTGTTCCTGTGGTCTTTGAATCAAATGTGACGAGAAACGAGGATGACGATAATGATCCGGAAATTGAATTTGGGCAATCAGAAGAAGAGGACGACAATGAAAAATAAGAATCTTGAGACGCATGCCGATTGGTGATGATATTCAGAGGTGGACCTATTAGCTTCTGATACCATTCACTAGGATGTTGTTCAAACAATTACATCGGTACAACATGGACTAGGCCTACCCTGTCTAAATCAAAACGCACCTTGCATTTTACCTCAAAGGTGGTTTAAAAATAACACAAATGTCTAACTTCAGATTTTAATCAAATGAACAAAAATAATATTCCTAACTTTTTAATTTAAATAGTTTTATTATTCAAATAATAAAATAATTTGTGTTTTTTTTAATTTTTGGTCAAATTTAAATAATGAGATCGTAAAAATCACAGCATGTCTAATGTTTGGTCGCTTAATTTTGAGCGCAAATGGTTACAAAAGTAACTAGATGACGAGAGCACCCGCTCAGACTCTACACTGGTTGGAGGAATAGACCTTAAGCTATCATGCGCAATTTCTAGATATTTTACTCTTGAACCACCATTTTCTAATAAAGCCATCCCTATGTTTACCAATGTGTCAATGGTCTGGAAGTATTATCCTGAACAGGGCCGCCAAGAGCGAACCCGGGGTCTGGGAAAACAATGATGGCATTTTATATATTTTTTAACATCGTAACATAATTTCTTGAATAAATAATAATAGGTACGAGTTGACCCTTTCTGTGCTACAAATAAATATTAAAATTAGCAACCGTTGCGACATATTTTCTGAAATCATATTATATGCAAAATATTTTAATTAGGCATTAAAAATATCTGCTCATAATATTTACCTGATAATTAATCTACTTTGCTGTTTAGTGTTGCCATATAGTGAATTTCCAATACAGTTCAAAAGCAATAAACTTGTACATTTGCTGTGAAAACGCTCGATTGTTGAGAATCGAATAAAGTACATCTAAACCAAATTTTGACCAATAGGAGAACGCAAAAACACTTATACCTCAACGCTCGTTACCGAGCGCTCCCACTGCGACACGATTTTATTGCTTTTGACGTGAATTTTTGCTATGATCCTGAGACAAAAATGCAGGGTTCCCAATGGAAAACGAGTGACTCTCCTCGCCATAAGAAGTCACGTCAGTCAAAGTCAAACGTTATGGTCATGCTAATTATTTTATTCGATAGTGAGGTTATAGTGCGATCAAAGTTCGTTCCAAGGGAAATCACTGTAAACTCCGAATTATACAAGGGCGTACTTCGACGTTTGAAAAACGATGAAAGAGACTAGAAAAATGGATCAATGGATTCCTCCTTCATCACGACAACGCGCCGTATCAAACCTCGCTTCTGATCCGCAATTTTTTGGCAAAAAAAGGTTACTGTCAATCCACATCCACCTTACTCTCCGGATTTAGCACCATCCTATTTCTGGTTCCTCCCAAAAATAAAACATTTTGCCACGATTTCCGATATTGAGAGTGCCACGACGAAGCAGCTGAAAGCCCTTCCGAAAAAAGCCTTCGAGAAATGCTTCCAATTATGGAATCAACTTTGGGATAATTGCTTCGCTAGCCAAAGAGAGTACTTTTAATTTAAATTTGATATAAGCTTATTAATTTGTTCGTAATAAAATTAATAAAAAGTAAAAGACAGTTAGCATGAATAAAAAAATAGCTCAGCTAGTAATTAAAATAATAAATTAATTGTCAACTTCACCGACTGAGTAATGCTACCTGCTCAATCAGTATGCGCTCTTGCTACCGCGTGTCAAAAAGGACAATGAACAGATTCGTATTGATAAATTTGTGCAAAAAATGGTAGTTTTGATGCTTTGACGCAACTCTTAAGATTCGTATCCGAGCACAACTTACAGGAATAAAAAACATAACTTTAAAATGATAAATTATTTGACAGCTTCACTGACAGATTAATGCGACTTGCTCGATCAACATGCGCTCCTGTTGCCGCGAGACTCATAGACCCGTTCGTGTCAATACATTTGTACACATAATGGCCGTCGAGATCTGCTAAGGAATGGGTTGCCCTATGTCGCCATTACGTCAGTGCTACCAGAGTGTCGCCTAAGTTTAGCTATAATGAATAAATAGCCCCCCAAAATTGAATATTTTATTTATCATAAAAACAATAAATAATAAAATATAAACACATTTAGAATTTTCCTTATTTTTAAAATCATAATATACATGCATAACGGGGGAGGGAGGGGTAAGAGTTAGGTCAAAATTAGCACTCCAGCACTATTTAATTTAACACTACGCTAATATTTTTTGTTATGACAATATTATTTAAAGACTAGTTTTTTATATTATTTTAAAAATGTGTATTATATATTATTTTGGATGACTTGCAATTTAAAAAAAAAAACAGTATTACTGGACAGGCATATATTAATATGGTCCAGATTAATTATTCGTGAATTAAGATTTTATTTTTTTGGCAAGCGCGCTCTTTGTATTAAATATCGGTCTAAACGCCGCAATTGCAACAAGCTCTTTGGAGCGAAATTTCAAAACGTGTTTATTATATTTAAGTTTGCATTCTAGGTGTGATTCCATGTATTTAATGCTAGATTTACATTCTATCTGCAACGTTTATCTACGTTTCGTAAATATAATTGACACTGTTTTATTCTAGTTTATTTGAGTTTTTAAAAGATTTTTTCTTAAGTATAGTATATAGCGTTCTACGGTACTTAATTGAAATCTGCACATTTTTACACCTAGCAAAGTTTTGTTTGAAAAGTTACTCTATTCTGTCCGAATTTTTGTAGCTCATTACGATGCCACTTTTCTCTCTCGCTCCACGTGGTTTCCTTTCATATTTTCGTTCCATTATTCTAGCCGCATTTGGCCTTTGTCTTCGTTTAACCCTAGGCCATATTGCACACGGGCCATACATTAGCTTTTCTGGTCAGACGAGCCTCGTTTACATTGCATTCGCTAGGGTAAGAGCGTTGAAATTTGAGCGTGTTTAAACATTTAACAAAAATGGAGACGGAGGGTGTGTTAATATGCATACATAATAAAGCAGTGTTTATAATTATACATAATATACAATCAAATGGTATTATCATTATTAATATATTAATACGACGAATCCGATACCTAATACTTCTCAAAGGTCTAACATTGCTTTTTAAAAAATCACAAATTAAATATATATAAAAATATATTGAATTATAAAATCATATCAACAAGATAATTTAAATTTGTCAAAGCTTAAGCTAATGTTGTAAAATTTTATAGAAAGTTTAACTCAACAAAAAATTAAAATAAATATTTTCCGACTATCTTAAAAGAACTCTTATTAAAAAGTTAAATTTTTTTAATACACCTTGACGCTTTGTTTAATTAAAGATATAATTTAAACTATAACATCTATAGTTAATTTTTGTATAAGGATAAAAAAAATGCTGGGATTTATTTAACCTTTTCGTGCCATGATATATTTTGTAGTACACGACCCCAATGCCAGCTATGTTTATAATTGATAAAATATATATATGGCAAGTGTTCTTATAACCCATTTTTCCCGGTGGATTTGCACCGGAAAAATGCTGTTACAAATGGAAGTGCTAGGGCTGTCACAAATAAACAGTATTATAATTTTTGCTTTATTAGCAAAATAACATTTTTATTCAAAATAAAATATACATATTTTTATAAAATATGAACCAGCAATATAACAATAATAAAAAATATTTTCTGAAACCCCATTATCTAACACGTAAGATTTGCTGAAAACTAACTACGTTTTAACCTCTGAGAAATAAAAATAGTCAAGTGCAATCGGAAATGAAAATAATCGACATCCGATGTTATATATATAAGGTATTGCATAAAATAATAATGATCGTAAATCTGATAAATAAATAATAATTGTATCGCTATTGTATGAGACTAATCATAGTACAAATAAATTTATTTGAACCACCCGGACTGTTACTGTCAAAGTAAGGGATGTTTTTCATATTAACGACCCTTATTTTTCGAGTCGTTATCTATGGTTCTGTATGTATATATGCACGCGGAGATTCGCTTCGTCGAAAGTTTGAGAAGTTGCGGGTGGGTGGTCGGAGGGGTTGCGGTGTTGAGGGTGCTCAGGTGTGATGGAAGCGTTCGTCAGCCGAGGGCGTCCTGCGTCGAGACGCCGCGGGCATTTCGTTAAGTATTCTGCGAATGAAGCGAACAATGGACGCCGGCGGCGATGAGAAAATTTCGAAAAGGACGCCCAAAGCGATATCTGACACAAAACTGGTTTCGGAGCAATAATGATTTATCACCCCGGGAAACGCCCAAAAAGCGTGCAGGGCCGCATTTATACCTACTAAGTTCAAACTGCTCGTCAATCGCTGATTAGACCCTATTCAATCTCATTTTAATAAGAAATATTAGTTTTTAAAACACGTTAAAATAAATTACTAAATTATGATCTCGAGATTTCAATTCTATTGCTATTATTTACAGTCAGTGATTTATGATCGTTAGAGTCTTGCTCGCTCGTTATCTATCGGTTGATGATTAGCTCTCAAGTAAAAGATGGGAACAGATTTTTTTTAATACTCCAATCCAATTTTGATACTGACTAATTTATCTGACAGGTGCTAATATAATTATAAATATATACATTTACATTCATATAATTATTTATTTATATGCTATGTATCATTATTTATTTATTTGCTATGCTAAAATTTAAAATATACGATTAAATTACAATACATTGTAATTATATCGGCAAATTATTGACTATGTATGCGTGCCAAGAAATCGTGTGAAATAATCGTATTTTAAAATGTATGTATTTAATTATTTACACGTGTTGCGCATTAATATGTCATTATCGTTATTCACACGTGAGTCGAATTAAATATTAACTATAAATATAAAGTACTTAAGCAGATAAAGAGAGTCGTAAGACAGTACTATTATTTATGGAGCACGCGCCTCACTTATTCTTGGCTTCCACTATCTCAGCGCCCCCCGGGAGGGCGGACGCTATAATGGTGACCACCGACGTGATCTCGACACGAAAATCAGGCGCTAAAAAAGTATTTATTTAAATGCTCATATCTCTCAAAATAATTATCTGTTAAATAGCACCAGTTTTATTTTACTTAATTTTAATTTTCAATCTTTTGAAATTTAAAAATATTTTTGTTATTTATTTGCGATTGGTTTAAGACTGTAAGTACTCGATAAAATAGCTGTATTGTATTCACCTACATGCAGATAGTAATTAATTAGAAGTTTACGTAAATAATGAAATAGTGTATACTACGCACATAAATATCATTCTTTTCCCTAACTGTGAACATTGTTTTAAAATTATTTTTGCCATTTCTATTGGCTTCTTATTTGCACAATGCCTATTATGGATATTTGAATTCTTAAACTTGATATATTACTTGAGATGTTTGTAATGAGAACTGAGTTTATACAATTTATTTGCTCTTTGACAGTCTTGGCTTAGTTTTAAACTGGAAACTAAAATCTTTCTTAATTCAATGTCCTCTCCTATATGAGTTTTATATGTATCATAACATTATTCCTAATGATTTACATGTTTACCAGATCAAAAATAATACATTAATCACAAAATTGACTACCGTGCAATAGACAAAATAGTATATTACAAAATGTTGTTTCGTATGTAGATACTTGTGCCTCAGACTATAAGTGACCAGTGGTCGGCGCTGAAATTTCCGTCCGAAAGTTGGGCACTTCGACAGGGCCGGCATGTGAATTTGCGAGCGAACGGTGTGGTTAATTTATGACAGAATCTGAAAACAGCCCCGGGTATGCAGAGTCGCCTGTTCGCCAAGTTCGCTGATAGCCGACGTGGAAGGCAAATAACCTGAATGAATACGTAACGAGCGCAACAAGGACTCTTTGTTCAAAGAGCCGCATTATAATTTATAATTTTTCCTTTGAACGCGCACGCGCAGCTAATTACCTATATATATATATATACATTATTATATTTTTCTTACCCTTATACTTTATACTATGATAACTCAGACGTAGAAGTCATTGATTAACCAATTAAGCATCACTTAAATCAAAATAAATATTAGATTATCAACATTGAGTTTCAAAACAACAGAAATTTCGCTTTAAATGCGAAAATCGTAAAATTGTTAAATAAAATCCACGTCACAGTCCAAATCAAATCCCATAGTTGCCGTATGTTAAGCTTAGTATCCGGTGGAAAAGTTTCAGCGTAAAATTAGCGAAGAAGCGATTAATAAATTAACGGTTTTCTATCGCGAAAATGCCGCCCCTAAGCAATTGCCGCCTGGGGCGGTCTGCCCTAATTTATTATGTAGATAAATAAATTTATTACCGGTCATGAGTAACATCTACGAAAATATAATTCGAAATATAGTTGTAGAGCAGGGGTTCCTAACCTTTTTGTACCCTAGAGCACATTATAAAATATTGGTAGGGTGGCGGGCACCACCTATTTTTTCAAAGCAAATTTATTGTAAATAAAAACTAATACACAAAAATAATATGCACTCTCCGCTGCGTCACTTGCTGGTTTGGTCCTAATGGCTACGAAAGCGGCCAATAATGTTTTTCTACATAGATAATTTTTAAAATTTAAACTGGTTAAATGCGAGTGAGCGGCTCAGCGGTTGGTCAGAACAGCGAAGATCCCATGAATAACTCTCTGCAAAGAATCTACTTAAAAGAGTATCGTATACATTGAAAACAAGATTTACCTCATATAAATGGTTTAAATATTTATACCAACGCGTTTAAATTTTAAAATGTATTAATGTAGCAAAACGTTGTTGACCGCTTTCGTTGCTGTTAGGGCCAAACTATTGTCAATCTCTATTGTACTAAATACTTTTTGACTGTGCTCCGTCATTTTAAACAAGTATTAAAAATCATTTTAAAATATAAAAATATTGTTTATATTCTGTAAAATGTTAAACACAGAATGGTGGAGAGCTATAACCACCAGTAGTTTAGTAACGCCACAATACTCCCGTTACACAATTCAACCTCGGAGATATCCATCAAACAAATGTCACATTCGATAATAAGAAACGAGTGCAACGATTGGCTGGATGATCGCTATATGATTAGCAAGCTTCGCAGCTCTAAATACTTAAGCCTGGACTCCAATGAAGAGAGGGAAGTCACCTGGCAGACTCCGGCAGAGACTCGCAGACACATAGCAGTCACTTGGCAGACTCCGGCAGACACTCAAGAGACTAGTAGATGCCCGCCCGCGGACAACACACTGTCGTAGACGCTTGCAATACCGTCACTGCCACATCAACCAGAACTCTAAGGATCTTCCACGTACAATATCTTTGCGCCAACTTCTTCACCACTGTTCTGAAAAAAAAACATCTCGACATTCATAGTCTGTCAATATGTAATATAATTTAATAAAATTCTCACCAGATTTCTTCTGCGTTTTACTGGCTGGTGCACGCGTCCGCGTTGCAGTCAGCTTTAGCCGCTCCCTCGGTATGGTTGTCTGTAGCTGATAAAAATGGATAAATGATAAGATATTTAATTTCTACCTCGTGTTTGGACCACACGCCACTGATATGTATGTATATATATTATTTTTTAGTATTATTTCGTTGTTTGAGTTTAACCGGATTTATTCAAAACGTAACTTACTTTTTTCAGATGTGATAGCTTTCGTATCGCGCCTTTTCTTACTCGTTCTCGTTGACGTTTCGAGCACCGATGTTGGGGCCATCAGCTTGGGCGTAAATTTGACTTCATCTCAATCGCTGCATCGTCTTTGATTCAAAAGAAGCAATAAAATTAAAGAAAAAAATAATAATATGGTAGATATAAATGAAATATTGAATGGTATTTCACATATACCATATATTCAAGAGATTTCAGAGAATATAGGACGAATACTTTCCGAAGAAGGTGTTATGACAATTTTTAAATTCCAAAATATAATAGAAAGCATTTTACAAAAGTATACCAAATTTCTTATAATGATTGTGACAAATACATTGATCAAACAAATCGTAGGATTTCACAAAGAAATTTAGCGCGATAAAACGCTGAAAATTAATGAAAAATCAATCGTAAAAAAATATACAGAGCAAGGTAAATCTAAAACAAAATAAAAATAGCAATAAATAATAGTGACGACCATGGTTACCAGTTACCAAGCTAAAATAAATTTTAACAAAACAATTCGAATATTAATGCTCTTGTTTTTCCCTTAGTAACAAGCAAACAATTATAAAAAAACACAAGATCGAATCAAAGACGAAACCGTTCAAGAGTCTGCGATGGCTGAGATGAGCTCAAAACTACGCGCAAGATGATGACCCCAACATCGGTGCTCGAAACGTCAACGAGAACGAGTAAGAAAAGGCGCGACACGAAAGCTCTCACATCTGAAAAAGGTAAGATACGTTTTGAATAAATTCGGTTAAAACTCAAACAACAAAATTATATCTTGATTTACCCCTTTTATATAATCTGTTTTTTTATAATTATTTTTAATTTCTTGATACTGCCCCCAAATGTTTTTTTAATCTCGCTAATATTTAACAGCACGTTTGATATTTAAAACCATAGATTCTAATTTAACGGTCAATTGTAGAGCTTTAGCAATATTTTTGGATGTGAGTTCATAATCATCAATAAAGATTTTATTGGCTTCAATTACCATTGTAATTAATTCTTCTTAGAATTCTAAAGCTTTAAATCCTTCTACCATTGCAATTGTGAAACGTAGATTATTATCATATTTTACTACTAATGGGCTAAGAAATATTTAAAAATTCTACTTTTCATTGCATTAGGTTCATGGGTTCGGTTTTTTTAATACAGATTTCATCATTAAATATCCACAAATTAATGAAAAAGTACATTTTACAAATTATACTGTTTAGTTTAAAATTACAAAATATATTTCCTATAAACTTATTTAATATATTATTTAATTGAGACGAAACAAGTAATAAATGAAAAGTATACTTTATTAGATGCGATCCTTGTGCCTGATGCAAACAAGTTTATTGATATTTGGTTGCAATATTGTCAGCGACAAACAAAGATCGCCTCTATTTACATCAATACAGTTATGAGCTTTTGAGAGTAGATGCATAAATCCATATTCAACGAGTTGAGGTGTAGGAAATGCAATGAAATACAAACTTCCAGAGCTGTGGAAATATACTCGCCATTTTAGGGCTTATCTTTATTTAGTTTAAATCTAACTCGAGTGCTAATATCTATATGACTTTCATACTGTTTGATATCTTATATATAAAATTGCATTCACACTAAATCTGAAATATTTATATTTATATAATAATACATTAATTCGAACTAGCATATCCTCATGAAGCTGTTTCAAATGTTGCAATATATATATATATAAAATTATCATCATCTTATATTTCATTGTCAATAGTCGCCAATTATGAAAATTGTGGTATTTTACTACGTCCAATATTAATTATGAAAAGATTGAGCTTTCTAGAAAAAGCAATATTAACTTTTTTTTATTCGTTATGAGATTACATATTTTTCCTTGTAACTTTTTGCATAAAAAATTAAGTTTTGCAAATATATCACATTTTTTGTCACTTATAAAAAATACGGTACTATTCCATAATACAATTCTATAGAATGCGCTCAAAATCTCGTTTTCTTCACAAAGTTTTCGTAAGAGAACATTATGGATTTGATATAATGAAATTTATTGTTTGTATTACAATATCAAGAGAGGCATGTAAACAGCTTCCCAACTTTTTTCCAACCAAATGCTTACGATGGATTACGCAGTTTATGCAAAATATATTGTGCGTATCATTTTTCAGATATGCGATAAATCCTCGATATTTGCAAACTACCGAAGCAGCCTCATCGGTTGCACAAGATAGAATATTTTCAAGCGAGATATATTTTTAATGTTTTTTTATTATTATATATTTATATTGACATATCGTTTCACAGTTAGTGACAGTTTTAAATTTTATAGTAAAGAGCATTTTTTTCAATTAGTTTGTCGTTATCTCGAAATCTTATATATGTCATTAGTAGAGATTCATTATCACGAATAGACGATTCATCATTGAGAAATTAGCTGTTTTTATACATCATCTGATATTTCATCGATACGCTTCGATACTAAGTACTGGAATAATTGCATTTGAACTCTGATTCATGCACTTTGAAATAAAAATAGACACTACTGGAAAATCTGCAATAGTATGTTCTCTTCTGAATTTTGCAAATAACTCTGAAATGTTATAGGAAGCAATTTTTCCTGATCCTTCATTAAATGCTTGTAGTGCTGTTTTCTTGCTCGAAAATCGTTTTCAAGTATTTTAAAGTATTTTTGTGTAGGGTTTCCAAATGTTTTCGTAGCTTGCATAGTCGCATGTTATCGTTTGTTATGCATAAATAAAAAAATATATGGTCAAGATAATCGATGTTTTTTCTTAAGTGCACTACTAGTTATTTAAAAAAGTATTTTGATTTTGAATTATTGTACATTAATTTTAGAAAATTACAATAAATATAATTTAATTTATTTAAAAAAATATATAATTCTTTGTTCAAAGATCAATGCACGTGACGTTTTTATTTGGCCCACAATACTAACTGACTAACGATCAGCTTTGCGAACACGTGCAAGATTCGACACGCTTTGCGAACACGTGCAAGATTGGACATGTCATTGTTTACTATTATTTAAATATTTTTATTTCAATAATATAAATAATTTTACAGTCATAATAATTATATATAATACATATGTTACTAGTATATATATTTACAATTAGTTATTAGCTGAATTCAATAAAAAATAAGCATATAAAATAAAACGCTCGTGGTTTTAGTTTTAGGTAAAAAAAAAGTTTTACAATTTAAAAGAAATGCAGGAAACAATAAATTTACTAATAATTTGAGTATATATCATTGGAGAACTGTAATTATTGGCAATTTTTGCTTGTATTTAAATTTAATGTTGTTTTTATCGTAGTGTTGGCGTGGTTTTGCGAAATATTTTTATAAAATTTTCTTTAAAACTTTATGTTTTATATTTAATTTGAGATCTGAGAGACGCAATAGCGGCAAGCCATTTAGAGCAGTGAATGTCACACTATCTAATTTTTTTACACATACATTCGCGCGTACTAGAGCCGAGTCACAAGAATAAAGTCGTACACGTCGCACGAAACGATTGTGTGATGTTTTTGTTTCTACATGCGCTGCAATAACGGTTATTATCGGGATGAATTTTAAAAAATACCTTAGATTGAAATAAAAGTTTTTGATAATTCACTGTAAAATAATTTATTTAAATTTAAATTTCACTGTGGTTTACACAATTTATAACACATGTCAGGTTTCAATGGAATTATTTTAATCCAAATCGCAATTTTTACCACATATGCGTAATAAATTAACCACCCGGTAAAAGGGTTTCAGGTGCAGTATGAATGTTTAAAATTGGCTATCGAGCTGACGGTGAATCTGACAGTTGTATAATTAAAAACATACAAATGAACAACATTAGGTGTACATATGGAAGCTGTGTATCTGTGTTTGAATTGCAATGCATGTAGTATACATTTTTATCTGTAATGAAACGAAACCTTTCTTTTTGATTTCGCATCATTCAACCGCCTGAAGCGACTTCATAAGTTGTCGTGAAAGAACTAAAGTTAAGTGTCTAAAAACGCGCTGAACTCATACCGTATCGAATGCTTTTTCTATATCTAGCATTAATAATCCTGTGCTTTATTCGTCATTGAATACATGTATGGAAAATCAATTTTTTGTTCCTTTCTTCATAGAAAAAATAATTCTTTGAATTAATGTTATCTTATTTGAAAAATATATTTTTAATTTAAGCTCTCTGATTATTGTACACCCTATAAATAGCTGCACTTGACAAGGAAGCGTTTCGATGTAGACTGAAAGATCGACAATTGGGTGAATAAGGCTAAGAAACAGCGAAGGGAAGGGAAGATTTTTCTAAAGAACAACGAAGAGGTTTGGGTGGACAGTTTCGGCCCAAAGTGCCTGAAGCTGCGGGAGAATATCCTCGCCTGAGGATATACTCTCTTACCGCCCACACTCGTGTGGTAGGTACTCGTCGCTTCGCCTCGGGAGAAACTCGTCAAAAGTACCCAAAGCAAATTGCCATAGCGGTTCAGAATTTTTTGCCTCTAGGTCCGAACCTTGCCTCAGGTTTGGAAATTATTTTTAGTTACTCACGTAGATGACGCTTCAGTTGTGTGGTAAATTACCAGGAAAATTATTGAGATGTCCATATTGCTTGAATGCAAAAGCATAGAATAAAATTGTGTTCATTGTAGGGTATTATCCTAAGTAGTTTTATCGTGATAGGATATCAAAGTAAAATAATATTATCCCTTTTAAGCACATAGAGAGACGAAATATCAGTTGACACTACAGTCCGATATTTCGGCTCAAATTTTTACAATTTAATTTAACATGCTTGATATATTGTCAATATAAAAGGAATATATTTGCTTTATCTTAGGTTAATCTTACGGTACCTAACAGTTCACAGTACTACTGTTATGTAACGGAGAAAAACCCGCGCCCTTTTTTATGCTAGGGATGGCTGGCGAAGTGAAAATAAAAGCAGATATTGCATACACGATTTTTTTTTACTATTTGTACATTTTTATTTTTATGTACATTGGTGTTAAATATTAGCAATAAAGTCTCAATAATTATATTAAATTATTTGAAAAAAATGTATATTTTAGAAAAAAAAACATTTTTCATTGGAAAAGAATGCAATTTTATATTGTGCTACCAGCGATAGCGAACCATTTTATGTGCGCGTGATTCACAAACATCGCTTATTGATTGTCTGACGTGCCAAGCAGTTTTTAATGGAGAAAAATATTAAAAAGAAGTTTTTAGAATTTAAAAAATTAATTAAAATTTAGCTTAAGTTTCATAAAAATAAACTAAGTTATTTCTAAATTAGATTTTTGCTGCTGTACATGCCATTCCGTGTTGACAGTTTTTTTTCAAATTAAACTTGATTTATATTTTTTATTGTTGTAACAACTTATATGGAATATGCTTCACTAAACATTGGTGTTAAATATTTTCAATAAGTAAGTCGCAATATAATTTGATAAAATTGCGCAAAATATATTTAAAAAAAATCTTTTTTAATGGAAAATAAATCAGTGATATTTTTTTCTGTTATTAGTTAATTAAAATGTGTTGACGGGTATTTTTTTAAATCAAGCTAGATTTAAATTTTATTTTTTTTAATCAAATAAATATAAAAATTAAATTTATTTTTGTTGTTGTAACAACTAAATACAGAAAAAAAAATTCAAATTTTTAAAACACATGTATAACATAATTTATTTAAAAATGCAAATAAATTTTATGTTTTTTTTTATATAGTATTTATGTATTTTTTATTCTATAATATTAACAAAAACATTTATAGCTCAGAATTAGTTAATACTACTTTAATGAGGTAAATCTTTCGAAAATAAATATTAAATGCGCAAAAATTAAAATAGAATAATATAAATAAATCTCATCTCAATCTCAAAAATATCACAATCATCAATCATATAAATACGTTTTTTCTCCTAAAATATATCTCATTTTAAACAAACAGATTTACAGTTTTCTATGCACTTTTTTATAATAAAGTTTTTTTCGGATAATCGTAACTGAAAAAAAATAGTAATATATTTTACTAGAATACTCTGGCCCATGTTATAAAAATTTAGGAGGCTTCCAGAGGCGGTCGATCAAAGATAATATTCTGTCAAAGATGACGTTGTTTTAGATTAATTATTCCAACATAAGATTTGGTGCCCAAATTTACGATTTTTATTTTATAATTAATAAAAGTGCTTTAATGAAAATATTATTTTAATGCTTTGGTTTTTATCCATTTCTTGCATTTCATAAAAAAATATTATGAATCTTTATCTGATATTTCATTATTCAAGTAATTATTAATTTAATATTACTTTATTTTCTGAATTTTTGTTTTATTATTTACAATATTTTTATCATTAGTGTCTTATGTTTAATGCCATATTCTTCTTGTCCTTTTTTTTTCATTTACCAGATTTCTTATCTCTATTGTGTAATTATTACACACTGCCTTATTGTTTCAAGTTGCTTTTTCTATATCATTAAAGTAGTATTCAGCTGCTTCCTCGAACTGTTGTTTAATTTTTAATTATTTGTACATTCAATTTAATGTTATTTTTCAGTTCTACTCGGTAGCTTTGTTGCTGGAAGTTATTGAGAGCTGATCTAATTTCTCTCTTAGTTATTTCTTCACTAAAGATTAAAATCACTGCTGATTGATCAGTACTCAACTCAAGGCTCTCTTCTATAGATAT